>NC_081362.1:63823643-64153555 GCF_030684315.1 Stegostoma tigrinum
GAGAGAGATTTAAGAAGTCATTTTGTGGTGGAGAAGAAACTTAGACCATGATCTTTACTGTGTTAAGGGCTCCACAGAGCTCTTTTTTTCTTTCTCTTCCCTGGCTGTATCCAATCCAAGCTTGTTTAAGCAATGTTTCCTGCATTGTCATGATCTAACTTTGAAGAATGCACTGATAATTGTGCCGGACTGTTCTGCAAATCGCCACAAAATGTAATAGCTTATGCGTTTGCAATGAGGCCATCAAAGTGACCACCTTGGTCCTCAGGGCAAAAGCAGTTTGGACTACGTTACTTCAATTAGAAGAAAAGTAATGCTAATTTTTGTAACACGTAATTTGATCAAGAATAGTGAAAAGAGAGGATTTCTAATTTATATAATTTAAGCTATACCCCTTCATGACCTCAAGTATGTGCACACATTCAACATTAAGACACGTGAAAGACCAAAGTTTTATCACGTATACTGGCTTGGAGAAGAATGCAGACACAGTAAGCAAAATTCAGTAGATCAAAAATTCACAGTACGAGGTAGAACGTTACTTGGCTTATTGCCTCTCTAATTTTTGACTGGAGAGTCACTGACTACTGTAGAGTGACAGTCATCCTCTGATTTTGATGGTTGATTGGATGAAGTTGTGTGTTTTCTTGAATGAATTGTTTTTTTTAAAGCTTTTTTGGGTTTTCTGCCATAATCTCTGAACAGAGACAGATGGACAGGTGATGGCAGGGGTTGGTGAGGCTCCATACGCGCAGTGTTGCAATGTCTTTCACACACTGCTTTTTAACACTGCAGTTCAAGCAATCAGAGGACTGTAGTTAAGCAGAATTTTGTTAATTCAAGAGAGTCTTGGTGCTGTTCAATCTCAAATTTGGCCCTCTAAGTTGATTCCGAAAAGTATGATTGTATTGCATGATTCAACAATATACAACACTTAATTTTCAAGTTGCAAAACTTTGCTGGCATTCCAGTTACAGCAGTCGACCTTCCATTTCAGTTTACGGTCCCAAAAAATAGTGTGATCTCTTCGAGCCTAAAACACACCAAATTAACGTCTGTGTGCAAATCCTCAGAAGCAGTCAGCACAGTGGGTTGCTTTTGATCCAAAACTTAGCAACCATTCTACAAGTAGTTTGAAGTTTGATGTTTAATGAGGTTAACCATTGACTAACTCATCCATGCAGATATAGGTAGGCTTTAGCTTAAATTAAAAGCAGAAATTGTTGGAGGAAATCGGTAGCTCTGGCAGTATGTATGAGAAGAAAGCAGAGTATCAAGCCCAGTGATGATAACAGTTACAAAAGAATGGCATTTATGGTGAAGATAGGGATGGGTGTATTGGTGGGACTCGGAGAAAGGTGAACACGTTGGCGAAGGAGCTCAAAGGGAGAATGAAATGATAAGAGATTGGCAGAGAAGGGGAATATTGCTAGTGAGCCAGGACACACAGGTAGCTGATTAAGTGATGACGAGGGTGAAGAATAGGAGAGAACGGTTGTCATGACTCTGTCATGACAGGAACAGGGTGTGGGGATGGGTTAAATTTTTTTTTGAAACTAAAGGTAATGAACTCGGTGTTGAGCCTGAGTAGCCATGGGGCCCTCACGTGAGAAATGAAGTGGTGTTCTCGGATGGGCTGCATGCTCTTTGAGGGCTCGATGCAGACTCAATGGGCTGGGTGGCCTGTGGCCACTCTAGAGATTATATAACTAGGGATAGTCAACAAATGCCACAGCCAATCAGCAATGCCCATGGCCCATGTCCCATGAGTTCATAGAAAAGATCTAATAAATATTCTGGTCACCCCGTTATAAGAAGGATGTTACTAAGGTGGAGCGGGTTCAGAAGAGACTTAGCAGGATGTTAGAAGAAGAGACTGGGGAGGCTGGGACATTTTATTTCCACTGAGGTTGCCGAGTGGCCTTAAAGAGGTTTATAAACTAAATAGTAATTAATAGGGTGGATGGCAGATGTCTTTTCCCTCAACTGTTGGCTTTTAAGAGCATGGGGCACATTTTGGAGAGATTTTAAAAAAGACATGATAGGTAATTTTTTTTTTAACACAGTGGTTTGTGTATGGTGTGAACTTTGAGGAAGTGTTGGACAAGGGTTCAGTTGCCTCAATTAAAAGACATTGGGACAAATCCATGAACAGGAAGATTTGGAGGGATGTAAGCCAAACGTGGGCAGTTGGGACTAGTTTAGTTTGGGATTATGGTCAGCACGGACTGGTGGGACCAAAGGCTGTTTCCGTAATAAATGACTCTATGACTACTTGAAATCTCCTGTCCTGATTTGGCTTATTTCAACTCAAAAAAAGCAATTAGCTTCAGTGCTTCAACATTCTTGAAAGGAAAATAGTGTGTGTTTGCCAAATGGTGACAAGGTCAGGTTCACCTGTGATGTCCCTGCAGTCAAATCATCTACAAAAATTTTAACAAAATTCATGCCTAATCTTTTGTGTGAATTACCATACAAAACTGATGCATTTGAATTCTTAGTGTCCACAATTTGCTAATTTCCCCAAGTTATTTTTCCATTCGTGTATACTGCCGTAAATAAATGAGGAGGACAGAGGATGGATATCTGGTTTAAATTGGTGAAGTTGGATGACGTTTTGATGGTCAAAATGTGTTGTAACATGGGTTTGCCATTTATTAGTGTGGTATTCGGAATAAAGAGTTCCCATTATTACATGACTGTTATATTTCATGTTTTTCTCCCTGCTCATTGAAAAATAAATATTTTTTGAATCTTTATCCAAAGGAGCCAGGAATATCTACCATCAATTGTTTATGAGCAGCCTTCTTATGGATCTGAAAAGCAAAAAGCTATTTGCTGTTCGATTTGCAAAAGTAAGTGCAGCAATGAATTACAATGTGTCATGATTTGTGTAAAAAAAATTGCTTTAATCTATTTGCTGAAAGTTTTATTTTTTGTTTGTCTTCACATTGTGCATTTGTCTTTAGCTCACCTTTTTCTTACTTTTTCTTGTTGTGTAACTTGGAACGAGACTTTTTTTGAAGTAATTAATCAGCTTTTTATCTGTTGAAATTATGTACACTTCCAAGAAGTGTACCAGAAAAATAGGATCATATTGTTTTGTGATGATAATACAATGATTAGATGTTCTCAGTTTTTGCTTTCCTGTGCATGACTATTTCAAATGCAGAAGCCATATTTGAGTTTTCGGTTAAGATGGCACAGAAGCAGGTAGTTAAAATGTGTTTATCATTAGATTAGTCGATGCTTAATGCACTTGCACGTCAACTGACTGAATCAGGTTCCTATGATTTAAGTTCCTTGTGTTTCCAATTTAATGATTGTTATCACATTTTCCATTTATTTTGTACTTCAGTAATTGATTTTGTATGGAAAATTTTGTGTTTTAAATCACAGTGGTGTGAAATTCAGTCTTTTGCTTTTAAAAGAAGTAGACATATATAGGATGTTTCAGGTGTCACGCTGGTGCATTCCTCTCTGGTTTTGCCCCTTGGGCTTGAGTTTGAGTCCAGCCATTTTGATGGAATAGAAGAACTTTCTCCTGACTCTTTGGCCGTTGTAGTCCTGTACAAGTTTTTTGATAATCCAGTCTCTCAAGCGTTCAGCACAAAGCTCCTGATAGATCGGCTGTCTCACTCAGGTCACAAGAATCACTGATGAGAGAAAGTATAAAAGGACGTACAGAAATGCATCACATTAGTGGTGTTCTGTTTAATTTTCCTCCAGCCATGCAAAGCCTCACTTGACTGTTTGAATTTGACTCTGGCTAAGGAGTTGATTGTCCACCAGAAGTGAAATTTTTGAGGTAAACCTCCCTGTATACCCGTTGATAAAAAGCATACTCTTTGAATGAGTGCCTGTTTTGTTAAATTAATAAGACTTGTGAAATTAGGACTCATAAAAAATGATGGCAAATGCTTAAGTTTCATGCATTTGAACTCTGAGTTTATTTTTGAAAGTGCACGCAACTTCCTTGCTACTTCTAATGAGAACTTGACAGAACCTATTTGCTGCTCTACCCTTTTAGGCATGTAAAACGAGATAGCTAGAAATAGAATCAATAGTTAATTCTGAGACAGCCTGGACATGACCTGCAGGTGAATTTATCTTGTTGTTTAGAATTATCCGCAGTTGCAGAGAGATTTTATGGAGGACGATCACGAGCGGATAGTATCAGTGACCGCTCTATCTGTCCAGCTCTTCACTGTTCCAACTTTGGTGAGTACAATATGGTTTTTGTTCACTTCATTTGTCCACCTCCTTGCCTCTTCTCTGCCTTTTCATTAGAACTATGAGAGATTGCAGACTGACTATGTGAATGATGACCACGACAGAGAGTTCTCGGTTACCGAACTTTCAGTGCAAATTTTCACAGTACCTTCCTTGGTGAGTAATCAGATTTCAATGACTAAGGAAGTGATGTCTTGGTCACATTGTTATTGAGATTTTTTTCTGTATTGTTTCTCAGTGGATCAAAAATAGCAAAGCTTCAGGTTTGCATTCCTTCCATGCAGTTAGAGTCGCTCTGAGTTGGGTAATTGATGTCAGGACTTAATTGCATTGAAAAGCTGGTAAGGAAGCCCAGTAGTGATGGTTACTCACTAGCCCTTTCTTTAAAAATTCAATAGATGAAGAAAAGATCAGTGGTGTTTGACATATGTCCCAGTGTGTAGATGGACATTGTGCTGAGACTGAAAGAGCAGCCACCTGGACAAGCTACAGAAATTTGCCATTTTCTCCATATTAATAATTCAATACCTTGAAGAGGATCAACTATGGAATGGGAAGGCAAACTTCATTGCCAAACATTTCCTCCATCTTTGAAAATCCTTTTGAAGACATCAGCTTGACAATGATTTTGTTATTTCTCAACCTGTCAGAAAGGCTTGGCAACCAGTTTTCTGTGAAGCTGGTTGAGACATGATTTTCTGCCCTGATGGTGCAATATCAATACAGTTCAAGCAGGACATCAGACTTCAAAACAACAACTGTACCAGAATGCAATGTTTCGGTTGTTTTTCTGTCTCCACATTGGAAAAAGAAATGAAGCACTGCGTTCTTTGCATAATGAGCGACCAATGCGTTTTGATTTGAAACAGGCTTGACAGGCTGAATGAAATGTTCTGTGTCTTGCCTTTTATGAATTGTACCATAGTAGCATCAAGCTCCATTCAAAAATTCTTTCTGAGAAAATAGAATGAGAGGGCTAGTGTTGCACTGAAGCTCTCAAACAGAAGGTGTTTGCTGTTTGTCTGTCTTCCTTTTCTCGTAAGGGTAATTTCGCCGCTATATTGTGGCACTGCAGATTTGAAAACTGAGTCTCTCAGATGTGAAGTAGTTAGAAAAGTTGGCATCAGCGGTCTGAATGACTTTTTCCCATTCCAGTAGGTTTGTGCAATGGGTTTTGCACCAGAGAAATCAAGGGGATGGACACATCTTTTCATTGCCTATGAATGTTGTGTAATTGCAGAATTGTATAGAATCATAGTCACACAGCACAGAAACACCCTTTGGTCCAAGCAATCCGTGCCAAACATAACCCCAAACTAAAGTGGTTTTGCATGCCTGCATCTGGCCCAGATCCCTCCAAACCTTCCCTAATCAAGTCTCTATCCAGATATTTTTGCCAGGTAGAAATGTGATAGATAATGCCTCTCCTTGCCGGTGCTTAAAACAAAGCACATACACGTTTTGCTGCAATAAATTTGATCTGACATGTGTCCGATGACTCCATCAATTTATCTACATTCTCCTGAAGTTTAACACCAAGCCCCTCAGAATTCACTATAGTTGCAACGTTTGTGTTTTGAGCACATTTTGAAATTGTCCTCTGAATACTATATAGACAGCATTAATGGCAGATGAAGAAAGGCTGTGGTCCCAGACATGAGCCTGCGGAACACCACCAGCAGCCTTCTCCCAGACTGAAATAACAACTGCTCACGACTGTTGCCTACACTCAACCAACTTTGCATCCACACTGCAACTGTCCTACATAGCAAGTCAGTTATGCTGGAATTCCTTGTGATGTCCCTTATGTTCGGCACAACAGCTTCAAGCCTTCACATGTTTTGAGGTTCCGATGCACTGCCCAAGAATTCCTTGTATTATGTAATGACACTTGGGTGTAAGATGTTGCTCTGCTCTGCTTTTGTCAAGAGTGAACGAACAAGACAAATTACGTGGCTTTCGATAACCATTTTATAAGATTTTATTCATTTTAAACTACTGCCTCTTGGATTTTGACTTTGTATTGATTTTACAGAGGAAAAAGCTGCTGAAGTAGTACGGAATTATTGTCACTGCCGTGCACTTGGCTGACTAGAGTGTATCCCTAACTGGCTCCAGCCGTCCTGCCCTTTGATTAGTATCACAGCAAAGAAATTTTTGGGTTCCCTTCGGCATTGGCTGCCAGTCTGCTCTTATTTACTTTACTTCCCCTCAGAACTGTATATATTCAGTCATGTTCTAACTTTGTATCATCAATGTGGCAGACTCTCTTATTTGCGTTATCTCGCTAACTCCTCCTTTAGCTGGAATGCATTGCCCTCTCTTTCCCCTTTGTGGGGATACATCTCAATGATAGAGAAGAATCACATCAATTCATTGAATCTTTCCCCACCAATTTGACCCCAACTTACCTAGGACTGATCCATTTTTTTGATATGTTTGCATTGTTTTGACTGTATGGTGAGAAAAAAATCAATTGGTTCTTCGTTTTATACCTTACCATATTATTCTTAATGCAAAAGTCAGCTCTTTGATTCTTGACTGGTCCATTTGGGCATTGCCTCTGCATATTTCTTTGCCCAAGAAGTTGAAAAATGTGCATTTGTGCACTTGACAAAGATTGTCCAATCTTAAGTCTTTTATAATGTATGACAAGTTGACTTCCTCATTAGTTATTTATCACTTGTATTCACATCATTTGTTGACGTTCTGGTTCCTGTTTCTGCCACAAGTACTACTTCTATTAATTTGTGGGATGTGGACTTTGCTAGCTGGGCCAGTATTTTTTTGGCCATCCTTAATTATGCTTGAACTGTGTGGCTTGCCTGGCTATTTCCAAGGTCAGTTAAGAGTTGACTGCATTACTGTAGGTCTGGAATCACCACCAGACCAGATGAGGTAAGGATGGCAGCTTTCCTTACCTCAAGAATATTAGTGAACTACATAGAAGTTTATGACCGTTGACTGTTAGTCTAGATGTTTAAGTCCAGATAGTTATTCAGTTTATGTCTGATCCTCTGGCAAGGTGGAACTCATATTCTAGAATGTTAATCCAGGATACTCGATTACTAGTCCATCAAGATTCACGTTAAGGCCTCGCCTTCACATTGATTTGAAAGAAGCAAAAGTGAACATTGAGCTCACTAAGCAATTCTGTGTCTGTTCCTTCAGTTTCTCAACAAATTTTGGCTTGGTGTGCAATTTTTACATTGCTATTATGCAAACCATTTTTATTTAAGGTCGGAATAACTGGTCAGTATTGTATGTTTCCCTTCAATTCACAAATTCATTGGGAAACGTGATTGTTACATTAAATCAAATCATTGTATTTCAGGCTCGCATGCTGATAACTGATGAAAACCTTATGACGACCATAATACAAACATTCATGGAGCTTCTAATGAGACAGCGGGATTCTCATGGCAGGTTTCAGTTTGAAAGGTATACAGCTGTTCAAACCTTGAAATTCAGGAGGGTGCAAAGTTTCATTGGTGATCTGAAGTAAGTATATGAATTTAACTTTAAAAATTATAATTCTGTGAGGATGACTGGAGGGCCTACTGATTTGCCTCCAATCTGTTCACTAAATTTACGAATTGTTAATGACATTTACACCAAGAACTAGCATAATGCAAACTAATGAGTGTTTTCAACTTGACATCAGCATCGCTGTAGGGCAATTTTTAAAGTTGTGGTCGAATTTGACAGCTCTCTACTAACTCAATGTTTAAGGATTAATTCTTGAGGTAAGATTATAGGCATGAGCTTATAATGAGGGATATATGTCGTTTTTTTTGTGGTTTGACTTAATTGCTATAGGCTTGATGACTCCTAATTGAAAGTAATATATTGGAAGCAAGCTGCTAGCTATAACTTGCTTTATTTTCGTACTTTCGCTACAGTGTAATACAATATAAATACGTCTTGCTTCACTTACATAGAACCTTGGTAAGACCGCACATAGAGTATTATGTGCAGTTTTGGTCTGCGTAATTAAGGAACGATCTCCTTGCCATTGAGCGAGTGCAGCGGAGGTTCACCAGACTAACTCCTGAGATGACAAACTGTCTGGTGAGGAGAGCTTAAGGAAACTGGGCCAATATTCTCTAAAGTTCACAACAATGTGAAGTCAACTCAAGGCTTAGAAATCAGAGGACATAGTCCTGAATGGCTTACATTTAATTCTGAGACAGAGATGGAGGAAATTCTGTATTTAGTGTGCAATCGATCTTGGGAATTTTCTAACCCAAAGGACTCTGGAGGGTGTACTGTTGATTATGGCCAATACAGTTGAGTGGTCTTTAAGGGGTGCAGAGGGGAAAATTATGTTGAGGTTGATGTTGAGCCATGACCGAGAATGGCCAAGCAGGCCCAAGGTGCTGAATGGTTTAATTCTGCTTCTTTGTTCCTCTGCAAACACAGTGTTACGGTAATGTCTTGGGGTGACTCTTATCTTGTGTAAGATTGGTCACAGTGAAAGTCCCATTAAGGGAAAATGAGGCTGACTTGGAAGTGGAAGTTCTGTTTGGAATACAGCCTCCCTTCAGTTCTTTTTGACTTCTTGTGATCTCTGTAAGCTTTCATTTCACTGTCGAAGGACAGATGTTGGGAGGGCAAAAGCAAGTCCATTGTAGCATAGAAAGATATCCCTTTTAATTTGGTAATTCTTACAGATGAGTCAGTGACGTAGTAGTGCAGACTTGTGGCAAAGAGCAAAAGCAAAGAAACATGTGCCTGCAAAGCTAACAAGATATCTTGCGTCTGTGGAGGAGAAAACAGAGTTCAAGTTTCGGGTCCGGTGGCCCTTCCTCAGAACTGATGGTGGCCACCTTCAGTTCTGAGCAAGGGTCACTGGACCCGAAACTTTAACTCTGTTTTCTCCTCCACAGATACATGCCAGACCTGCTGAGCTTTTACAGCAGCTTTGTTTTTGTTCCTGATTTACAGCATCAGCAGTTCTTCTGGTTTTTATAAAATATCTTACATCCTTATCACCCTGGAATTGTGGAAAAGTCACTCGGTGTGGGCACCAGCCTTGTTTTACAACAATAAAATTCCTTGACGTAGGTTTAGCTGTAAAGTGGGACCCTACAGATATGGAACCAAGTCCTATGACAATGGCAAACAGGCAAAATGGCGGGTATAATCATACTCTTAGTGATATATTAAGATGTGTGAGCTGTAAAATTGGTACTATTGGTTATTCTGTGTGCAGTAATTTTAGTTTTACTGTATTGAAACATTTTTGATGCTAAAGTCATCAATTTCTGATGAAAAGGTACCGCTTTTAGTAGCATCATTTTACCCTGATTCAGTTTTTGTCTATGCATCTGACTTGTGCATGAATAAGATTTTAGGTTTTTTAAACCTCCAGTTGTTCATGAGTTAACCTTGATATGTCAGTTGACCATATCTTCATTTCATTTGGCCTTACGTAGTGTCCATCAGTGCCATGGTCCTTCCAGTGCATTTCTCAAGTGAAAACAAAGGGAATAAAATTGTTGGTAAAAATGGAGTGACTGTTGGGTACAGAAATGAAATGGTTGATTTGGCAGTTAGGAGACGACAAAGTGATGAGGTTTTGGAACCACTGCAGTGAAATAAGTATATTGTGCAAAATAGCATGCTCAATGGAAGCAGATGTGGAGGTGCTGGTTTTGGACTGGGGTGGACAAGATCAGAAATCACATGACACCAGGTTATAGTCCAACAGCTTTATTTGAAAACACAAGCTTTCAAAGTGTAACCCCTTTGTCAGGTGAATGAGAAAGAAGCACACAGAACGCAGAATTGATAAGTAAAATATCGAAGGGTCACACAACTGAGAATGTATTAAACAATCCTAAAATGCTATTAAATCTTGAATCAGTTGGAAGGGTTTACTTGATTAATACGTATATGTAAATCCCTGAATCCTTTTCAAGTCACCACCCTGCGAGAATTAAAGGCCTTATCAGTGTAAAGAAGAGGTGATGTTTTAGGTCAAACAGTGCATGTTCGGTGTGAGGCCTTACTTAGAATCGTTCGTGTTTTGGTTCGGAGTCAGACTGGTTTTATTCCTGAAGTAGGAATTTATAAAATGCCATATTGACTGACTGTCTATAACAGAGTAACAATATAACTATTGAGAGAGTGAGAGAGGTCTGGTGGATGTCACCGTAGTACGACATGAGCCCAAAATCCCAGTTGTAATCAAACTTGGCTCTCGGCCTCTGCTCGGCAACTGTGTTGTTGTCTATCGTGAAGTCAACCCTGGAGGACGTTTACCTGAAGATCTGGGGCCAAATGTCCTTGACTGAAGCAGATAAATTATTTGGACCTTTTAATTAATACCCACATTTAGTGATTTGTCAGAGACAAACACTCGGACTCTCAGATGTATAAAAACAAATGCATTAGTTTTAGTGGTATTTCAGGATTTTATTAGGTAGTTTCAGCTGGCAATTCAATGAGCATAAAAGCTGTAGGTTATTGGAGTTCCTTTTTTTTGGAAGTGAAGTCAAGGTAAGGTGTTTTATATTGTGGCGGAAAATAAGGCATTTCAGCTTACGGCTGGTATTCCTCTCGCAAATGTGCAGTGCAGCTTTTTCAATACTTTTTTAAATCAACACTTAATTGGTAGTGTTAAGACTGAAATTAATTTTTCAGATATAGCCTTGGAATGACATAGTAATTAGTATTTAATATAAACAGAAGAATTTTTAATTCTGTTTCTAACAGTATTCTTTTCTTCACAGATATGTGTTGGTTAGCAAACCCACAGAGTGGACAGATAAACTAAGGGAAAAATTTCTGGAAGGTTTTGGGGTTTTCTTGGAGTTGTTAAAGCGCATGCAGGTTGGTTCAGAATTTTAACTTCAGAAAATAAAAATGTCAAGACAACAACAAACAGGTGATTTGCTCCAAAAAGGGAATAATTTTTAATTTGATACAAATACTCTTTGTGGGTTACTATTAGTTTTACATTTCCTTACCATATGCGCTTTATATTTTTCATTTAAAAAGTTTAGTACTTTAGTAATGATTATCCTTTTTATAGCTTTAACATATCTAGTTGAAACCACAGAGTAATTTTCCAAGTGCATGCCATCATTTGTGCTTTGATCCATTCCTTCAGGAGTCAACAGGAAGCTTCAAAGCAATTTCCCCTCATCTACGACTGTGTATGAAAATATCAAATCATTGGCATTTTTAAAAAAATCTAAGTTAGTAGTGGTTTTGGATAGATGAGGTATCTTAGGGAAAAGGATAAGCATTACAAACTGAAAGCCTTAAATATGAGGGCGCATGTACAATATAGACAATTTGTTCCAAGTGCAGATAGAAAAACCAGATATGATTTATATTCATGTGCTATGTTTTAACAGGTTTAAGAATGGCATAATAAGAACTTAGATGAGCGTAGGATTGTATCCTGACTATCCATGGATCAGGGTGCTCACAAAATCAGCCCCAGACTCGATTGTTGGTGGTTTTGTTTCTCTCTTCCCCTAACAGGTCCTGATGGATTGTATCTGTTTTGGTGTGCTAGGAGATTCCTATTATAGCACTAACTGAGAGAGGTCTCTGTTCCTATCTTTATGGATAAGGAAGAATTGCTGTACATTGTGCAGCTTAAAGTCCTATTTATGACATTGACAGACAAATATTCCCCGGTTCACCTTTGTTAAGTTTTTGCATTCATTTAAAAGTCAGTTTTACAGAATTCTGCTACAAAATTCCTTGTGGGCTACTTGTAAAGGAGAAGGATTTTATACCATTAGCTAAATTGCTCAGCTTAATCGACAATTTATGCAAAAAGAGACATGTCAGTTAGTTTTCTTTACTCCTGGGGATTTGAGCACAGATGGCTTTAGAATCTTTGGAAAGGAGATCATCTGTAACATCACTAGTTTGTTATCTTGAAATTGGATGAGCTTAACATATACCCAAAATGACTTGAGTAGAGGGAATATGACCAAAGGGAATAACAGTGATTAGTGAAGGATGATATCATCATTCTGGGAGACACAATAAAGAGAGCAGTAGTTACAAGTTGTGTGAAGTCTTTGACAACTTGAGGGCATCCCAAAGCATGCAACTTGATATTTTATATTTGCTTGAGGGGGCAGACCTATCTTTGCCTTTAATATCAAAAAGTGACTGGTGACAGTGGTTGACAATAACGACGTGTTAAGAAAGAAGTAGTCGAGACATGGCATATAGACTGGCATTTGTGTAACATGAATGTTACTTGCCATATTGTCAGCCAAAGCCTGGATATTGTCAAGACCTTGGTACATTTGAACATACACTGCTTAATTATTTGATGTGTCACCAATGGTGCTAACATTTTACAACAACGGTAAAAATCTCCAGTTCTGACCTTATGATGAAGCGAAGGATATACTTGCTACTGAAGGGATGCCATGGAGGTGATACTGGGGATGGTCAGACAGTTCTGTCAAGACACATTGTTTCAACTGGGCCTGTGTTAACAAGAGTTGAAAAAGATGACAGAGGATCTAAATAAAAGGTACAAAATTTTAACAGGGCTGGACAGATGAGATGCAGAGATGTTGTTCTCCCCTTTGGTGAGTTTAGTACCCCATTCCCACAACACGCAGAACAAATGTAAACTACACAGAATCATTGAATACTATCAGGTTTGGAAGCCAACACAATCACTGAACTCCACTAGCCTTGACTTGGCTTTGTGATGTCTTGGTGCATTGCTCCCACTTGCTTATATACCTGTGCTACTTTGGGGATTAAGCCTGTTTGGGGGAATGGTGGGGGGGGGGGGGGGGGGGGGGGGGAGGTGTTTATCGGAACAGCATTCCCTTCTACCCTCCTCATGTACTATAATATTAGTCCTCCCCATTCTATTTCTATATATTTTTATAGTGTTGCACAAACCTTTCAATTCAGTTCTCTGCCCCTGAGAGGCAGAGCTTATTACCCTATCCCATTCTTTAATGACTTCCTCATTATTCAGTTTATTATGAGATGTATCAAAATCCAAATCATCTCGAATTCATTCTTCATTCTTAGTGGCAGTAACTAATACATGTTAAACTAATATGCCAGGGGAATGGGAACCAATGTAAGGAGTCAGAAGAAGGCAGCAAGGACAAAACAAAAGCTAGAAAATGGAATAAGCAAAGTGATATGCTGTGAAACCAAGGACATTGAGGGTTATTGAGAAAAATAGGGATTGGATAAACACCTGTTAAAGGGGCAAACTTCAAGGCTTTGTACCTTGATGCACGGACTATCTGCTCTAAAGTGGGTGAACTAAAGATGGATGTAAACTGGTATGAAATAATTGTGATTATGGAGACATGGCTGCAGGGTGACCAAGGATGGGGAGTTCAATGTCCCAGGGTATTCAGTATTTATGAAGGAGAGACAGAAAGGAAAGGGTGGTGGAGTGGCAATGCTGGTTAAAGAAGAAATTCTCAATAGTGAGAAAGGATTTCGGCTCTGACAATGTGGACTAAATTTGGGTAAGGTTGAGAAATACCAGTGGGCAAAAAGAGTTAGTAGGTGCCAAACATAGACCCCCCCCCCCAAACTGCAGTGGTGATGTCGAGAATGGCATTAAACAGGAAATTAGAGATGCATGTGATAAGGCAGTATAGCGAGTTTTGAGAAGATTTGTATTGGTGTACTTGGATAAGGCAGTATTGGTGATCATGGGTGATTTTAATCTGCACGTGGGGCAAATCAAGTTAGACAATATGCCACAGAGGAGGAAATCCTGGAGTGCATATGGGCTGGTTAGTCTTGACCAACATGTGGAGGAACCAACTAGAGAGCAGGCCATATTCGACTCGGTACTGCATAATGAGAAGGGAATCATTGCCAATTGAGCTGTGAGAGACCCCTTGGGAAGGAGTGATCGCAGCATGCAAGTATCTTTTATCAACATGGAGAGTGCAGTTGTTGATTCACAGTCTTGGATGCTGAATCTTAACAAAGGAAACTACGAGGATATGAGGTGTAAGTTGGCTTTTATAGATTGGGGAGAGTTACTTAAACGGGTCTCAGTGGATAAGCAATGGCAAGCATTCAAGGGGAATCTGTAACAACTCTTTGTTCCTGTAGGGCACAAAAGCAAAATGGGTAAGAGGGCCAAACCATGGCTTAGAAAGGAAATTAGAGTGATTATCCAATACAAGAAAAAAGCATACAGATTGGCCAAGAAAAATGATGTATCTGAGGAAAGGGAGCAGTTTGGAATTCAGCAAACAAGGACTAAGGCCTTGGTTAAGAAGGGCAAAATGGAATACAAAAGTAAGCTTGCAAGGAAGACTGATGTTAAGAATTTTTTTAGGTACGTGAATAGAAAGATATTGCTAAAGACAAATGCAGATCAGAAACGGGGGCATATATCATAGGGGACAAAGGAATGACTGAGGGACTGAATACATACTGAATACATTCTGTCTTCACAAATCAGATACCTGCATTGTTGGAAGAGGCAAGATTTAGTGAGAAGGAAGAACTCGGGGAGATCAATATTAGTAGAGAAATGATGCTGGGAAAATTGTTGGGATTGAAGGCCACTAAGTCCCTGGGGCCTATAATCTACATCCCAGAGTACTTTTGGAAGTAGCTCTAGAAATTGTGGATGCATTGTTGGTTATCTTCCAGGATTCTGTAGACTCTGGAACAGTCCCTGCAGATTGGAGGGTGGCTAATGTTAGTCCAATATTCAAAAATGGAGGCAGAAAGAAAACCGGGAATTTATGACCAATGACCCTAACATCAGGAGTGGGGAAAATTCTCGAATCCATTGTCAAGGATTTTCTGGCAAAGCATTAGAAAGTGGCAGGATCTGACAGCGTGGATTTACGAAGGGGAGACCACTCTCTCCGTGACTCCCTTGTTCTCTCCACACTGCCCTCCAACCCCACCACACCTGGCACCTTCCCCTGCAATCGCAGGAAATGCTACACTTGCCCCACACCTCCTCCCTCACCCCTATCCCAGGCCCCAAGATGACATTCCACGTTAAGCAGAGGTTCAACTGCACATCTGCCAATGTGGTATACTGCATCCACTGTACCCGGTGCGGCTTCCTCTACATTGGGGAAACCAAGCGGAGGCTTGGGGACCGCTTTGCAGAACACCTCCGCTCAGTTCGCAACAAACAACTGCACCTCCCAGTCGCAAACCAATTCCACTCCCCCTCCCACTCTCTAGATGACATGTCCATCATGGCCTCCTGCAGTGCCACAATGATGCCACCCGAAGTTGCAGGAACAGCAACTCATATTCCGCCTGGGAACCCTGCAGCCTAATGGTATCAATGTGGACTTCACCAGTTTCAAAATCTCCCCTTCCCCTACTGCATCCCTAAACCAGCCCAGTTCGTCTCGTCCCCTCCCCCCACTGCACCACACAACCAGCCCAGCTCTTCCCCTCCACCCACTGCATCCCAAAACCAGTCCAACCTGTCTCTGCCTCCTAACCGGTTCTTCCTCTCACCCATCCTTCCTCCCACCCAAGCCGCACCCCCATCTACCTACTAACCTCATCCCACCTCCTTGACCTGTCCGTCTTCCCTGGACTGACCTATCCCCTCCCTACCTCCCCACCTATACTCTCTCCACCTATCTTCTTTACTCTCCATCTTCGGTCCGCCTCCCCCTCTCTCCCTATTTATTCCAGTTCCCTCTCCCCATCCCCCTCTCTGATGAAGGGTCCAGCCCGAAACGTCAGCTTTTGTGCTCCTGAGATGCTGCTTGGCCTGCTGTGTTCATCCAGCCTCACATTTTATTATCTTGGAATTCTCCAGCATCTGCAGTTCCATTATCCCTTGACAAATCTGTTGAATTTATGAAGATGAAACTCATTGACTCCCCCTCGTCAACTCTGTGGTATATTTAGACTTCCAGAAAGCATTTGACAAAATCCTGTGTAAGAGATTATTGTGCAAGATTAAAGTGCATGGGCTTGGGGAAGTGTATTGGATGGATAGGAATTAGTTGGCAGAGATGAAACAAAGAATAAGAATTAATGGTTCCTGTTCAAATTGCCAGGCACTAACTAGTGGACTGCCAGAGGGATTGGTGCTGGGACCCCAGCTATTTGTAATATATGTTATGATTTGCATGAGGGAACATGCGTAACATCTCCAAGCTTAGAAATTTGGGAGGGTGAACTGTGAAGAGGATACAGAGATCCTTTAGTGTTATCTCAACAGGTTGAGTGAGTGGACAATTTCAATGGCAGATGCAGTATAATTTGGATAAATGTGAGTATATTCACTTTGAAACAGCAACAACATAGAACAATACAGCGCAGGATAGGCCCTTCAGCCCTCGATGTGCGCCGACCTGTGAACTAATCTAAGACCCCCCCCCCCCCCCCCCCCCCCCCCACACACTATCCCATCATTATCCATTGCTTATCCAAGGACTGTTTAAATGCCCATAATGTGACTGAGTTAACTACATTGGCAGGCAGGGCGTTCCACGCCCTTACCACTCTCTGAGTAAAGAACCTGCCTCTGACATCTGTCTTAAGTCTATCACCCCTCAATTTGGAGCTATAGACCTTGTCTATTTACCCTATCCATGCCCCTCATGATTTTATGTACCTCTATAAGGTCACCCCTCAGCCCCCGACACTCCAGGGAAAATAGCCTCAGCCTCTTCAGCCTCTCCCTGTAGCTCAAACCCTCCAGTCTCAGTAACATGCTTGTACAGGGGGTACTGCTATCACATGTGTTCAAGCAATGTGAGTTAGTTGTCATGTGATTGACAAATAGGGGAATGCTATTTTTAAAACACTAATTTGTTTTGGCTATAACACAATTGCATATGTGCACAGAGGAGTATGCAACATCCCGTGGCATTTTCTCCAAAAGTAAAAAAATTAATTAACAATGAAAGCTACAACTCACAACAACAAGAAAGCAGATTATGACCTGAATGGCTGTAAATTGGGAGAGAGGCGTGTGCAGGTGGACCTGGGCATCCTTGTGCACCAGTCACTGAAGGTAAGCATGCGGATGCAGCAGGTGGTAAAGCGGGCAAATGGTATGTTGGCTCTGCGTGAGAGATTTTGAGTACAGGAGTGGGGATATGTTGCAGTTATACAGGCGTTGATGAGGCCACACCTAGAATATTTTGTGCAGTTTTGATCTCCTTTTCTGAGAAAGGATCCTCTTGCCCTTAAGTGAGTGCAGTGAAGGTCTACCAGGCTGATTCTGGAAATGAGATGGTAGGAACTGCAGATGCTGGAGAATCCGAGGTCACAAGGTGTCAAGCTGGATGAACACAGCAGGCCAAGTAGCGTCAGAGGAGCAGGAAAGCTGACGTTTCGGGCCTAGACTCTTCAGAAAGAAGGATTTAGGCCCAAAACATCAGCTTCCCTGCTCCTCTGGTGCTTGGCCTGCTGATTCTGGGGGTGGTGGGTCTGGTATATGAGGAAAGAATGACTAGGTTGGGATTGCTTTTGCTAGAGTTCGGACAAATCAGGTGGGCTGTCATAGAGACTTAAAATTCTAACAGGACTGGACAGGGTAAGACACAGGGAGGATGTTCATGATGGGTGTGCCCAGAACCAGAGGTCACAGTCTGAGGATTTGCGGTAGACCATTTAGGTCAGAGATGAGACATTTCTTCACCCAAAGAGTGGTGAGCTTGTGAAATTCATGACCACAGGAACTAGTTGATACCAAAACATTGAATGAATTCAAGAGGCTACTAGATACAACAATTGGGTTGAATGGGTTTGAAGGTTATGGAGAGAAAGCAGGATTCGGCTATTGAGTTGGACGATCAGCCATGATCATGAAGAATGGCTGAGCAGGCTTGAAGGGCTGAATGACCGCCCTCTGCTCCTATTTTGTATGTTTCTGTTTCTCCGGTTCCCTTTCCTTGTCATAGTAAGGTTTCAGCATGTTCACGTGATACATTCGATAATTTTATTTTCCTATCTGTCATCTTGACCAGACTATTCACCTGTCAACTACTTCCCCATCTGGTAGAGACCACTAATCTTGCTTTGAAGGGATCTCCTACCACTGGTTTTAAAAAAATGAATACTTGATCCCCTGGGCAATCATACGAGTTTTGGATTTCTTCTCTGCTTCTTGCTTCATTCGAGGCTGTGCCACTTTAAAATATTGACCAGCTAATTCACCTACTCTGTTTAATCTTTATGTAACCTCAAATCCGTAATCCAACTGTTAGATCAACTTTTCCTTGATTAATTTGAAATTTCCTTTTACTTTGTTTCTGAGTATCAATTCAAGTGAAGTAAAGTGAGCTGATTCATTTGGAACATCTGATATCAAATAATAAAATGGGGTACCTTTAGCCCAATCATTTGGGTAATCAGGACAGTAAACCCTCCGCCTGGTCTTTAGGGTCTGTACCACCTTTCCAATGTTCCTGAGGATTCAGGATGATACACACTTGATTTCAATTATTTGCCTGAAATATCCAAGACCACCTCAAATGGTTTGGCAATAAAATTGGACCCTTGGCCTGAACAGTCTCCCTGGGTAGTGCAGAATAAGTTAAGAAAAAAAAATTGCAAGTAACTCCTCCACATTCTGTAATGGGATTGCCTCTGGAAATCTGATAGATGCATCCATTATGGTAAGCAAATACCGGTTCCCACTTTTGGTTTTAGGAGGGGACCTAACAATCAACAATAACCCACGTGAAAGGTTCTTCAAATGCATGAATTGTCATCAAAGTTGCTCGTTTTATTACTGCCTGTGGCTTTCCTACCATTTGAGAAGTATGGCAGATACACCAAAATGCTCCCATAACTTTATGTAATCCAAGCCAATAGAAATGCTTGTGTATCTTGGCTCAAGTGTTCCTCGCTCCTAGATGACCACCTACAGGCAATTTTGTGTACTACCCCCAAACTTCCTGTCTGTGTGCTCCAAGCAAGACATTCTGGTGAACTTCTGCTCGTGCCTCCTCTGCGCTAACCTGCCAAGGTCTGCCCCTCCGCCCTAAGATTCTATCTTTTAAGGTAATAACATTCTGGAATATATTTTTATTCCTTTTCCAAGGCTTTATAATATAAATCTTTTATTGTCTCATTTACTTGTTATAACTACATTGAATTTTCAGAGTTAAAACACCTCTGCCTGATCCTCCACCTGCTTAGAGTTCTTCCTTTCCCATTTCATCAAACAGGTTGTGAGCGAACTGGATCTTGATTCCTTCATCTTTCTCTTTTATTTTCCTTTTTTGCTCTAATCTTTGACTGTGGGATCTTGTCATCCCACATTCTGGAAAAATTCCAGGGTATTTTTCTTTTAACTCGTCAGTTGCTGGTTTTCTTTTGGCTTCTCCACTACAATGGGCGTCATTCCCTCCTTTGATCCGGCTAGGTCTTTTCCAAGAACAAACTGTATTCCTGGAATAGACACTTTCCATCACTCCCACTGTCAATTCCCTGGTCTTGATTGGACTTTCCAGCCATCTTTTACCCAGGGGAATGCTAAATATCTCTCTCCACTTATTCCACGGATTATCACTTTCTCAGGTAACGTTTCAGAAGGAGTGCAAATATTTTCATCTTCTGGTAACAGAGACTGACTAGCTCCCATATTTCTCAATATTCTTTACCTTTTTTCCCCTCTTCTTCCTGAGTAAACCTTCCCCACAGAGCTGAAGCCTTTGAAGAGACTGGGCTTTATCTTACCATACAGCCCGTGACTAGACTACGTATTCCCCTGCAGCTCCTCCCGCTGTCTTGGTATTTTCTTCACGACCTCAACTATTCCCACTGGTTTAGCTTCTTTGTACCGCATCCACTTTCCCAGTGCCTTTCTTAATCTACCAGCTTGGTGACTTTGTTTGGCTCCCCTCTATTACAGTGGAAATGCCTGAGGCCTTTCACCTTTTTTTTAAAAACCCTCTTGGGTTTCTTTTTTAATATGTGGCAAACAGTTTTGCTTTTCATTAAAGGATCTCCCTCTTTTCCAATGTCTTTTGCTCACAGAATGAAATTGCTATCAGAAGGTAAATTTCAATGTATGCACTAATGTGTGTTCATCCATCATCTCTGCGGCACTTCTCGCTATTCTAATTTTGTGTTCCTCAGCATGCGTTCTTATCATTTCTCAAAGTGAGTTTTTGAACTCCTCCATCAGAATAACCTCTCGAAGATCCTCAAGTGTCTTTTCTACCTTTAATATTCTTTCCCATCGATTGAAGTTGCTATATTTAATTCTTTCACATTTGACATGAGTCTGACCTGGTTCCTTCCTTATATTTCTGATCCATTGTCTATATGCTTAAGGTACCAATTTATAGGCACTGAACAGAGCCTGTTTTACTACTTGATATTCTGTTAACACCTCATCCGACAGCGATGCAAGCACCTCACTAGCCCTAACTACCTTGATCTGAATAAACATTACCTACACAGTCTCTTGCTAGCTCATCTGGCTGGTTAGTTTCTCAAAGCAAATGGAAAACGTTTCTACATTTTTTTATTGAATTTTGGTCATGTTTTAACATTTTTATAGGTCCCTATCACGTCTTTGGCTATGATGGGTCTGCTCATTATCACACTCCTTATCACTAAGCCTGTTTTCTACTTTCATTTCCATTATTTTAATTTGGCTATCCTGTTTAGTTCACAACTTGCGAAGTTAAAACACCCTCTCTTCCTCTTTTTGCGTTTTCTCTGCTTGTAACCATAATTCATTTTGTTTCAGTTTTCATTCATTCTCTAACTCAAGTTTTCTTATTGCAATTTAATTTTTCCTGACTCCACTGCATGTCATTTTCTCTGATTATATCTAAATGCTTGACTAACACCTTTACAGTTTCAGCTTTCCTGTTAGCCCTTGCTTTAACCAATTTCTTGCCTGTTTGCTAAGTCTAAAAGTATACCCTTCCTCTGTCTTTGTAAACTTTCTTGGCAAATTTGAGAAGTTTCCTGTCAGCTCCCAAAAAGCCATCGTCTGACCAAAGCTACAGTGGCACTCGTAGCTAATATTCCTGACACAAGAATTCGTCCAAAAAGGTGTTCTGACTGAAGAACAGCGGAGAAGGCGCCAAAATTCTGGAAGACGTATCCTGGCTGTAATTTCAAGAGACTAAATTTAGGTTGTTTTATTAATTTCGGTTATATATGTGGGGCTTGTACCTCCTTGTACAGCATACCTTTAGAATTTTGTTTTATTTGGGAATAGTTAGTAGTTAAGGGGGGGGAAATTGTTCAGTCTGTTAGTAATGTTAAGAGCCATTTAACAATTTTAAGAGCCATTTCCCCTACTTTTGATTTAACCAATTACAAGTAACTGAAAATAAACAGTTTTTCCACTTCTCACCTAACTTTTATTTAAAGATCTGGGACACTAATCCCCAAGTCTGTTTAAATCTGCTGGGACCTTTTGAACCCAAAATCCGTTCAAATCCATTCAGGTCCCATATGCAAACTGGCCAGATTCCCAGACTCAAGCCCCCAATGTGTTATGAAGCAGATGTTGACCTTCTCCCCCAAACTCTGGTCACTAACACCGAAATGCCCACAGAAGTTTGCCTCTCCTCCGAATCTGTTTAAGGAAGTGTGAGAAGTGGTATAACCTACCTCTGACTTCCCAATCTGTTACAAAGGTGAGGTCAAATGAAGTAAACTCCTGACAGTCACTTTATAATCAACAAGTAGCAATTAACTACTAACAAATTGAACAATTTCCCCTGAACTAACATTTCCCAAATAAAGCAACATTGTAAATGTTCCAATCGGTACAAGTTCCATTTTATATAATGCAAAATATTTTTTAAAAACCTTACAACTTAGTTTCTTGAAATTACAGTCAGCAAGTGTCTTCCAGAATGTTCAGTGCCTTCTCCAGTGTTCAGCCAGAATGCCTTTCTCAGTGAAATTCTTATCAGGGATATTAGTTGTGTGCCGCTGTACATTTAGTCAGATGATGGTTTTTGAGAGCTTAAGTGAATTCTGAGAGAGCCAGTGACTTTTTTTTTCTTTAAGGGCTGTTGGTTGTAACTCTAACAGATGGCAGTTACTCTCTCTTCAATTTTCAAACGACCTTTTGTTTCATACCCTTGATGACCTATCAGTTTCTTAGAATAGGATGGGTCCGAGGTTGTCAGAACCATCAGAATCAAATTTAAGTGGTTTTTAAGTCTCCCAGTGCCTGGTTTGAATTGGCTGATATTCAAACTGGCTGCCTTATTAACAAAACAAGACTAATTTCTCAGTTGTTAACCATACAGCCTTTTGATACAAATATTTCAATTTAACAATCTCTGTGCCTGTTGCTGCTGGCAGACATATTTCCTTTAACCTCCAAGCTGAGAAAAAGCACATCTTTTAAAGGCACTCTTTCCCTCCATCATTCTACAAACAGATTCTCATGTCATGCATTTTAATCCACATGTACTCTATCCAACTTGGAAACAATATTAATTGAAAATAAAAATGTTTCTAATTAGTACCCTATGTGCTTAGATATCTATGACTGAGAGACTGTCTGTCTGAGAAGCCAGAAGTCAGTGTGTTATGGGGAGTAAGCAAGCAGATGGATTTGACGCAATAAAATCAGGCATGATTGCTTTGAAGAATGGGCAAGCTTGAGTGACTTCATGGTCAACTTGTGTTCTTATTTAGTGCTTTGCCAGGAATTGTTTTCTTGAAGTTTGTTAGCCTATCTGATATATCCATCTACAAACTCTCGTTACTGATTCTGTCCCACTGCTTGTCAACTGACTGAGTTGCTGCTGGAATATTAGCAACCCTGATATCACATTTGACTTGTGGTGAGCTTCTGACCAGATATCCAGGCTATCACTGAGATTGGCTCTTTTTGTCCCTAACGCCTGATTCTGCTCCATCTCCACTCACCTGCTTAATCTCCCATCCAGATTTTTTATTAGCCGTAAACTTGACTGGTCAAATTGACTTGCTTCCCTTCACATACTCTCGATTGAGGTCCTCCATGGCTCTGCATCATGTTCCATTAATCCACAGTCCAAAGCTCATTGACCTCCAGTTTGGATAAACATTTTCAAATTCGTATCCTCCTGTTCGAATATCTCCATGGCCCAACCCTCCTCTGCCTTTGTAATCTGCTCCCACTTTTTGAGATTTCTGTCCTCATCCAATTCGAGACCTTTGAACCTCCCTAGATTTTCATCACATCACTGCTAATTGCTGTGCCGTATGATGTCTTGTCACTTAGCTCTGTAGTTTCTTAGTAAATTGCTTCCCTTTTCTGTCTTCCTTTTGGATATTTCCTAGAATCAACTGTTTCATGTAACCTAATGATGTCATGTTTGTTCATGATATTCCAGTAGAGCACTGTGGGGCATGTGAAAGGTATTGTGTAAAAGTTTCAGTCTAAATTAAGATCCAGTTTGCTTAGTTTTGTTTTAATGTAACTACTCAATAACTAAAACACTATTTTTTACTAAATAATTTTGTTAAATTTTGTCCATAAACGTTCACTTTAACGTTGTAACTTGCCTAAATGTACTCTTATTGTCTTTTGCAGGGAATGGATCCAGTAACAAGACAAGTCGGTCAACACATAGAAATGGAACCAGAGTGGGAGGCAGCATTTTCGTTACAGATGAAGCTCACGCATATAATTTCTATGATCCAAGAATGGTGTGCCTCTGATGTTAGTTGCACTTAAATATATCATTATACCTTCTGTCATGTTTTTCATGGACAAAGATTTTTTTTTCAAGAGGGTTTTTTATTAAAAGATCCAAAAAACTGAAATCTCTTACTCATAAATTTAGATTCTTTGCTAGTTTGGGAGACAGTGGTTTGAATTTGTAAGCAGTAGCATTGACAGGTGGATTGCCATTGTACATGTAAATTCCCTTGACTGATCATTTCCTCTCGCACCTTCAACTCCTAACTTTGACAGGCCCAGTGCCATGTCTTTCAAGAAACCTTTTTGATGCGGTGCAGAAATGGCATTTTTAAGCTGTTAGCTGCCATGTGGGAAGTTCAGGGGTCCAGTCTTTGAATCTTGGTGAATGGATAGGTAGCTTAGGTGGCTATCCATTTTCAGGGCACTTAATCAGGTTAGATTGGAGAATTAGTCAAGTTAATTTGGTAAGTGTGAATGATAGGGGAAATGGTCAGGTTTGTGGTAGGTGAGTCAGGTCAAGTCATGAAAGATAGTCATATCTGTTCAGGACGGATACTTGGGTAGATGGGAGGACTAGTTTGGTTGGGGGGTGTAGTTAAATCGGCTTGATAGGATAATAGGATATGGCTGTTGGGGTAGTCAGTTCGGGAATGTGGTTGAGTCGGGAAGAGTGCGGGAAGGTTGGTTTCTTGTGTTAGCCAGGTGTTATAGAATCAGACTATGGAAGAGGCCCATCGGCCCATCAAGCCTACATTGTCACAATATACTACTACCTACACTAGTCCCACTTTCCTGCCCTAGGCCTGTGGCTTGTATGTTTGAAGGATATGCAGTTTCCCACCTTCGCACCTTATCTAACATCTGCTGGGTAACTATCTATCTGGATACATATTTGCATTTGTTCCAAACTTCAGAAATTTAAGTTGCCTCAGGTCTACCCTCACAATTTCCTCAGGGTCCTAATGTATATCTTTAGCAATGCGTCTGATCTCCGACAATCCGTATACTTGAGACACCTGGCCATTATGTTGCCCACCTCTTCAAGTTGGTGTTTAGAACAGTTGAACCTTTAAGTTACATCTCTTCAGTAATTGCCCAGCTATTTTGGTAAGAATTGCAAGCCCTATTTCTGAAAACAACAAAAGCAAATTGTTGGAGAAACTCAGCAAACCTGGTAGCGTCTGTGGAGAGAAAGCAGAGTTAACATTACAGGTTTAGTTAACCTTCTTTTGGAACCTGTTTCTGACGTTGATCAGATTCCTGGGCAGTGATTCCTCTTACAAACCTGTCTGGGAATCCACAGGTCTAACATTGAAGTTGATCTTTGTAGAAGCCATGCTTTAATTTTTTTTCCATAGTCGTATGTCCCCTTCTTTGATCTCCATGTCCATCAGCACAAGTAGTTAGTTTGACAGCTCCCATAAAAGGCCAAGTGTGTCAGCTACAAGTAAGGTTAGTGTGTTAGGTGGGTATCCTGGGTAGGTGGTACTTAATACATCCATCTGTTGAATTAGGTGGTGAAAAAACCCCTGAGGCATATTTATTATAAACCTTTAGTTTCGCACAACCACTAGATTTCACCTTTCTGAATCCATCACCTGTCCAGAAGCCAAACACCTTCTAGAGAAGAAACCAGCTTTCTTTTAAAGATATTTTCTGATCTGCCTCTTCAGAGTTTTATTACGTACCTTTGAAGCAGGTGGGATTCCAATTCAAACCTCCTGGCACAGAGTAAGGGATGCGACCATTGCACCGGAAAAGCCCATCAGTTTTTCTTTAGTTTTATAATCTTGTCACCAAAGCACTTGGGCAATTAATTATCAAAAAGAGCAAACACTGCTCACCTGAGTCAAAAGCACAATTTTAAAAAACCCAAAAAGGGGTGGGGAACAAGGGTGGGGTCTAATTCAAAAGGGAGTTGGTGAAGGAAATAATGTGCTCCAACTCCCACAGTGCCCACCTCCCTCTCAATGCCTTGAGGGTTGTGGTGGATACAACATGCTCCCTTTCAGAACAGTTCTTTTTTGGTATCTCTAACATTTCTTTTTAGTGCTCTTGAACACAACTGAATTTTTTTCCATCACCAAATTACCCTTGTTTCCCCCCCCAGCCCAATCTCTTAACCACCATCAGTAATTCGCCCATTTTTACCAATTAAACACATCACTTGCAAAGTCCATTAAGGGCAATGCAAGCCTAAAAGGTGACAGTGAGAGGAAGGGGCCTAAGTCAAATTAAAATTAACCAGTTCTTAACTTGAAGGTCCAAAGTCATATTTTGCTCCCACTAATTCTGGAACTATTCTAGTTTGCACTTAACGGGACATAATTTATAATATTGACCAATGAGGTGCGAGTTTCCGGTGTCACGTTAACGAATGTGTACTTGGAGTATATCAGGGATGTCTGAGCTTGGAGGGGCTTGGGCCCAGTTTTAGGGTTAGAGTGTTAGTAGATGTCTGTCAGAATTGAGGGGTTTTAGGTCCGTTTGTTTGGAGTGTGTGTTGGTTGTTGGAGGGCAATTATCAGCTGTTTGGGAAAGGCTTAGTTGTGGAGTAAGATCAGTGCTGAATTGAGTCAGTTTATTAGTTATCCTGGAGTTGGAGTACATTTTTTGGGTAACAATTAAGCTTAAGTACTCTGACCAGTTCTGGACTCTGTTATAGGAAGGATATTATTAAGCTGGAGAGGGTTCAGAAGCCATTAACCAGGATTTTTTTTACAATTTACCCATTCACGGGATGAGAATGTCACTGGCTAGACCAGTATTTATCGCCCATTCCCAGTTGCCCAGAGGCCAGTTATGAGTCCAGGTAAGGATAGCCGTTTCCTTCCCTAAAGAATGCAAGTGAATCACTTGGGTTTTTCTGACAATCAGCAATGGATTGACGGTCCTCATTAGACTCTTAATTCCTGTTATTTATTGAATTCAGACCCCCCCCCCCCCTGCCATCTGCCTTTGCAGGATTTGAACCCTGGTCCCCAGAACATTACCTGGATCTTTGGATTAATAGTCCAGTGATAAAATGACTAGGCCATTGCCTCCCCTAATTACAATTTCAAAACTAATTCTGAATTCCGAAAAGCATTTGATAAGACCTCACATCAGAGGTTACTTCACAAGAATACATGGTTTAGTGGGTAGCATAATAGCATGAATCAAGGATTGATTGGCAGCCAGTAGATATAAATGATCTTCTGTCAGGTTGGCACATGATTGCTAGTGAAGTGCCGCAGGGGTCAGTGCTGGGCTTCAATCTGTGAATTTGCATCAGTGCTTTGGATGAAGACATATACTAACACTCTTACCCTAAAACTGGACCCAAGCCCCTCCAAGCTCAGACATCCCTGATATACTCCAAGTACACATGTTTAGGAGCTAAATCTGCTGATAACACCAAGATAACTCAGAAGTAAAATTGTCAAAAAGTCAAGTGTCGACTAAGTGAGGAACATAGGTTAATTGAGTGAGCAAAAAAATTGACAGGTGGTGTGCAATGTGGAAGATGTGATCATTTCTCTGTCTGGGAGAATGAATAATGACATATTTACGTAACCAGAGATTGCTGAGGTCTGACAGAGAAGTACATAATTGTCTTTGTACAGGGATTGCAAAAAATAGTTGTTCTTTCACAGCTTGGCTAGCATTTCGTACTAATCCTGAATTGCTGTTGAGAAAGTTTTATAGTCAACTAATTTATTGAATTAATGAAGTCCCTGTGGTGCGGGTACGGTTGCAGTGCTTTTATCAAGGAAATTCCATGATATCCTTCCAACAATAGTGAAGAAACTGCAGCATAGTTCCAAGTCAGGGTAGTATGTAACTTGGAGAAGAACTTGAAATCAGTGGTTCTTCTTTGTATTTGTTGCTTTTGTCCTCAGTTTGGAAGATGCTGTTAAAGGAGCTTTGGTGAATTGCTACAGTAGATGTTAAGTGTTGCTGCCACTGTGCATCTCCGTTGAGGAAATCAATGTTGAAAGTGGTGAATGAAGTGCCTATCAAGGGACTGTTTTTTGTTTTGGATGGTCTCAAACTTCTTGCAATAGGAAGGCATTTCCTCTTGTGGAGGAGATGAGAATAAGGGGACACAGTTTAATAATAAGAGGTATCCCTTCAAAATGGAAGTGACGATGAGTTTTCACTTTTGAAATTTGTCAATCTGTGGAATTTTCTTCTGCAGAAATTAGTGGAGGCTGCATCTTTGAACTTATTCCAGACTAAGTGAAGTAGATTTTGATAGTCGAGAAAGTCAAAGAATACAGACGGCAGACAGGAAAGTAGAGTTGAAACCATAATCAGATCAGTCCTGATCTTAGCAAATAACAAGCAGGCTTGAAAGGTGCCAAATGATCTACTCTTGCTTCTGAACCCTTTCTTCGTATATTGAATCATTTAATTTTGCACTTGAGTATTAGTTCAATGATGTTAGCCTTCACGATGCTCGTTCCCTAACTGTGATAGTACATTTCCGCTGAAATGCATCCTGCAAAAATCGTCAGTATGTTTTGTAGGAAAGTATTGAATTATTATTGTTAGCAAATAAACTTGATTCCTGTGTGATCAGATATGGGACAAAAGATATCTGCAGAAGTTGCAATATATCAAAGACTGTTTCTACTTTCTTATAAAATTATCTGAAGGACATTTTCTCAGTACTTTGATTTTAGCTTCAGTTCTGTTCCCTGTCATCCAAAGCTGACTTTGCAGGTTTTTTCTCCTCCTCACTACTGAAATTAATTTTTGGGACGTGTTTAACCCATGCTGATCTCCCCTTACAAGCCTTGCTTCTAAGGGTCAAATACTGTTTACGTAAAATGAAGACGTTACAGTTCAATGGATGAATCTGTCTGGGTTTAATATTTAACTGAAACTACTTTTGTTTTATTTTCTTTTTATTCCAGGAAAGGGTTCTAATTGAAGCCTACAGGAAGTGTTTGATTGTTTTATTACAATGTCATAATGGACCATGTGATGGTGAACAACCTATCACCTTGAGTATGTGCGGACATACATTGGAAAGTGTACAGTATCGTGTTTCCCAGCATCAAGTCAGCATCCATTTGCCAGTTTCACGTTTGTTTTCAGGTAATTATGTTGGTAATTTTAACGAGTTTAAAATTGAAAATTTTAAAACATGATGGAAACAGTCAATAATCACTCAGCATCTGTTGAGTGAAGAGTTTACTTTTCATGATAATATTTTTGTGAATAGTGTAGTTTCCTAATATTAGAGTAACTAATATCTGGATTAAACTTTATTTAATTTCTGAGATGCAGACCCAGCAAATCATGAATTCCATACCTTGTTAGAAAGTGAATTTCCTTGAAGCCTGCCAATTTGAATTTTAGGGGGGATTAGTTCATTCAGTGTTGCTCCAGTTGCAAGGTGGTCGATCATGTAATAAATAAATGGGACAGAAGCAGTTGGATGGGGAAAATCATTCAGATTTAGAAGGTGGTCAAGTAGAAAGATTTATGGTCTGTTTACCTGTCAAAAAGTACTTTGTCACAAGGCAAGACAGGAAGCCATGGTTAGAGAGTGTCCTGTAGGGCCTAGACAGATGATCCGTTTTAACATGGGCAAGTTTCATCTCTCTAATTGGTGTTTGGTCGGAATTCATAACATTAACAAAATGGTGAATTTAAGGCAGTTGCAATTCCAAGAGATGGTGGAAGGCTACCTCATGATTACATGCCCAGTCACCCCAAATATTGCACGAACATTGCAGTCACATGCATCACTTTGGATTGTTCTTCTGATTGAATGCAGAAAGAAAGATTTGGATCCTTGGATTAAGACCATCAGTATCCAATATGATTTGATACCAAGAATTTTGTAGGCCGTTTTTTTGTTCAATTTGGCTAAACCTTTGAGGATGCATCAGAGAATGGAGAGTGTCAGTTTCCGTTCTTAGGTTGTAGTCGGGCTAGTGTCATTAAAACACAGTTAATCCATGGAGCTGTATTTAATTTGATGTGTAACATTTCTGAGAAGTTCTATCCTGTCTTATTCCTTTTGTCCTTTTAGGTACAGGAATAAATAAACTGAATTTCTCCCTTGTAAATTTTGGTCCTTATGGATTATCTTTGAGTTAGCAGCCTCTTTAATGTTGTCTAATTTGTTCAGAGTTTAATTGCAATCTGAGACCATGCTGGGAAATACTCAGTATGGCTGACCTACCTATTTCCTTCATGGCAAGAATGTGCTCCCATTTGAGAATATTTATGTGGCTCCTCAGTGGGTTTGACAACTGATAACAATCCTGATTTAGTGTCATTCATATATCTCCCACTCTTGACACACACCATTTCTACATCCACCCTTTGCACCTATTTAATGGTAGGTTTGATCTTTTCACTGTGCAAGTCAGTTGGACGGAATGTTAAAAATACAAATGTTCACTATTGGTCCTTTCTTTGTTTATGCTAATTTGAATATTCACCATCGTCTAATTTTTTTTAACCCCATTACATTTACTGGATGAAGAGAAAGTGGGGATTTGTGACCAACATTTTGGAGGGGAACAATAAGAACAGCCAACAAGGCTTAGGTGTATTTTACTACTGGATGGAGGAGTTCCTCTTGGTCCTTTCGTGAACCTGAATGGAACCCAATTTTCCAACATTACCACTGTTGAAGATAATGATTGAGCTTGAAGCTCTCAGAAATGAGATTTACTTGTCACGTTGTGCTCATCATCTGCCTGCTGTTGGAGACATAATATGATGTCGTTGACTTAGTTAAATGTTTGGTCAGCTGTGACTGAGAATGCAAGTGGTATTAAAAGTCAAGAGCAGCTGTCTGAACTTTCCTTTGATTGCGATCATTACATAAGAGTTAATATTTTGAAAGTGTTAACAGTCATATGGTTTCAACATGCAGCTGAAAACGTTTATTTTAAGTCACATTATTTAAGGTGTTCTTGTGCAATTGCATGTAGCTTTGGAGGATTGGCCTTTATATAGCTCCTTCAGCAATGCACAGCACTCCGAAAGAACTTAACTAGTGTGTGTTATCAAGTAAAATGTTTTGATTTTGAGTCACAGTAGGAAGTAAGAGGGCTGATGGCCCAAGCCTGGTCAAAGAAATAAGCATATTGTTGTATTTTAAAGTAGAAAGAGGTATAAATTTGAAATGGTTCACAGAGTGAAATCAAGAGCTTTGGGCCAAGCCAGTAAAAGTATGGATGCCAGTGTAAAACTTGTTTAGAATCGGCAAAGTGCAGAAGGCCAGAATTAGCAGAGTGCTGAGGCCTCCAGGCTTGTCAAACTGTAAGAACTGTTGAGGAGGGGCAGGGCCAAATCGAGATTCAAAAACCAAGATCAGAATTGAGGCACTGGACCAGGGAGCTAGTGTTGTACAACAGACACTAGTAACAAGTGAACTGAGACTTTGTGCCTCTTCAGACATGAGCAGCAAATTTGGATCAGCACAAATTTATGCAAGGTTAAAAATGAGTAACTGGCCAGAAGGGCACCTAAATAGTCAAACCTAGAGACAACAAAACTTAGCATGCGAGTTTCAGCAAACAGTGAGCTGCGACAGGTTTGGATTCAGCTCATATGATGAAGTCGGACGTGGATAGTATTAGTGCTGGAATGGATATGTGGTTGAAAACTCACATATGCAACCTTCCAGTTGTGTTTGATCTGAAATGGTTACTTTGGCTTTGAGCAATTTTGATGGAAACAATGGACAAGACTGGAGTTAATGATGGGGAGTGGAGATCTTTTCGATATTTAATTGGAAGAGAAGTTTGCTTATCTAGTATTAGATATAAGATGAGGTTTATGAAAATCAGCATTCAGCTTTAGTGTCCAGTTTTGGATGTAGTGATGAGAGAGAATTGTTGGAACTTGACTGTTATCAGATTGTATTGCTGAGGGGCGTAGTTAAGAAAATAAAGGGAGTCATGGATAGACTCTTGAGGCACTTGCAAAGCTCTCAATGCATGGCTTTGAAATAAAAGCATTGCAGATGATTCTCTGGCTTCCTCTGAATAGATAAGAATGGAACTAGATGGATAGTTCCACCCACTTGGAGTACTATTTAACTTTTTTTTAACAGAGCAATTCTTGGAATCTATATCTGCATCAAAGGTGTAACGTTTGTGGGCATATAGCTGATTTAGGTGTTGTGGAGCTCGAATTGAATCATAGAATCACTACAGTGTGGAAATAACAGGCCTTTCAGCCCAACAAGTCCACACCAAACCTCAGTGCATCCCACCTGGACCCAACCCCCTATAACCAACTTAAGCTACACCTGAACACTATGGGCATTTTAGCATGGCCGAACCATCTGACAAGCACTTCCTTGGACTGTGGGAGGAAACCCACGCAGACACTGGGAGAGTGTGCAAACTCCACACAGACAGACGTGTGAGGCTAGAATCGAACCTGGGTCCCTGGTGCTTGAGGCAGCAGTGCTAACCACTGTGCCACCGTACTGCCTCAAATTGACTAGCGGTTGGTACTCATTGTGTTTTTTCATGACATTTTTGATTATGCGTTTCATCACTTGAAATTATGGATGTGTGCCCCAATTAATTGTTTTGTTATTAAGTTGGAAGATAGCACAATTAATTTCAGTTGGCAAGATTTGAGTTGCGGCACCAGTGCTTTACCAAACTTTCGTTATGGGCCTTGTAGCATGATTTGTGATGAGTATTGTCATATATTGAGATCTGTTTTCTCCCAACATGTTTTAATTGAAGGTTGGTGCATCGTTTTTCGTCATCAGTAAGGTTTATATGCTTCACTTTTATCGGGCATTTTTGAGGATGTATCTCAAATACCATGTGCACTTTTCATTTCCTTATTTAAGGAAGGATGTAAGTAGACTTGAGCTGATTCACACGAGGTTTATTAGGTTGATAGTTGGAAGGAGTAGGGTGCCTTGTGAGGTTCAGTTGAACAGACTAGGCTTGTTTCCACTTGCCTAGTGGAAAGTTCTGAAGAATGAGGGGTATTAGATCCTGACTACTGTTGACAATACGGGCATGAAATGAAGGGGAAAGTACAGATCTGTGAGGTGCTATTTTAAAATTAGGTGTCTTTTTTTTAGTGCTGAGATGAAAATCATCTTGTCTGAGAATTATTCTACTTTCTAATTGCTAAGAAGGTTAATGAATATTTTAAGGTACAAGTAGATAAGTTTGGCAAGAGAATCAGCGTTTTGAGGATCCTATTGAATGGTGGAGCAGCTTTGAGGGGCAGAAAAGCCTTATGTTCACATTTTGTATGTTTGTAAATGTGGGAAATGAGCTGGGCAAGTTTGAAAGCTCCATTAATCTCGCTGGATGGGAATCATCAGTTGAAAAGAAAGGATCATGTTAGTGTCAGAAGCATTGGTAGGAAAAGTGACTTCCCCAGAAGAATGAGTCATAGAACACAACAGCACAGAAGAGGAACTGGCCCTTTGGCCCACCATGTCTATACTAACCATGATGCCATTCTAAATTAATTTAATCTGCCTTCACATGGTCCATTTCCTTCTATTCCCTGCTTGTTCATGTGTCCATCTAATACCTTTTAAACTTTGCTCACATATCTGTTTTCTCTACCTCCCTTGGCAGCGTGTTCTAGGCACCTACCACTCTCTGTTTTTAAAAAAAATCTTAGCTTGCATATTTTGCTTAAACTTTTCCCCACTGCCATTAAACATATGCCCCTTAATTATGGACCTTTCCACTCTGGGGGTGGGGGTGGAAGACTCGCTGTCCATTCTACCCATGTCACTCATAATTTTATGTACTTTATCAGATCTCTGTCCCTCAATTTTAAAAGATTGCCCCTCACCCTGCAAAGCTTTAGCAAAAACAATCCAAGTTTTCCCAGTCTGTCCTTATGTTTGATACACTCAAATCCAAGCGACATCCTGGTAAACCTCTTTTACACCAGAACTGCATGCAATACTGCCAATATGACCTAACTAAAGTATTATGCAACTGCGACATGACTTGCCAACTTCTTTACACAATGACCCAACTGAAGAAGACAAACATGCCCTTATGCTGCCTTTACCATCTCCATCATTTGTTTCCACTTGGAGGAAGGTATGGACGTGTAATGTGATTTCACTGTCTAAGTTACTTCATATCTTAAAAGGAAATATGTTGAGAAGTGGACCCTTCAGGATGTCTGGGAGAGTCATGAGGATTGAATTAGATATTGGTCAACAGCCTATCCCCAGAAATGAGAATGTAAGAAGAGGCCAAGGTTGGTAGGAGTTAAAAGCCGGATCATGTGGTTATGAGAGAAAAGGAAGTTGGGGGGAGAACAAATAAATTTCCCAGCTCAGAGCACACTCAGGAAGTGGAACTGCTAAGGTAAGTAACGTGTAAGAAAATAGCTACTATTTTAAGGGAGAGGCTCTGAGACAGTTGGGAACAAAGAATGTTCCATCTGTTTTACAAAAGATAGGCAGAGTTCAATCTCAAACATTTCTACAGCGGCGGCTTTTTACTTGGAGAAAGTGAATGAAATTAGTGGAAAAATTATTCAATGTGAGTAGTTGTTAATGGGGACATGTTTCGCCTCCATTCAGGAAAGAAACGTGTTTCAATCATGCTGTTTAGTGTTGGAGTTGTAGGCCATTGGACAGTCACAATAATGCAATAGACAGTTAGGACAAGCAAAGTGTTCAGATGACACACAGTTTGATCGACAAATATAGCTGCGTCAAAATGAGATAAGGGGAGAAGAGTTGTGGTGGGATGAAATCAATTCCATGACAAGTGCACAATGAAACAACGGATCTGACAGATCACAATACAATGTTTACTCAGCAAGTCTGGCGGCATCTGTGGATCATAAAATTGGGTCAATATTTCAGGCCTGTGATCTTTCGGGCTTGTTTATGGACATCGGGGAGAAAGTTGAAGCACGCTTTGCTGAGTAGCAGGGTATAAGGGAAGATCTTCAGATGTGATTTTATCAATTGTAGTTTGGGAAGCAATGGCTTGATGATCAGCAGTAGGGTATTTGGTGAGGTTAGAGGAGTTTTCAGGGTTGACTTTACGTTGTTGCAGGGTAAAGCCCTGTTCATCAGCTAACAACAATGCTAAACTTATTGGCAGGTTTAATTACTTAGTAAATTGATCATTTGTCAAATCAGCACAAAATAAAATGGTTTCTTCTCTTTTGTTTTAGTTTTGTCTTTGTAAACATCAGACCATGTGGCATAGCCAATTGTAGAGGTTTTTTGTGACATGGGCATAATGAGTTAGTTCAGTGATAACTGTGATAGTGCCAGTTTTTACAAAATAGTTACGATATTTCAACAGTGGGACAATGTTTCAAAAACAGTTGCTGAATCATGAATCGCTTAGTTTAATTTCAAAAAGCTAAACATTCAAATATAAGAGTGGATGAAGAAGAGTAACCTAGGATTATGTCACTTTTTCATTTCAGGCCTGCATGTGCTTTTAAGCAAAACTGAAGTGGCTTACAAGTTTCCAGAGCTATTGCCTCTTGTGAGTATAATGTTCATTTGATATTTAGCAGAGTAAACACTTTTTTAATTGGTGGGGATAGACCCCATCAAAATCAATTCTACACCTAAAACTTGAGTCAACCATGCAGTGATTACAGCATAAAAGAGAGCCGTGTGGCGATTCATGTCCATGCTGCCTGTCTGAAGGAGTAATTCAGCCAGAACTACTCTTGCCTCTTCCCTCTTCTCCTCTGAAGTCTTCTTTTTCACATAATTCACTGTCATCTTGAATGCCTCAACTGAATATTTTTCTGCCAGACAATCTGCAGTATCTTCCACATTCTTAACCACAAAGTGAAAAACATGATTTTCCTTGCTTCCTCCATTGCTTCTTCAATCAGTTGTCAGTAACCCATGCCTTCTGATTCTTGATCCTTTCACCAATGTAGCAGTTTGTCCCTGTCTTTGCTGTTCAAGCCTCTTGTGATTTTTGAGTACCTTTAGCCAATCACCTTTTGGCCAAGGAAAATAATCCCAACTTTTCTGCTGTATCTGTAAGACTGAAATTCCTTATCTTTGGAACTGTTCTCAGAATCTTTTCTGCACCTCCTGACCTGTGTTCACATCCTTAAATGTGGTGTCCAGAACTGAATGTAATACTCCACTTAAAGCTTTATCAGTATTTACTGCTGCCTTATTGTAAATTCCATTTTTCTAAAACTTGTTGCATCACTGGGTTAAACTCCAGAATTTCATATTCTATATGAACCATGCTCACAACCTCACAGTCATGCCTCCCTCCATGATGTATGCATAAATATAGTTGGGTACCTCAGCCCCTGTATTTCTCTTCAGTGTTATACCTTTTATTTTATGTTGTCAGTGTTCTTCTGAGCAAAATGAATCATTTCACAATTCTCTGATTTCAATTTTGTCCTCCAGTCCCCTGTTAACTTTATCCTTAACTTGTTCTTTTTCAGTCGTACTATAACCTCCTCACTTTCAAGTTTTGACTTTGTGTTGAAACTGCCCTGTACTCCTAACTCTAGGTCATTAATATATATTAAAGAAGATCAGTGGTTTTTACACCAACGAACCAGGACCTCCTTTGCAGACCATTCTCTGGTCCAACAATCTCTTTCCCTCTCTCTCCCATGTTCTTTCGGAAAAGAGATATGTTGTCTTTACCTGATCGGCTAAAATGTGACACTGGGGAATGCCGTTGACTCTTCATGTCCTCTGAAATGGCCTACCAAGTCACTCAGTTGTACCAAACAGTTACAAGTGGACTATCCAGTATTGAACTTGCAACTGTTTGGTACAACTGAGTGTCTCAGCACCCAAAACGAAGCAATCAATAACCCAGCCTGTTCACCCTTCAAAAATCCTCATCAATATCTTGGGGCTTGTGCCAAAATTGGGAGAACTGTTCCATGAACATGTCAAGTAACAACTTACTGTAGTGAAAGTCACTGAATTATACCTGACAGAGAGTCCCAGACACTGCCATTGTGTTTTCTGAGTATGTCCTATTTCACAGGCAGGACAGATCTACTAGAGATGGTGATGCACAGTTGATGAGTAATTGCCCTGAGAGTCCTCAACATTGGCTGCAGACCCTGTAAAGTTTCCTGTCGTTGGGTCAAACATGGATGGGGAAATCTGATTACTACCTACCACACCCCTTGCTGATGAATCTACACATGTTGAACTTCATTTGGAGAAAGTACTGAAGATGATGAAAATAAAGTGTGCTTAGTGTAGGGGATTGAAGTGGTAATCCCTGAGCTTGGCTTCGTTGTACCACGACGGATGTGATTGTCGAGTCTTGAAGTTAGTGGCTACTAAACTGGGAGTGTAGTGGTGGCAAGGGGAGGGTAAACTTGCAAGATGATATTATCAGTCCAACTGTCATAGATGCATCGACCCATCAGTATTGAGATGAGTGACCGCTGCAGTCCTTGAGATCCTGTTTTCACATTGAGGATAATCTCAGTTGTGTTGTGCTAAGATCTTGAACACATGTAACAACTCAAAGCAGACTTCCATGAAGCACTGTGGGCCATCTACTGCAACAGTATGATGAAGTGTTGATCCTCAGTGTATTGATGGAACTGTATCTACACAAGTACCGTGTGGTCTTCATTTCTGCTATTGTTGTTATGGACTGATCCACCTGTGATAGTTAGAATGGTCAGGACAAGGTTAAGCAAGTTTTTAGCTCTAGTTTGTTCCCTTGCAACTTGCCACGCAGCCAATCTTAACAACATTTTCCTGTTGAACATGGCCAACCAAGGAGTGGTAGAATCTAGCAACTCTTGGTGATGGACATTTGAAGTCTCCCAACCAAAGTGCATTCAGTGCACTTCCCTCCCTCATTGTTTCTTGCAACCATTGTCTTAATGTGGAAGAGTACAGATTCATAAGATTGGGAAGTTATTTGGGCTATAGGTGGTAATCAGCACAAGGGTTTTTGGTTCATGTTTGACTTCATGGCATGAGACTTCATGGGCTCCAGAATCAATGCTGAAGACACCCAGACTAACTCCCTGCTTGTGTTACTGCTTCTGATGAACCTACCGTGTTGGTGGGACAAGGTAGGACGTAGCCAGGAATGGTGATAGCAATGTCTATTATGAGTTAGTGGGTATAACTATCACCTGTTGCTTGACTACTCTGTGGGATAGTTGATTTCAATTCAGCATAAACTCCCAGATGTTAGCACTGAGATCTTTTCAGGATTGATGGGCTTGTGTTTGTCATTGCCGTTTCCAGTGCTTCAGCTCTTGACGGGCAGTCATCCAGTACAATTCCTTTTATAAAATTGCTAATTGTCTTGTACAACTGAGTGGCTTGCTAAGCCGTATCAGAAGGCACTTAAAAGTCAGTTATGTTGCTATGGCTCTGGTGTCACATGCAGACCGGACTAGGTAAGATAGCAGATTTCCTTTGCAAAGTAATATGAGTGAACCAGATAGGTTTTAACATCCTGTCAGTAGTTTCATGGTTATCATTGGACTAGATTTTATTTGCACATTTATTATGTGAGGTCAAATTTCACCATCTATGTGAGGTTCAAATTCATGTCCCAAGACCATTAAAATGAATGCAAGGTACTGCAGATCCTGGTGATCTGTCATAGGGCAATGATGTGGTGCTAATGTTCCTGGATTAATCATCTCCAAAACCCAGACTATTGCTGTGTGGACATGCGTTTGAATCCCACAGCAACAGACGGAGAACTTTGAATAAAATGACAGATGTTGAACTTGAAATGCTTACTCTGGTTCTCCCTGTGTTGATGTTGCCAGACCTTTTTCTTGAGCAGAGATAATGGGAACTGAAGATGCTGGAGAATCCAAGATAACAAAGTGTGGAGCTGGATGGAAACAGCAGGCCAAGTAGCATCTCAGGAGCACCTTTTCTGATGAAGGGTCTAGGCCAGAAATGTCAGCTTTTGTGCTCCTCAGATGCTGCTTGGCCTGCTGTGTTCATCCAGCTCTACACTTTGTTATCTTTTTCTTGAGCATTTTGTTTTTATTCCCTGAAGCATCATCTTGAGCCTCTGGATTACTTGTCCAGTGATATTTCCACTTTTACATCTTGCTCATCAGCAGGAGTAAACTGACTGGCCTGTAGTTAAAGTTCATCTTTTGACCCGATTTGAACAAGGCTATAAAACATACAGTTCTCCAGTCCTTTAGCAGCGTTACTCAGCCAAAGGAAGATTTGAAAATTATGACTGCTACAATTCACACATTTACTTCCCCCCATATTCTTCGGTGCATCTCATCCAATCCTGGTGCCGTATCAACGTTAAATCCAAGCTGCCTACTTCATATCTCCTTGTTATCAATTTTAAAGCTTTCATGTGTCTGTATTACGTCCTTTTATTTTGTTGACTTGTGCAGCATGTTCTTCCATGGTAAAGACAGCGGTAAAATATTCATTTCACACTTCAGCCATACTCCATGTGCAAGTTCTTGAGTTGGTGCCTTGCTCATTTCATTTATGTAGAGAAGACTTTTTTGCTTTTCAGTAATATTCACTGACTATCTTTTCTCATAATCTCTTTTTGCTTTTCTTATTTCTTTTCACTTCCCTCTGAGCATTCTCGATGTTTTCAGACCTGCTATCTGTTTGCAGTATTTGTGACTTCACTTTTATAAATTGCTTCATGTAGTATGATCCTCCTCTGTTATACGTTTTTATACTGGGTTAAACTATACGAACTGTATTGTATTAACACATTATTTGACTTTAAAAGTATGTTAGTGCATTTTCACTAATTTGATTTTAATTCCTCAGCAGCTATGCTGCTTGACTGGATCTTTTCGTATGTTAATTACTTAAGTATATTTTGTAAAACGGGTTATGTTTGAAAATGAATTGATAATGTTTAGTCCATGCTTTTCTGATGACCACTGCTTCAGGTAATCACTGGGTGATGGTGACCCAGGTGGATGTCAAAAGGATGTTTCCTCTTATGAGAGAATCTAGAACAAGGGATCATGGTTTAAAAGAAAGAGGGTGCCCATTTAAGATTGAGATGAAGAAACATTGTTTACAATGAGGGCTGAGAGTTTTTGAATTCCTTTTCTCCAAAGGCAGTGGATTCAAAATCTTTAGGTATTGAGGGCAGAAGTAGATAGATACTTCATTATCAAGAAAAATCAGAAATGTAAGTTGTGACTGAAATCAGATCAGCTGTGGTCATATTGAATTCAGGTGCAGGCTTGAGAAGCTGAGTGGCCTACTCTTCTCATTGGGTGGCAGTTAGGAGCAGCTACCTTTGCCAAAAGATAAGTTCTTCCTCCCTAAATCATATGAATAAGTGTGGGCTTTTTGTTTTATGACTCAGCCACAAAAGATTTTTACTTGAATTTCTTACAAATGTTTGTGGATGTGTTCAGATTTTCTCTAAAAATGTTTGCTAAAGTCACAGATTGTGATATGTGAGATGAAGAATTACAAATTTGATTGACACAGAGTTCAGTTTTTGTAATGTTTTTTAAGTTCTGTGCAGCATGTTCAACATCAAAGCTGATTTTCCTGTATATGCAAAAAGCTGCAAAGCTAGCTTCTATTTTCTGTGTTGATGCCTTTTTGTAGCTCATTTGTTTTACTTCACTTGAATGAGTAGAAATTGTAAAGGCATATTCTTCAGTTGTCATTTTAATTGTTAGCCATTTATTTGTGCCTCAATAGCTGACCTTTTTAAATCAATTGTCCACAGAGTGAACTTAGCCCACCATTGTTAATAGAGCATCCACTTCACTGCATGGTCCTGTGTGCGCAAGTACATGCCGGAATGTGGCGGAGAAATGGTTTCTCCCTAGTTAATCAGGTAAATTTGATTGAATTTTTAGATCGAATTTTGTAACATGTAGAATATTTTTATATCAGACTGTGTAATGGTTATGGAGATTTTAGTTGCACAAATGTAAGTATTTTCTAAGCTTTACACTTGGCTGAGAGGATAGATAATGTTCTGCAAAAATCAGAAATACATTTAACACAAGACTATTTGTGTAATTGCTGCATTTTCTTTTAAAATGGTCTTGGCTGCTTTCCAAGCATAGATGTTAAGACCAAGATGATAATCTGCTGCCTCTATTTAGTTTCATTACACTATGGGATATAACATATGTTTAAATATGTAACTTAGATCCCAACATTAACAATTGTATGTTCTTTCCATTATTAGAATTAGAATATAGAGACTGATTAACCAAGCCTTTTCAATAAATACAGACATCCTGATTTTCTATGAAAGAAAACCTATTAAATGAAGATAGAAAATTCATCAACACTTGATTTGATATTGGAATATACATGTTTCCTCACCCCCACCCATCCAAAAAAAACCAAACAGTTGAACACATGTACCAATGTGCATACACCTGGTAGAAAGGAGACATAAGTAGATTTCTCCCTGCAGAGTTTAATTTGATAGGAGGGATCAATTTTCATCAATTGTCATAAGTTACCAAAGACTCAAAAAAGGACAAAATACACAACAGTCAGATGGCTGTCAGTGTCGTGCTCCAGCAAGCGCAGACAGCTCATGAGATCTGCATGGCTATCTTTGGCACCGTGGCTCATGGATTTTGCTCAGGAAATAGAGTCTCAGGAGGTCTTCCAACCGCTCTTCAAGAGCATGGTGAGGTTTAACATTGGACTGACACAAAGGTGCTTCAGAAACAGGAGTGATCTAAGCTGGGTGCCTTCCACTAACTGTAAACCAAGCAATCTCAAAGCGAAACACTTCAAACAAGACAGCCATAACAGCCAAGCAGGTGATTTTGTAGAAGTGAATCCAACCAATTTGCTGTAGTCATGTTTTCCCAGAAGTGTCTTTTTATGTGCCAATGTTCTTTTCCATGGATCTTTTTAAAAATAAAATCTATGTATCTCTACAGAACTTGAAATAAGTCAATTTTTCAATGATCCTTCAAAACTCAAGACCTCAAAAATGGAATTTGAAGCCTTCATAATGGAATTTATTTTAAAAGATGTCAAATTAGTTCATGTCCAAAGACATTTGGGTATACTTGTATCAGGAACACAAGTAAGCATGCAGATATATCAAGCAATTAGGAAAATGAGTGGTGTGTTATTGTTTTGTCAAGAGTTCAGAATATACAACTAAGGAAATCTTCCACAACTGTACAGAGCTTTGGTGAGACCACACCTGGAATACTGTGTACAATTTTGCTTTCTTTGGAAGGAAGGACCTGCTCAAATATGAGAGGCAGTGCTCCAAAGGTTCACTTGATTGGCCCCTGAGATGAGCGGTTCGTCCAATGACAAGATGTTGAATAAAGTGTCTCTCTATTTTGTGGAGTTGAGAAATACTGAGAGTTTATCCCATTGTTAAATTCTAGGCTTTGAGGATAAGGGTGATTCATTTAGTACTGTGACAAGAAATTTCTGCAATTAATTCGATGGGAATCTTTGGGATTCTGTACCCCAGAGCATTGTGGATGTACCACAATTGAACCCATTTAAGGCAGGGATTGACATTTTGGGTGTCTCAGAATTGAGACTCAGTGGAACCTGATGGGAATGTACCATTGAAACCCTAGATTGAACACAAATGTGCTGAATGGCAAATCAGGCTTGAACTTCTTGCTCCTATTTCTTACATTCATTAGTTCCAGGATTGTTACAGTAATAAACTATCCTTTAGTTTGAAAGAGATATAAGAATGTTTCTGTAGCCCACGTATCATTAAACTGTCAAATATTTTTGCTCTTTTGCTCGCTGTTCTAGGTCTATTATTATCACAATGTGAAATGCAGAGTGGAAATGTATGATAAAGACCTAATAATGCTCCAGGTAAGAGCTTTCATTCAAGCTAAAGTATTACAAAAATGATTGTAATGAGATTTCAAGCAGTATAGTATAATCTCATATGGTTACTTGTAAAGGATTTAGGCCTTTCCTCTGCAGCTTTAAATGGAATGCAGTTGTTTTAAATCTGTGATTCGTGGCTCTGTGGTTGGTGACACAAATGCCTGTAATCACTTGGACTATTTGTTCCAATTTGTGATGTTTAAGCCACTTTTTTAATCTCTGAAAGATGCTTTCAATGGTTTAGAATGTTGGGCAACAGGATTACTTTGTCATCTACTGTATATGTTTGTTGCCTTTTGGAGAGCTATGTGTTGTCCCAGTTAGAATGCAGCATTAGTTCCCAATAAGTCTGTGGTTCAGTTACAGATGAAAGCACATGATTTCGGTGCATCTGGATAATTGGAGACTGAGATCAGTATTAATGAATGTTATAAAATTGTCAAAAATGCTTTACACGTTTTGTATTTTTTTTAGGCTGGTGCATCTATGATGGATCCAAACCACTTTCTAATGATTATGCTTTGTCGATTTGAGTTATACCATATATTTAACAGTCCTGACTATGGCAAAAGATTTAATTCTGAACACACCAACAAGGTGAAGTAGGAATGTTTTATGTCAATGAAAATTCTTTTCTAGAAAAGTTATGATAGTGTGTTTCTTTGCGTTAAGTTTGTTCAAAGTCTGAAAGTAGGAATAAGACTTTTTCTATTTTGACATTTTGCATGGAAGTTTATTACTGAGGGTATTAATTACGTCGTATTCTTCATAAACTTTACATTTTCAGGATGCTCTACAACAAAACAATACTTTGATAGAAGAAATGCTTCACTTGATCATGATGGTGGTTGGTAAGACTTTTTTTTGGAGTGACTACTCAAGATGTTTTCTCAAAATTGGCTCTTGTCACTGTTTAATCAGCCTGACATCATTTAATGCAAGGAGTTTAATCTGTAGGAGCACTTTGTGCCTTCAGTTTATTAAGATGGCAATATTGGAGGCTGAGCTCATTTCTAAGAAGCTTTGTCTATTATTGAGTAATATTTGGTGTGAAACAAGTGAAGATGATTTAGGAGGGGAGAGAAACCTATTTTAACATGACATTAATTATGCTTATTTTTCATTGCAATCTTAACTTTTTAGTGAGTATTATTTGACCTTTGTTGTTCAGGAGAGAGATATACTGCTGGAGTGGGTCAGGTGTCTGCTGAGGATGAGCTGAAACGTGAAATTATTCATCAGCTATGTATAAGGCCAATGGCACACAGTGAACTAGTTAAAGCGTTGCCTGAAGATGTGAGTATAATATCGGTACAATGGTTGATAATGTTGTCTGTGTGTGTTAATTCTACCTGACATTATTGCTTCTTTCTGAAGTGACTTTCAGAAAGGCTTTCAGCAAGGCTTCTGGTAAGGTTTAATCTAAGGGGGCAGGAAGTTGAGAGGAGATGAGGATTCTTTGTTTGTTTTCGTCCAGAAGGTGGTGCAATGTGGAACTCACTGCTTGTGAGGGTGGTAGAGTTAGAAACTCTGATAACATTTAAGAAATTTTCAGATGTACATTAGCGATGCTAAGGTGCATAGCACTTTGGGCCAAATGCTGCAAAATCAGATTATTTAAGGTGGTTTTGATGGAGACTTTTTATGTACTGTAGATATCTAAGACTCTGAAAATAAGAAAAATGTCTATTATCTTGCTTGAATGACCTCTGCTTTAGGTTTTGATTTGTTTTCTACCACGTTCTACTTCTGAATTCTCCCTATTCAACCCTTTTGTACTGAGTTGTACCGTTCTGTATATTCAACTGAAGGGGCATGAGCCAATCAGCCACAGCCTATTGTTAGCTGATATTCCAGGATTATCATAGCCATTGTGTATCATTCAGGGATTGCAGCCCAGATCGCTCGCTTTTTTACTGAATTAGGAGACACTGAGGGCACCACTATCTTAATTGGAATTGTCTGGTTCAGCACAGATCAAGGCGTTTAAGTTTCATTGCCATCATGCCATACCATTTGTTCTATAGTTTGTTGATCATTTTCTTCTGGAAATCTTTCTGAACTGTTGTTATACTGTTACGAAAATGTTATTTAAAGCTGACTTATCAGTGGCTAGATGTATTGATTGATTGATTTACAATATAATCAGCTGGACATGCATGCGTCTTGAACTTTATCAGTAGAAAACATTTCAGAAGGAAGGGCACTGGTTTCTGCAGCAAAAGGGTTACATTTGCAATGAACATAAACTGCTTGAATGGACTGAACATGTAACACTTTCAGAGAGGTCACATTGAGTCATAGAGCATGGATACAGACCCATTGGTCCAACTTGCCCGTGCTGACCAGACATTCCAACCTGATCTCGCCCCATTTGCTAGCATTTGGTCCATGTCCTTGTCAAGCCTTCCTATTCATATACCCATCCAGATGTCTTTTAAATGGTGCAGTTGTACCCTGCAGTGCTAGTTCATTCCATTCATGCACTACCCTCTGCCCTCTAGTTTTGGACTCCCTCATCCTAGGGAAAAAACCTTGGCTATTCACCCTGTCCATGTCCCTCATAATTTTATAAACCTCTATAAGATCACCCCTCAGCCGCCAGTGCTCCAGGCAAAAATGCTCCACCCTTTTCAGACTTGTCCTATAGTTCAAATCCTCCAATCCCAGCAACACACTTGTAAATCTTTTCTGCACCTCTCCAGTTGAACACCATCCTTCCTCGAGAAGGATGATCAGAATTGTACGTATATTCTAAAAGTGGTTTCATCAATGTCCTGTCCAGAAGCAACGTGCCACCATAACTCCTTACTTTAATGTTCTGACCGATGAAGGAAAGTGTGCCAAACACCACCTTCATCACACTGTCTACTTGTGACTTCACTTTCAAGGAACTGTGCACCTGCAGTCCTACCTGTCTTTGTTCAGCCGCACTCCCCAGGGCCTACCATTGACTGAATAAGTCCTGTCCTGGTTTGCCTTACCAAAATGCTACATCTCATTTATCTTAATTAATCTCCATCTCCCACACCTTGGTCCATTGGCCCATCTTATTAAGATCCCGTTGTCCTCTGAGGTAACCACCTTCGCTGTCTACTAAACCACCTATTTAGCTGTCATTCGCAAACTTGCTTACCATGCCTTGTATATTCACATTCAGAACATTTATATAAATGATGAAAAACAGTGGACCAGCACTGATCCTTGTGGCACACCACTGGCCACAGGCGTCCACTCCGTAAAGGAGCCCTCTAACACTACCCTCTATCTCCTGCCTTCAAGCCAATTTTGTGTCCATTTGAATTGCTCCCTCTGGATCCCATATGAGCATAGACTCCCTCTAGTGGAGAAACAGGCCCTTTGGCCCAACAAGTCCACACTGACTCTCAGAGGGCAGCATGGTGGCTCAGTGGTTAGCACTGCAGCCTCACAGCGCCAGGGACCCGGGTTCAATTCCAGCCTCAGGCAATTGCCTGTGTGGATTTTGCACATTCTCCCTGTGTCTGCGTGGGTTTCCTCCGGGTGCTCCGGTTTCATCCCACAGTCCAAAGATGGGCAGGCTGGGTGGGTTGGCCCTGCTAAATTGCCCGTAGTGTTCAGGCGTGTGTGGGTTATAGGGGGCTGGGCCTGGGTGGGATGCTCCAAGGGACGGTGTGGACCTTTTGGGCCGAAGGGCCTGTTCCCACACTGTAGGGAATCTAATCTAATCAGAGCATCCCACCCAGATCCATCTCTCTAACCCACCTAATCTAATACGAGAGTACAGTATCAAATCCAGCAAGCTCCCCATTGCTTATCTCTCCAGGGTTCCTCATTTCTGCTTCAGATGGCAGTGCTATAGCAGCACAGCATGCAGGCTCCTGACCAGAGCTCCTGACCAGTCTACAATGTGGAACCTTATTGAGCAGTTTACTGAAACACATATAGACAAAGTCTACTGCTTCTGTTTTGCCAATCTTCTTTGATTTTATTGAAGAAGTAACAATCAACTTGAGGCTGTAAAATAGTTTTATTTAAAGTACATAGAATATCTGCCACAGCAGCAACAGCCTTTACCACCTTCCCTGAATCAACCCCTCTCTTCAAAGTTTGAGAGATTTCCCACGTGGTCTCTGTAAATGCAGTGTTTGTAAGGGAGAAGTCTGAATCTACACCACTATCTTGAAGAACCAACCATATATGGCCCAGGGAGAAATCCATGTTCTCTGTGAGCTGTGCATGCTGAATGACAATGTCATTTGGCATGCCACCAATGCATGAACTTCTGGTTTTGGAAGTTGCTGCTGTTCACAGACCTCTGAGGTTCATGCACTGAAAACAAATATTAGAGGTAACATTGACAGATGCATAGCCAGTGTGGAAGTTACTTCAACTATAGACTAGCATTTGCCACAATCTCCTTTTAATTACTTGACCAATTACTTATCCAGAATCCTTTTTAAGATAGTGCTCTGCGATGTTTTGTAATTTTCCAAGCTTATGAATATCCTTTCAGCCAAGGTTGTTGTTATATATAGGCATATTTTAAACCTTTTTTTAGTTTTTGCATATTTGCTCGAGCTTTTTTAAAAAATAACGCTAACCCTTGTTAACTGAGGAACAGACTACCTTGTTTCTAATACAGTACTAAATCACATTATATTTAATCAACAGTGTTAGCTCCTTTTAAATTCCAAGTCTGTGTGGCCACTGGAAAAATTGGGAGAAGGACATGAATCAGTTCACCACTCCTAACCTGTTCAAAACAATACAAATATGTAGATCATTTGTAAAGATCATTTGAGGATTGAATATTTATGGTCCCAAAATGAAACTGTAGATTAGGATACTCCACATTTAAAGCATATTTAATAATTAGTTCTGTAAGTGATGTACATCCTGCTGATTTTTTTCCCTCTTAGGAGAATAAAGAGACTGGAATGGAAAAGGTTATTGAATCTGTAGCCTCATTCAAGTAAGTGTACTGCATTAGCTGGATATTGAATTGAAATACCTTTATTGTCACTCTGTCTCCTAGCATGTTGATCCCATTACTTTTCCATCACAGGAAGCCAGGATTAACAGGAAGAGGGCTTTATGAGCTAAAACCTGAATGCGCCAAGGAATTTAATGTTTTCTTCTACCATTATTCTAGGGCCGACCAATCCAAGGTAAACTATAATTAAGTCCATTTAGTATATAATGAATTTGGAATCTGTGTTTCAATACTTCAACAATTAATTGAAGGTATTAAATAGTGCAAGTGTCTTTGTCTCTGTTTCCAGACCATAAAGCAACCCTCTAACCCCACCCTCCATTTCCTGCCTTCAACCAATTTTGTATCCATTTGAATTGCTCTCCTGGATCCCATGTGTGTTAACCTTACTGACCAGTCTGCAGTGTGGAACCTCAAAGTGCTTTGAAGCACATATATAGACAAGGTCTACTGCTCTGCCTTTGTCAATTTTCTTTGTCTCTGTCGCTGTCCACCATCTGGGCCAGAGGTCTGTGATAGGCCCGCCTGCCGTGTAGAACTGTTGTCTCATGACTGAACGGGTTGAATGAATTCTTAAAAAAAATTTGTGTGAATTATCTACTGTGTTGACTGTTATAGCCATGTTAGAGATGTGTACAAAGGATAAAATAAAGAAGACCAAAGTCTATAGTTCTTCACATGAAATATCCCTCATCTAGTCATGCATCTCATGTTTCTCTCAATATCACAAAATTATGTAGTTGTGAAAGAAAGATTTTTGGCCTGTTACGTCAGTGTCAGCTCTGAGCGACCATCGTGGTGTAATGCCGTCTTTTGCTTTTATCCCAAAATTGTGTCATTTCTGTTCAAATCATCTTGAATACCTTGATTGCTTGGGCATGGAGGCAGTTTCAATGCGTTCCAGACCTTAACAACTGGCCTTGTGAAAATATTTCTTTTCTCACTCTGTATTTAGATTATGTGCTAAACTACCCCTACATTCAGGGAAGTCTGAAGCATTATGATCAGTGCCTCTGTACTTTGGTCTCTTACTCTGATATACCTGAATGCGTGTCGTCAGGTCATGGCATCTTGTTAATTCTTCAAGTGCCATCACCTTTTTTCAATACCGTTTCCTTATTCGTTTTAAACCTTCTCATGACTTGGATTCCTTTCCATTTACCCATAGCCTGTGCACCATCTGCTTCATTCGTCAAGACAAATGTGAAATATCCCTTTTAATAGCTTAGTCTGCCCCCCTGCCTTTATGAAAAGCCTCTTTGGTCTCGAATTGGGTTTTTAACCATGGCTTTTACTTTCTATGCACCTGTAAAAGACTTGGGATAAGCCTTTGTTATCTGCCAGTCTTTTTTCATAATCCCTTTTTGTTTCTCTTACTTTTTCCACTCCCTACTGTACATTTTGTGTTCAAATTTGTTCTCAATTTTATATTTGACCTGACACCATACATAAGCACACTATTTCTTTATCTTAAATTTCTATTTTATTTTTCATTCAGGGAGCTGGTGAACTTCAGTTGTGCTGCTTTTCCATTTTGACGGTATACTGATACTGTATTTGAGCCATCTGTTTGAAGGCACCACTTTGTTCAGCTTCAGGTTTTCTGACAAATCTTTGGTGCCAGTGCAATTCTGTTCTTGCTGCAGTATGAAGTTGGCTCCTTGTCAGTTAATCATTCCTACTATTGATTGCCCTATAACACTGTCATTTTAAACCTTAAGAATCCCTAGCTCTGAAATGCTCTGCCACTGACACTTGATCTGCTTGGTCCATCTTATTCCCAAGGACCAGTTCTGGCAGTGACTCCATTTATCTTGAACTTGACACACAGTACTGTAGAAAATTCTGCTGAACACAATTTAAAAACGCTTTCTCATCGTCGACCTCAAATCAAAGATGACGTTTTCATGCCATGGACAAGCTGTTGTAATTGAATTTTTCTTCAGATCTTTTCCTCTGAAAGTCCTGCAGCCTTAGTCCCATCGTTACAAATCACAGCTGGTCAATTATACGCAGGCATCTTCTCTGGTCTTAGACATGAGCAACTGATAGTAAAGAAATGTCTTGGGAAGTGAAAAGATATCAGTTAGCAGTGACTCCTTTTGGAACTGTGTACTACATTTCCTGACTCATTCCTATTGACTATTTGTTTATTGACCCTTAAAGGGGAAAGAGAACCATAGATTTTAAAACATCCAATGTCAGAAGAAAAGTTGGTAAAGATGCTTAACACAATGATCCCTTCCTTTTTATGTCCTTGCTCTTGACTGACCGTTACACCATTCTTTACTTCCTCCACTCTTCCTCTCCACCCTCTGTTGTTATCATATCACTTTACAACATGTATGACTTGAATAATGAACTGATTTATTATTGTGCCATCATAGTTTGACAGGCATTTTTGAATTTGTCTTTTCAAACTACTTATGAAACACATCAAACAACTTCTGTGAAATTCAAACACAATCTGTTTAGTGTATTTCTTTAGCCTGGGTTTCATGTTTACTTGAAATTTATTAGTATATATTTTACGAGGTTTCAAAGTTCTTTTACTAGCTGTGCTATAAAAATAAGTTCATATCACTGTTTTATTTTACTTTAGGCTGAAGAAGCCCAAAGAAAGTTGAGGAAGCAAAATGGAGAAGACATGGGTATGTTAAAATTTCTCCACTTCCATCTTGTTTTGAAGTTAATTTCATTTCATTTTGGATTGGGAAATGGTCTGCTCACATACCGTTGTCGACAGTAGTTAATCTGACTCCATGAGCTCTTTGTTTTTCACTTGGATTGGGTTTTACTTTCATTCACTATCTTCCACATTGGACAAATCAGTTTATTAGGTTAATGTTAGGTGCGCTAACAACTTCTATTTTTCTTTCTCATCGATCAGGTCAGGATTGAGAGATGTAGATAGACAAGTTTTGAAATAACTTCATTTTTATGCATACTATGCAACTAAATTGCAATTTGAGTTACATGTTAACCTGAGTTACAGGCTTACAAGCATCCAAGTAATGAATACAATCCCATACAAGGGTATAATTTTCAATTTCTGATTTAAGAACATTGCCTGTACTTGGGGATGGATGTTCTAAAATGTCCTATGATATATAATGATTTGTGTGCAAATTGACAGTTGAATAGACTTTGGAAGGGAATATACACCCTGTATCTCTAATTGTATTTAACCAGGCATTTTCATTTGCTTTAGTCAAGACAGTCAGTTATTTTTAACAATGGTTTCTGGTGTGGCATAGTCAATAGGAAGCAAGAAAGGGCCAAAAATGAATATTTTATGTTGTATGAATTGGGATATTCAACACAAGATTCATTTGCTGATAATGCTTTCAGAAATTAATGTTCTTTTGATTTTTCAGCGGTGTTGGGAGAACATTTTTGATTATGGAAGCTAACTTAGCATGTTTGGTTTATTTAGAAGCTAGGGTGCAGGAAAAATATTGCCTTTGATAACTGTTATGTAAAAAGTCAAACTTGTCCAAGAATTTATCTTGAAACTACTTGGGATTTGTTCAGGATTCAGTGTTTTGGTGCTCCTGTTCATGTGTAAAAATATCATAACCCAATGCCAACCTCTGAGTAACTTCTTCAACTTTGAGCAGAGTAACTTCATTGACAACTTCTGTATCCATGTCAATCATGTCCAAATGTGAGGAATTAATTTTGAATACTTTTTTATACTTGAACTGGAGCCAGTGCACACAACTTGTAGCTACTTTGCGCTAATAATATTCATGAAACTATCTTTGTTTTAGCTCTTCCACCTCCTGTCCTTCCGCATTTTTGTCCCCTGTTTGCCAGTCTGGTAAACATCCTTCAGTCAGATGTTTTTGTGTATATCTTGAGAACAGTGCTACAATGGATTGTGGAACCAAATGGACATGCTTGGACTGAAAGTATGTTGCAAAGGGTAAGCGTTGCTAATCTCTTTACACTTCAAAGTCAGGCGCATTCATTATTTGGAATTTATCTTGTCTATTCACCACCGTTGGAAATAAACTTTTGTTTGAATTTGACCTAGTTTTGAGTTGGCAAAATGGAGGGAAACTTTGTTTGTTACTACTTTCCTATTAAATGATTAATCCTGCTTTGTTGAAACATCAGAAACTATGTTGGAGCAGGCTCATTACATGGCTATGAGGAATGAATAATGGAACAGAGTAGAAGGAATTGTTCGAATTTATTGAAAAATGCAGTCATTTAAAAGGTTATTAATAACTTTTTGGAGTTGGTTATGCACTCATTCAAAACAGAAGCTGTCCCTGATATTTGGTATTATTATCAGAGCTGAGGTCAAAAGTTAGGTTTTCCTTGTTGTCTGAACTGTTTTTGTTGTATATTGCTTCCCAATTATAATATCAATGCAAGCCTGTCCTCACTTGGTACTGACAGAAAAAGTGCTGTAAAGGTAGAGTTAGGGCCAAATTTGTATCCAGAGCAAGTTGAATGGAAGTTTGTACTTCTATATACTCAGAAACACAGAGTAGAGTCCAGTTTTTGGACACAATGTTTGGTATATGTGCTCTGTTTTGCTCACATGTTTAAATTGCACAAGGAAGTGGGATTGATGTGTTACATGCAGGCATTCGTACTGCATTTTGAAAGGGTTCTGAGGACCATGTTGGTAGAATGCAGTCAGTTGGGTGACGTCTTTGATTTCACCAGAAAGGAACCAGCCAAATTGTTTTTGTGGTACACTCTTTTATAATTCAGACTTGGCAAGTAAAGCATGAAATTCAAAGCATTTTTCATAGTCTAATGAAAATCGTCAATGTGCTCCTTAAATTCTCAAGATTGAAATTGACAGAGGACAGATATTGGAGTTAAGCCAACCAGATTGAAACACATTTGAGGACCAAGTAATCTGTCTGTTTTTTGTGTTTCTAGTGTTATTAATTGCCTATTACGTGCTGGTCATTTGAAGAATATTTAGTGAATTTTAGCTGGCAAAGGCTCCTTGGATGTATTTGGTATCAAGTCATACTTTTGATGGCCATATTTTGTGAGAATGTTTGATGTAATAACATGAGGAGAGTTGTATAAATTTCTTTGTTTACACAGTCTTCATATTGTGAATCTGCTTTTACTACCCACAGATCCATGTACTCATGAGATCATCCTTAGACCCTCTCTTTGTCTTGTTCAGTCTGCCTCAGTAAACTGATTGCAGTCCTATTGTGGTACATAGGACAAGTACATAGGAGTAGTATCTGCATTTCTTTATCTGCAGGAAGATGGTGTTCCTATCCCGCGTGAATAATGTGGACTGTTGGATATATTCATAGCTCAGTCTTCTTCATATATAGTTCTCTTACTGCAATGATCAAGTTATGTTTGGAAGCTAACCTTATTTTGGAAATATGTTGTTTTTCTTCTGTCATTTTTGAAAAGTACTTGGTATTTTATATCAAGGTGCCACTATGTTTTGAGAATTATGCATGTGCAATTGTATTTTAGCACTTTGCTACATCAGAAATTAATCAGATATCAATGAGTGCTGTGTCCTTTATTGTCGTTTATGGCTCATTATTTTGGCTGTCTTTGAATACATAGATAGGTTTAACTGTGTCATAATCCTGTTCACCTAGGTTTTGCACTTGATTGGAATGGCTTTAAATGAAGAGAAACAACAAATGGAAAGTGCAAGTGCAGACAGTGATGTGACCTTTAACTTCACCTCAAAATTTTCATGTATGTATTCGCTCTGTCAAAAATTCTGCTGCTTGGTAAATAAAAGAAAGTGTAACTGAGACAGGTGCCATTTATTCATTTGGTTCAGGCATTGAATTTTTTCTTCCTACCCCAGATTCACATCTTTCCCCTGCCTGTTGATGAAAATTAGTATCAATGAAAAATTCTATTAATTTCATCTGAATAATTTAAGTAATTCTATTAAGGTGTGCTGTATCAGGTAAAGTTACACAAATGTTGGTTATTTGGTTAAAATGACATTTTAATTTGCTTTGGAATTATTTGACAGGTCCTGGGGAGGCTCCTGAAAACACACCTAGCATTTTGGCAATGCTAGAAAACTTGCAGAATTCTCCTCATTTGGAGGTTTATAAGGACATGATCAAATGGATACTTAAGGTATATGCCAATGCTAATCAGTTGAATTTCTTTGTCCTGATTCAATGTATCAGAAAATAGATTTGTACTGAAGCAGATCTGTCTTGAAGGAGCAATCACTGACACTTGTGTAATACCATTCCCAAAATGCTTTCAGCTCTTGTCTTTATTTCACAGTGTGAGAGAGGGTACTTTTTATCTCTATAACACATTTATAGGCGAACAGTGCCTTCGCCAAAGCCAATACTATTTTCCATTTTTATTCAACCATCTGTTATGTCATCATTGACTGTAGTTACACTACCTCATCTGCACCAGTAGGAAACAAGACTGTTTTCAGGTTTGCAGTGATGTGAAATTGATAACATAATGCAAGAGTCCCAAAATGGGAATGCAGTTAAACTAAGAAATGAGAGATTCATTCCTGGTGCACTACCATGTTGCTTAGGTTTCATACCATGTTGGTATAATGTGAGTAAAATACGAATTTTCATTCGAAATCTCTTTTTAATTCATTTGTGTGACATGGGCCGTCACTGGCAGGCTAGCAATTGTTGCCTGTCCCTAGTTGCCCTTGAGGAGATGGTGGTGAGCTGCTTTTTATTTTGAATCGCTGCAGTTCATGTGCTGTAGGTTGATCCACAATGCTGTTGGGGATGGAATTCCAGAATTTTGACCCAGCAACAGTGAAGGAATTATGATGTATTTCCAAGTCAGGATGGTGAGTGACTTGGAGGGCAATTTGCAAGTGTTCCTGTGTATCTGCTGCACTTGTCCATCTAGATTGAAGTGGTTGTGGGTTTGGAAGTGCTGTCTTAAGAATCTTTGAATTTCTGCAATGCATCTTGTTGACAGTGCGTACTGCTCAGAATGGGTGTTGGTGTTGGTAGTAGTGGATGTTTCTTGATGCGCTGATCAAGTGGCCTGCTTTGTCCTGGATGGTGTCAAGCTCCTTGAGTGTTCTTGGAGGTGCACCCATTCAAGTAAGTAGGCAGTATTCCATCACACTCCTGACCTCTGTCTTGTAGGTGGTGGACAGGCTCAGGGGAGTCAAGAGGTGAGTTATTCACTCTCAGTATTCCTCAACTGTGACTTACTCTTGTAGCTATGGTGTTTATGTGGTGAGTCCAGTTGAGTTTCTGGTTAACATTAATGGCCAGGATGTTGATAGTGGGGATCCCATGATGGTAACAGCAGCAGTGTTGAGAGAAAACCATCACTTACAAGTTCCACTTTAAATCTCACACCATCCTTATGGCTGTATGCTGCTAATTCAAACAATACCAGTTTGTTATTCGTATTTGCTCTGATAGTGTAGGTGCCACTAGCATAAGGACTTAAGAGGGTCATGGAGCTCATCATCATCTTTTCATGATAACCTGGGATTGGGCAATAAATGCAGCTTCGCCCAAAATCTCAGAACAAATGAGTGAGAAACCAATCATTGGTAGGTACCTTTAACACGAAACACTTAACCACTATGATTTTGGAAAATCGATATAATGGTCTATAAAGAGAGATAGTAGGAACTGCCAATGCTGGACATTCTGAGCTAACAAAGTGTAGAGCTGAATGAATACAGCAGGCTAAGCAGCTGCAGAGGAGCAGGAAGGCCCATAAAGCCAATTCTGCTATTTCATATTATCATGGTTGATTCTTGAGCTCAACTCCATTTTCCTGCCTAGTCCCCATATCCCGTTTCTTCCTTTAGTCCCTAAAAATGGATCAATCTCCTCGAGATTATAAACTGCTGATCCTTCAGAAACACTGAGTTAGAGAATTCTAAAATTTGATAACCATCTGAATGAAGAAATTTCTCATCATAGTCTAGACTGGCAATTCCCTCATGCTTTTATGATGCTTCTTTGTTATAGAAAGTATTGGCCCCTCTATACAGTCGCAACCTCTCAGACAATTCTCTCATGCCAAGGCTAAATTTAGTTAACTTCTTTGATCCCCATTTTGAGACAAGTGCATCAGCTATGGATATGGCACCAAAATTGTACATAGTACTCCAGGTATGGTGTTGCTAAAATCCTGTATAATTGCTGAAAGACTTGCTTGGTGAGGTACTCCAAGCTTAAAAAGGGCCAACAAAGAAGTTGCTTTCCTGGTTGATGCTGCACTGGTCTGTTGACTGTCCTAGGCTGTCCAAATCTGACTGAACATCAGTATTTACTAGCTTCTTGCTGAAAGATGTGCAGTTTTTTTGTTTATTTTTGCCCACCAAAGTGAATAAGTTTACATCTTCCAGTGTTAATCTACTTAGCCTACTACTGACCCATTCACTTAACCAAACTCATTTGCAGTAACTTCAGATAAAACTTAATGCTTTCATAATGAATTTTGAAGTGGTCATGCAATTCAGCAAGTTGACAGTTGTGGGGTCAGGATCCAAGATAACAAAGTGTGGAGCTGGATGAACACAGCAGGCCAAGCAGCATCTCAGGAACACAAAAGCTGACGTTTCAGGCCTAGACCCCCCCTCCGGAGAGGGGGATGGGGAGAGGGAACTGGAATAAACAGGGATAGAGGGGGAGGCAGACCGAAGATGGAGAGAAAAGAAGATAGGTAGAGGGGAGAGTATAGGTGGGGAGGTAGGGAGGGGATAGGTCAGTTCAGGGAAGATGGACAGGTCAAGGAGGCGGGATGAGGTGGTAGGTAGGAAACGGAGGTGCGGCTTGAGGTGGGAGGAAGGGATGGGTGAGAGGAAGAACAGGTTAGGGAAGCAGAGACAGGCTGGGCTGGTTTTGTGATGCAGTGGGGGGAGGGGAAGAACTGGGCTGGTTTTGGGATGCAGTAGGGGAAGGGGAGATTTTGAAGCTTGTGAAGTCCACGTTGATATCATTGGGCTGCAGGGTTCCCAGGCGGAATATGAGTTGCTGTTCCTGCGACCTTCGGGTGGCATCATTGTGGCACTGCAGGAGGCCCATGATGGACATATCGTCTGAGGAATGGGAGGGGGAGTTGAAATGGTTTGCAAATGGGAGGTGCAGTTGTTTGTTGCGAACCGAGCGGAGGTATTCTGCAAAGCGGTCCCTAAGCCTCCGCTTGGTTTCCCCAGTGTAGAGGAAGCCACATCGGGTGCAATAGATACAATATACCACATTGTCAGATGTGCAGGTGAACATCTGTTTGATATGGAAAGTCATCCTGGGGCCTGGGATGGGGGTGAGGGAGGAGGTGTGGGGGCAAGTGTAGCACTTCCTGCAGTTGCAGGGGAAGGTGCCAGGTGTGGTGGGGTTGGAGGGGAGTGTGGAGCGGACAAGGGAGTCGCGGAGAGAGTGGTCTCTCCGGAAGGCAGACAAGGGTGGAGATGAAAAAATGTCTTGGGTGGTGGGTTCAGATTGTAGATGGCGGAAGTGTCGGAGGATGATACGTTGTATCCGGAGGTTGGTGGGGTGGTATGTGAGGACGAGGGGGATCCTCTGGGGGTGGGGTGTGAGGGATGTGTTGCGGGTAATGCGGGAGACGCGGTCAAGGGCGTTCTCGACCACTGCGGGGGGAAAGTTGCGGTCCTGGAAGAACGCGGACATCTGGGATGTGCGGGAGTGGAATGCCTCATCCTGGGAGCAGATGTGGCAGAGGCGGAGGAATTGGGAATAGGGGATGGAATTTTTGCAGGAGGGTGGGTGGGAGGAGGTGTATTCTAGGTAGCTGTGGGAGTCAGTGGGCTTGAAATGGACATCAATTTCTAGCTGGTTGCCTGAGATGGAGACTGAGAGGTCCAGGAAGGTGAGGGATGTGCTGGGGATGGCCCAGGAGAACTTGAGGTTGGGGTGGAAGGTGTTGGTAAAGTGGATGAACTGTTCGAGCTCCTCCTGGGGACCAAGAGGCGGCGCCGATACAGTCATCAATGTAATGGAGGAAGAGGTGGGGTTTGGGGCCTGTGTAGGTGCGGAAGAGGGACTGTTCCACGTAACCTACAAAGAGGCAGGCATAGCTTGGGCCCATGCGGGTACCCCCTTCCCCTATTGCATCCCAAAACCAGCCCAGTTCTTCCCCCCCCCCCCCCCCCCCCCCGACTGCATCACAAAACCAGCCCAGCCTGTCTCTGCTTCCCTAACCTGTTCTTCCTCTCACCCATCCCTTCCTCCCACCTCAAGCCGCACCTCCATTTCCTACCTACCACCTCATCCTGCCTCCTTGACCTGTCCATCTTCCCTAAACTGACCTATCCCCTCCCTACCTCCCCACCTATACTCTCCTCTCTACCTTTCTTGTTTTCTCTCCATCTTCGGTCCGTCTCCCCCTCTCTCCCTGTTTATTCCAGTTCCCTCTCCCCATCCCCCTCTCCGGAGGGGGGGGTCTAGGCCTGAAACATCAGCTTTTGTGCTCCTGAGATGCTGCTTGGCCTGCTGTGTTCATCCAGCTCCACACTTGGTTATCTTGGATTCTCCAGCATCTGCAGTTCCCATTATCACTGGGGTCAGGATCCTACCACTTTTCAATCACTGCATGATTAAGTCTGTGTGGGAAAGCTCATGAATGCATTCTCACTGTGGGTAATTCAGTGGATAATTAATGCTCACTTAAGAGTCTCATCCTGCCACCACTGGTACAATCAGTGTTTAAACCTGAGGATATATTGCAACTAAAAACTACTAATTGATTCTTTTTCTTAACAATTTGCAATTACTGAAAAGCAGTGATTTCTGTGGCAATTATATAACCTAAACAACTTGTGTATTTCATGTAATAGACACCTGCCAATTGTAATGCCTGCTTTTTAACATATTCTGACATGTTGTGCAAACCTTTTGAGGAAAGATGTTCCATTTTGCAATGACCATAGTTGCAGTCTTTCAAGTACCATATAAAAATAGAATTACTTTGAATAAGAAATGCTTGTAATCCACTGGGAGAGAAAATCTTGACTAATTTCAGCACTTAATCAGAAAGCCGTTATCAAATGTGTCCTCATCGTATGTCATCTTTGTATGAAGATCAACAATGTATTTTCAGTGATGTAATGGATTGAAACGGATTTAATTTGTGAAACAGTCTGAAGTTAATTAATGGACCGATAGTAGAAATTGCTACTTTTGTTTTCCACAAAACATAAGTGCAAGTAGAAAAATTGTCAACAGGATTTTGCTGCTGGGGCAGTCTTTGAGATACGTAGGCTTTGTTGCATGTCAACCTACTTAGAGCTTATAGTTTATTGAAGTGAGGGTGGTGGCAATCATCGTTTTTGACAGCCTTATTTCAGTTCGTCCAAAACCTCTCAATAAAACATTAAAGTTAATTGTCTGAGTTTCCTTTTCAATTGGGCTCTTCCACTGATCACCCTAATATTTGCCTTTTGATTGAATATGCCCAGTTTGTGATCATTCATGCTACTGGCGTGAGAGCATCAGATTCAATTCTGAAAATGTATTTTGAAAAAGTCCAATTTATTTTCAAAGAAGGAAATAAATGGCCTTTTTATTTGGAAGACCTAGGACAGTGAACACCAGTACACCTCATCTGTGATTATTTATGAAACATGAAAGGCAAAAACTGAGTGTTAACATAACAATAATGAAATGGATTATTAACTTGTTTTCAATTTTGACAAGACTGAATTTTGTTTTAAAGCTGTTTGGAATTGTTAAAAAGATGAGAGAACGAAGCAATTCGGCCCCTATTGTAGAAACAGAAGGGCATGGCATAGAAGAGGTAAGATAGTGTCATTACAGTAAGACCATTTAAAACATTTTCTTTTCCTGAAAGAGAGAGCAAGGCTTTGTGCAGCCATTAACTTTTAAGGTACTTTCCAAAACGTGTGCTGAAGCACAAAAATTATCGTCATTCTTCAGAAGTATTTGTTAATAGTATACAAATTTTCCACTTGTCAAAGGCACAATTCCTGTAATTTTTGGGATATTTTATGAATAACAGGATCTGGTTGAAATTTGCCCTTCCAGTTGTGTCTTCCCTTCATTTATTAAGTTACAGTTTTCCATTTTTGTTTGTGATTTTTTTTTTCCTCCTTCCCTTCTTTTCCCTTTTGTATCCTGCTGGAGGCATTGGCTCTTTACGCTGCTAGTGTTCGTAACATAAACAGGCCTCACCATATCGTCTAAATGCCTATTTGTTTGTGTGTACTTTGGTTATAAACATCAACTTGATGTTAATTTGCAGGCACAATGCACCTGGTTTTGACATAAATATCTTGAACACCCAGGGGCAGCACTCCCAAGTCTGTGAAACCAGAAATAACAGCTTTCAACTACTGACAGCAGCTAATTCAGAACCAAAAACCATATCTGATTTTGAGGCCTAGCCTGTAATTTTGACGTAGTCTTCAATAAGCTGTCTGACTCACTGAAGGGATTGTGATTTAAAGTTAACTTAATAAAATTGTTTCATTGCAGGTTTGTTGACATCTCTAATATTGATGAGCATTTTTATAAGTTTACAATTACTTTTGTATTAGATAAAATTGTTATTTTTTTTACTGGACAATGCATACTATGACAAGATATTGAATTTCAATGAAACCAGATACTTTATTACCTAACTAAAGCATTTTTTTTATAAAGCTAAGAATGCTTAACATGCAGTGATATTCTCTCTTCTGCCTTCCAATAAACTGCCCCTGCCCACTTCCCTTTTGAGATTGAAAGTTTTACATTGCAAACTGTTTTGTATTTGGTCACACTGTTAATTGTCCTTTTTAGTGTTCACGAGATAAAGATAAAGCAGATAGGAAGCGGAAAGCTGAAATTGCCCGGCTGCGAAGAGAGAAGATATTGGCCCAGATGTCAGAAATGCAGAGACATTTTATAGATGAAAATAGAGAGTTATTTCAACAGACTTTAGAAGAACTAGAAGCTTCATCTTCGACAGTCACTGACAACAGGTAAACATATAGGTGTTGTATATCAGCCATTTGTTTGTTGCATTGTGTGTTTTAGTAACTTCTAAAGGAAAATTGTATTTTTGTCAGATTGTGTCACATTATCTTTAATCAAATCATGTTCGCACCCAAGCTATGAACTCAAAAGTACAAATGTTTCAACAGGAAAATTGGCACTAGTGAAGAGTAACCTCTAGTGGCATTTCCAGGATACAATTGACAATGACTTGAGAGTCATTCTCCTCCTAAAAATTCACTTAGATAGTAGGAACTGCCGATGCTGGAGTCTGAGATAACAAGGTGTGGCCTAAAAATAAAAGTGAATGAATAGCTATGTTTTTGTCTAATTTTCATTTGCAATTTAACGTGTCATTAAACTGAGACAACATGTTTATGACCAAATGTTATCTAACCCAACAATATACATAAACCAAGTTAATCTTCCTTCATGTAAACATTGTCCATCCTGTGTAATGCTCTTTCTTTTCTCCTGTTGTCAGTGTACTTTCCTACCTTCTAATTCACGCTGACATTCTGTAGCTCAACCACACCTTCACCTCCACTGTCGTCCTTTTTCCGTAAAACTATTCTAATCTCTCACCATGGCTGGGCTCCCAGTATGCCTCTTATTTTGGTGTCTCATGTCTGTCGAATACAGATGTTCACCTTTATGGAGAAATAGTGATAGTACTTCACCACAAATCTGGTGACTAATTTACCAGAACCTGCACTCTTCTTTCCAAACTGCTACTGCATTGCAAAACCAAGGCAAATCTTTGCTTCTCCATGACGTCTGTTTTCTTAACCCCCCTCACCACCACCTCCACTCAATACCGAGAGTAAATGTGAGGAGCTCAGATTTCTCTGTCATGAATATTGAAACTAACTGTTCAGCTGCTTCTGCTTCCTTTCCTTCCCTTAGCCAAACCTTCCTGAAGGTTTCACCCACTCTAGCTCACTTTTTTCATTGTTTCTGTTCTATCTCACAATCTCCCCTCTCTGTGTATCCCATCCATACCATTCACTTCCTGTTCTCTTGACCCTTTCCACCAAACTGTTAACCACCAAACCTTTGTTCCAATGTCACCTCATAACTAATGGTTCACAACCATGGACATCGCCTCCTTTTCAAATCTGCCAGTATCATAATATCTTGAGACAAGAATTGATCTTTACCTTTACCTTTTACAAATTGCAAGCCCAACTGCAATTTCCTTTTTCTCCCCGAATCCTTGGTATATTATTATCTCCCAGATCTGTTGCCACTACTCTGGATAGGAGAGGTTTAAATATGCCCCTTTACTACCAATCCAACACACCAGGTGCATCCTGTGTGAATGTGGTAAATTTTTTCTCATTGCTCTTAACTTGGCTACAACCTTTGTAGGAGCTAGGCACACCAGCCTTGAACATCCCTCTTCCCTTTTCCAGCAGGATGAGACTAATGATCCCAATTGAAGGTAATGTTGCCTCTGCCAGATCCCATAGTAAAACCTGCCTTGATAAATGATAATTGTAATATTTTGTGGTTGGTTACAGTGGGTAGTTAGCCACTGAATATATTCATGTGATGCAAATTTTTTAACAAATGAATGTAAGCTTATTATACAAAAGAAAAACAAATATGACAGTTTAGAAAGATCTGAACATGAATAGCAAAACTATAAAAATAGAAATATTTTGAAACTGTTTCCCATAAATATACCTTTTGTAGAGACAGAATTGCGGAGAAATAACACTACTGCCTCATGTCTTAATTTCTTCCTTGGTACACTCTCTTCAGCTCTTCTCTTTGGACTGCTGAGATAGTTCTACAACTGCTTTCCAGTCCTGTTGCCTGATTTTCCTCTTCTGATGGCTCACGCTTCTTCTCAGTTCTGGTGACCTTGACAACTTGACAGCTCTGATAATTTGAAAAATTCATTACAAGCTCTCTCACCTTGGAGATTTCTTGCACTAACTCCCTTCAACTAGAGAGACGACTTCTCCTGAACAGGAGAATTTTTCTGTTAGGAGGGAACTGGTCTCTTCTTCAGAACTAAAGTCAAAATGAAATGAGTGCTTTGTTTTATCTATAACAATCACGGTAGTATAACTATTTCATGTTTTAGCATCACAGGTATACTGCCCAACACTGAACTGAATCACATGCTTCCTTGGAAATGATGTGTTAAGCTTAGTACTCTGACTTTCTGACCTCTTTAAAGGGTAAAAAAATTCACACAACTGAAAATAATGCCAGCTACTTGAGTTACAAAAATCCAAATTCTAAACATCATAGCATATCTCAGACAGGCTTAACACAATATCTTGCTAAAAGTGAGTTGACTTGGTTATCGGTAAAGATGCAGTCTATGACCAAATGACATTTCAAATGCTCTGATATACAGCTAGGATAATCAGTATCCTAACAATAGAACAAAAGTTGCCCTAATTGACTAAGATTGGTAAGATTTGCATTTGTTGGAACTCGGGCACAACATGTTGTGCCTATTTTTTCACATTTGTGATGTGTTAGTGTTCTATAAAATTAACTTGCAACAAAACCACGAAGCATTCACTTGCATTTCTGATAAAACTTGATGTTGAACGTCAAGGATGTGTGCAGAAGAAATGATAGCGCTGTAAATTACTGCTTATGGAAATATTAAACTATGATGAGAGAAGTTGTTGCTGGAACTTCTCACTCAAAAATCATTAACATACCCAAACACGCACGTTGGAATAGAGATCCATAATTTAAATAATGAGCAGCATACATGATTTGAGTGAGTCATGCTAACTGTCCAACAGGTAGGATTATTGACTATTTCCTAGCAAAGAAAGAATGCCCCAATAGTTTGGCATGCAAGACCGAACGCCACAAACATGTCAATGGGTAGCTGAAACAAGAACATCAGAGCAGACTGGCCCTACGCCATTGTGCTAGGCATGGTATCAAAGAATTATTTACTGTGTGTGTGTGTGTGTGTGTGTGTGTGTGTGTGTCTGTGTCTGAGAAGAGAGAGAGAGAGAAAAGGATTGTCGTGCAAAGTTTGTACACTTTATATTTGGGGAATTGAAGTCTGTGTCTTCATTTGTGCAAGTGAGTTTTATGCCTTTGGGATCAGGAATGTAACTGTGGCCTGGTTCAAGTCTTGGGGAAATGATAAACTCAGAAGCATGTAGTTTGCTTCATGTTTGGTTGCTAGTCTAATTGCCTTTGGAGGAGTTTGATCTGGGTAGCAGGACTCTACTTTTTTTTTGCCATCCGATCATAAATCAAAACTGCAGTTGTGATAAATACATTACCATTTTGAGGTAGAATGCCAATCCTTATCTGCTATATGATAGCTTTTGTAGCAATTTCAGAGTTGCGCTTCAGGACAGCATTGATCTGTTTGCTGCTGAGTGTTGTCGTTCCAGAGACACTCAACAACTGTTGGTCCAATGTGACCATTATCCAATACAACAAGTGATAAGCATCAGTATGGAAGCAAAGGAAGTCAGTTCCTGATGCATTTAACCTTAAATACATTTTGCAGTCCTTTAGAGAGTTGCTTAATGAACCTGCTGAAGTGGATTTTGACGTATGCTTAACAGCTTGCAATCAGTTGACTGATGGTGCTTGACCCTGAGACGAGCAAGTCAAGTCAAACATACGATCCTATGGTAGTACAGAAGAAAAATGAGTAACAACTTTGTTGTAATCAATGGAGAAACTGCTTCTCGGCAGGGTGAAGTGCTGTGAATTATTGCCTTGGCCAACTAGAAGGTTTTTGATGGATGTTGACTCCTTGACGAGAATAAAAAGTTTCCCAAATTGTGTAATGGTTTGGTCATTTGGCATTTTGATGTTTGCGTTTGCCAAGCGGGAGTCACCAGTTATCCGCATATTGCGTACATTAGTGTCCTACCCAGGTAACCATACTGGATTACTGGAAGAACATTGCTTCAAGATGATGTAAGAATTGATTTGGGACGGTCTGAAGTGTTATCTCAAAATTTTACTTCAAGTGATCTTGGTGATATTAGTTGCAGCCTTACCAAGATGTGGCTTTTTTTTAAAAAGAGTTTGATCCTCAAAGAAGGGTTTTCTTGACCACCTGAAGGCGTTAAGAAAGATCCAATCTGAAGCAGATGCTACCAGACTGAACTTTTCCAGCCATTTGTTTTTGTTTCTGATTCACAGCATTTGTAGGTCTTTCAGTTTTTGGACAATCGCAAGCACGTTGCTTGATAGCAGGTGCTACAGGAAGAGATTTTTTTCTTTTGTTTTAAATGTACATTATACAATTTTGAAGTATAAAAATACTTGCTTTTTTGTTGCGCCCTTCACAACTTCAGGATGTTGTAAAGCGCCTAGGCCAATTGTGAGCATTCTTTTGAATGGTAATTGCTGTTGTGATATGATTATGTAGATGATTACTACTCAGCAATATAAGTAACCTATAAAATCTGTTTTGACATGGTGTTAATGTTGTTTTATTTTACTTCTAGCCCAATAGTTCCTGATGCAGCATTGATTGCTTTAGGTCCCAGACAAACCAGAGTTTTTGAAGAGAAGCAAGTTGTTACGTGCATTTTGTGCCAAGAGGAGCAGGAGATTAGAATGAACAACAAAGCAATGGTTTTGGCCTCCTTTGTTCAGAGGTCAACAGTTTTGTCCAAGAACAGAACAAGGACCTTCCAGGATCCCGGTGATTTTTCATGTTGTTTATTATCATAGAAAGTAAAAGTTCTTAAATTAACGACATTACAATTGCTGTGAAGTTGGACCTTCCGTAACTTGGTTTTATATTTTTCTCCAGTAGGCTGGAAAATTTTACAAATTTGTAATATTATTTGAATCTTAATAACCTAAAATATTTAAACTTTGCTGAGTGATTTGCAATGTATATTTAAGAACTGCATCATGATACCATAAGGGCCATATATTATAGATGTTGCCTAAATTCTTAAAAACATGGGTCTTTTTATAGGTGGAGCTCAGCAACAATATTTCCAGGTTGCAAGTACCAGAAAATATGCTTTACCAACTTCAAGTTGAATAATTTTATTTATTTTGAAGAAAGATTTTATTTTTTCTCCTTAACAGAAAACCATGACCCATTGTTCATGCCGCCTGATTTGGCCTGTGGCACCCATATAGGTAGCTGTGGACACATCATGCACGCCCACTGTTGGCAGAGGTCAGTACCAAACACTAATAGCAAATACTTTTTAACCAGTAAGCTCCTGAGATCGGATAAGGTTCCCCATGGCAGGCTCATTGATAAAGTCAGGAGGTATGGGATACAAGGTGATTTGGCTGTCTGGATTCAGAATTGGTTGGCTGACAGGAGGCAGAGTGTGGTTGTAAATGGTAAGTATTCTGCCTGGAGGTCAGTGCTGAGTAGTGTCCCTCAGGGTTCTGTTCATGGGCCTCTGCTCTTTGTAGTTTTTGTAAACGACTTGAATGAGGAGATTGAGGGGTGGGTTAGTATGTTTGCTGATGACACCAAGGTTGGAGGTGCCATTGATAGTATCGAGAGCTATTGCAGGCTTCAGCGAGACGTTGACAGAATGCAGAGCTGGGCTGAGAAATGGCAGATGGAGTTCAACCTGGATAAATGTCAAGTGATGTATTTTGGAAGGTTGAACTTAAATGCTGAATATAGGATTAAAGGCAGGATTCTCGGCAGTGTGGAGAAACAGCGGGATCTTGGTGTTAAAATGCATAGCACCCTCAAAGTTGCCACCCAAGTGGATGAGGTTGTTAAGAAGGCATATGGTGTTTTGGCGTTCATTAACAGGGGGATTGAGTTCAAGAGCCGCGAGGTAATGCTGCAGCTCTACAAAACCCTGGTGAGACCACACTTGGAATATTGTGTCCAGTTCTGGTTGCCCTATTATAGGAAAGATGTGGAGGCTTTGGAGAGGGTGCAAAGGACGTTTACAAGATGCTGCCTGGACTGGAGGGCTTGTCTTACAAGGAGAGGTTGACTGAGCTCGGACTTTTCTCACTGGAGAGAAGGAGGAAGAGAGGTGACCTGATCGAGGTGTACAAGGTAATGAGAGGCATGGATAGAGTCGATAGCCAGAGACTTTTCCCCAGCGCAGGATTGACTGCCACGAGAGGTCATAGTTTTAAGGAGTTAGGAGGAAGGTATACAGGAGACGTCAGAGGGTGGTTCTTCACCCAGAGAGTTGTGGGCGCATTGGAATAGTTTACCAGTGGAAGTCGTGGAAGCAGAGTCATTAGTGACATTTAAGCGACTGCTGGACATGCACATGGACAGCAGTGAATTGAGGGGAATGTAGGTTAGGTTATTTTATTTTTGGATTAGGATTATTCCACGGCACAACATCGTGGGCCGAAAGGCCTGTACTGTGTTGTACTTTTCTATATTCTATGACTGTTCTAATTAATTTTCTGTAAATTATATGCTAGCGAAAGACAAGAAGTGAATGGTCAGTGCCATGTCAAAGTCTTTAATTGCCCTTTTTTTCTGTGAATTCATTCAAAGGATTATTCTTAGGAAGCAAGGTGACTTAATCTATTTTAGGAAACTATTGTTCAAAGAGTCACTGCACAGTCTAGAGTTTTTGACTAATTATCAAGTCCATTTTAGCGGACAGGAGCATGACTGTTCAACTGTCTTGCTTCTGATCAGTACTGATTTTTAAATATTCAAAATGTGGAGGAATGTATCTCAAGTTTTTAAAACGCCTGTGATAGTGCCACTTTTCTACCATGTAGCCTTTCAGCTGCAAAGTTAAGTATAGTTTGTTAATTTTCATTGGCTGTATGTAACATTTTTCTGACCATTTCCGAGGCTCATAATTTTAAGAGACTTTCAGTTTTTTTCCTTAGGCTGTTTTCAAAATGTTCTTGTTCAGATTTCAAATTCAAAAGATCGTGTCATTTCTAATCGAATCAAGTATTTACAGTGTGTTTCATGTACTGTTTTGTAATGTATGAAGCATTATTCTTTTTATCTGCCAGTTACTTTGATGCAGTTCAAGCCAAGGAGCAGCGGAGACAGCAGCGATTAAGAGTGCACACAAGCTATGATGTGGAGAATGGAGAATTTCTTTGTCCACTGTGTGAATGTTTGAGCAACACTGTTATTCCGTTACTCCCTTCTCCTAGAAACCCATTGATCAGGTTAGATTGTTGCATTACCTACATTAGTGGAGTAAATATCCTACTGTACTCCAGCTTTATGTTCCTAATATAGCTGGTATTAGTGCTTGATAGAATTTTTCTGTCTGTCCACTTCACACTGCAATTAATTTGGCTGTTTTTTGTTCATCTGTTATCTCCCACATCTCTGCTTTACAAAAGCTATGACACCACTGGAGAAATATCCTGAAACGCAAAAATAACTTTCAGGTCCTTTCCTGTTCTCTGCCTCTTTACTGCTGTGTTTTTGTTTGTTACCGAGATATATCCACTCAGAAGTTTATATTGCTTTCCTCTTTTTCTTCACTAAATGTTGCCCAGGCGCTTTTGTGAATACCACACTTTGTCAACATTTTCAAATGTCAATCTCTCATATTGCTGTGCTACGAAACTTATCCCTGTACCCATGAACCTATTTCCATGAACTTTCCAACCGTCTACTGATGTAAATGGTTTAATTATACTTCTGCCTTTCAAGGTTTCCTATAATATCTCTCCTTGTAGAAGTATTTAACTGAAATTGTATGCTTGGTTTTCCAATAGATGCACCATCCCCCATATCCGTTTACTCCTCAAAGCCCTCAACTCTCCTTACACAAGATCTGTGCCCATCTTTCCTGAAGTTCTATTTAAATCCCTCCAGTCAAATGTCCGTTGCTCCCAATGCATCGAAACATCTGTCCAATGTTGCAAAGATCATTCTCTCACTTTGCCATGGTATAAGAACTGAATCATGGTTTAATTTTTTATTTTCTTCGTGGTCTCTTGCTTTCTTTTGAGGATTACTTCTAAATTTTCAAGGGCTGCTTTTTGTTTTCACTGGCTCCTTTTCTCAGTGTCACTAACTTGTTCATTTGCTAATGCACTAATTGAGCAACAATACTATTTTTTTATTTGTTGCTGTATGGTCTGTTTGAGTTCTCAGAAGCAGAATTCAAATAAATCAATCATCACTACTCCACTAAACTTAATATTGCAACTCCTGAGGAAACGATTAATTTCTTTTGGATACTGCAGTATTTAAACTGGCACAAGACAATAGGCACACATTAGTTATAATTCTTTTGATAAACTGATATGCCTCTATGCTCAAGACACCATTACTGTAAAAACAGTTTCTGTTGTCGGGCAGGGTCACAGCAAAACAGGCATGTTTGTTTTAACACTACACCTCCAGTAATTCATAATGTGAGCGGACTTGAGCTGCAATAAAACAAGATGTAAAGCTTTATGAAATACAACTGTTCAACAGTAAATTATGCAATTGACATAATGTTCATTATAACAGCTTCCATCACATGTCCCCTTTCTAGTAGTTCCTGAACTCATGTTTTAAATTTAGAAACTTCACACTACCTTGTCAGGAGATCATTGCCTTAGTTTTCATGTGTCCAGTTAGGGAAGTATTCTATTATAGAAAATCAAAACTGTGCTCTTCCTTTTGCAGGCCCACTCTTCCCTTTCAGATGCATCTCATCCTTTCCAGAACATATTTGTCACCTTTGGGAGCCCCCACTTCCCCTTGACAATTCTCCTTTTCCTGCATCCGAACTTATTTTCACAATCTATCTGCCTGACCCTTACTCTGCGGCCTGTCCAACCCCTGTCAGCTACCCCACTCCCAGGCCTGTTAGCATTGCTTGTTCCTCTTGCTCCTTTGCCCAGAAGTCCACCTTTGCATCTGTTACCACCCTCAATTCCTCTTGTTTTGTTGACCAATGGCCACTCACTGCTTCAGTCACAGACTGGTTCTCTTCCACATTTGCTGATGAGTGGTTCATAGTGAGCCTGTTCAGAAGTAGTTGTATCAAACTCCAAACATTAACTTTGTTTTTTTTTTTCTCCACTGATACTGCCAGACTGAGTTTTTCTAGCACTCTGTATTTCACAGTGAACCTGTCAGCAGTAAGCAAGGAATTGCCCCGTGGTTGGAGGAGGAAGATGAGTAGCAGTAGTCAACAAGTGTACCTCCTCACCATTACCTTCTATTCTATTCATTGGAGTAACTTATATATCTGGTTACCCATGAGTAAATTTTTCCCAGCAATTTTAGGATTCTGGAGTGGATTTCTCATGTATAATTTGATCTGGACCAAATGTTCGATTAGAAGAAACTTGTATTTTGTTGATGAATTAATCCTACGTATATCATTTTAATAAAGGTGGCTGAAGGAATTGGAGATATAGAGCTGGGTCATAACAGTACACAGACAGAAAATATCAAGGATGGAATGTCGTGGTTATCCAAGATAACCATTTGGAAAGGGAGGAGGGAACATTGCTGGAATGGTGTCACTTGTGTTAGGACAAATAGAAATAGACCCGCCGAGCAATACAAATGAATATTTAGATGGACTGGAGAGTGCTGTGTTAACAAGGAGAATAAATGAAACTGTTGCATTGTAGTTACAAGAAAGAAGAAAATAATTGGGAGACTTGCCCTGGTTGCAGTGTCAGTGATATGAACAGGGCCAAGTCTGTACAAAACAGATTTGTATGAGACATTATGGGAATGGTGTAAAACTGGATAAGTCATGGCGAGTTCAGTGTAAAAGGTTTAGTTTTGACCCTTAAGAGTATTTAAGAAAACCCCAAAAAAACGAAGAAAATTGTCAAGGGATAAAAAACATTGCTGTAAAATATAATGCATGCCTCCTCATCATCTGTCAATATTGTCAAAATACTGTAGTATTCTGTAGATGAAAATGTATTCCTCGAAGATTACATTTTGGGATCTTTCCATACTGGCTAAACAGTTGACTAACCAGTGGGTCCTGTGCCTTTGCACAAAGTCATTTATGGCTGTGACCATAGAATTGTCTTCTGCTTGGAGCTGAGCAGATGCCTGGTCTCCAACAGTACTGAGTACCAGAGGTCTGGGCCATTTCTTTTTCAACTAACTCCATAAATATAATCATACCATGCTCCTGAGTCTAATCTGTATCAGTTGGAGTCCTGACTTGTAAATGTCTTCCATTGAATACATGCTTTAAGTCGCTGAATGTTGAGTTTGTTTATTGACAACTTCTGCAAGTAAAACAAAAGATTGTGTGCTTGCCGTTTTGGAAAATCCCTCAAGATTGTGGTTTGCAAACTTCAGTTTTTTTTCTTGAGTTAATCTCCTGAGACATTGATGTTGAGATTTTGTTCATTTAAATGCTCAAGTTATTGTATGTTTTACTTGACTCAGAAGCCACACAGGAGCAAAATATTTGGTTTAAGAGGAAACTTGGGCACATTTACCAGTTTCATTAAACCTGTGCTTTTGTTTTCAGTGACAGTTCAAAAAACAATGCAGGTGTTCCTGTTTTATCGAGTTGGCTGAAACGTACTTTGCAACAGGTGAAGGTCCTGAAGAAAATCCAAGAAAAACACACAGGTACTTCAAAAAGAAAACAGATGTACGCTTAATTTTTGAGATAATGGGGACTGCAGATGCTGGAGATTCCAAGATAATAAAATGTGAGGCTGAACACAGCAGGCCAAGCAGCAAAAAAGGGTCTAGGCCCGAAACGTCAGCGCTCTGATGAAGGGTCTAGGCCCGAAACGTCAGCTTTTGTGCTCCTGAGATGCTGCTTGGCCTGCTGTGTTCATCCAGCCTCACATTTTATTATCTTACGCTTAATTTTTGTCTGGTGTCCTTTGTTATACATATAATAACATGTGAATATAAGCAAAAAATACCTTGCTGCAAAATACAAATTTCTATGATTACAAGGGAGACTTTTCATAGCAAAGATAATTTGTACTTCTGCCTGTGATGTCGTATTGAACAGTCAAGTTTGTTTAACATTTACCTATAAGTGGTCACCCATCTATATCGACCTTTCAGGATGAAATTGTTATTAGACAAGTAAAATAAGTGATGAAAACTTCAGAATATCTCTTAATTCCTGTCTCATGTGCATCATAAAATAGCTCTCACCTAAAGAACCCTAACTTGATCTCACATTTGTGAGATCATAGGATGCCTCACAAGAAACAGTTTGTTATTTTAATAGGTTATATGTCATCATATTTGTTTCTCATTGTGTGCCATTCAGGCTACAGTTCTTTGGTTAGAAGAATGCAAGTCAAATTTTCACCCATATTAAAATTCTTGAATTTGAACCATGTTTACTAAAATCCTGTGTTCTGAAGCAATGTGAAGTCATGGGCAAAGTCATGACAATTTATTAAAGGATTTGGAAAACTACATTGCTAATACTACGACTGCTGTCATTCAACAATAGAAGTTAGTTGTGTGTGTTTGTCTCCAGTTAAGCTTGTATTATAGTACTGTGAATCCTGGAAATCTGAACTACACAGCAGGCCAGTTAACTTTTCTATGGAGAGAGAACCAGGACCCCTCCTATCAGGTTGATCTCACTGTTCAAGATTCAAACTAACTAATGAAGTGCTTTCTTTTTGTTAAAAATTGCTAAATTTCACTTATTAATATTCAAAAATTCAATTTTGAAATATACATTTACTTTTATTCTGTCTATTTATGTTCTGCAAACCCTCCCCTGCCAATGTTCATATATGATTAAAAACAGAATTCTGGAAATACTTGACAAGACAGGCATACATCAAACAGTTAGTGATTAACCTGGGACGGTTCTGACTTCAGTGACCCAAAATGACATGCAGGTTCTTTTATATATATTTGGGGTGCTACACAAATTAATATTTTTATAAGGGAAAGCAATATTTCAAGGTTTCCATGTGGTTTTAAATTTTATTTAGTTGCCCACCCTTGATTTGAGTTTTCAGGGTTGGCTTTAAATGAGCTTCATTGTATGAGCATATAACTAGTTTAGAAATTTTCAACGTAAAATAGTTTTATAAGATCCGTCATGGTATTTCAATTTATTTTTCCTTTCAGATAATCTCTCCAACACCCACCTAGAAGGAATGGAGGTCTCTGAGGGATTTCAACCTGATGTAAAGCCAAAGTATGTAACTTGATCATTCAGCAGTTGTACTAATTTCCAGGTAGCCCTAATTTTCTTTGCCTTTTCGGTTTGTTATGAAATCACAAATTAGAGCCGCACCATCTAGCGTTTCAAATATGATATTCCATCTTGAGACCAAAACCAAAGTGAACATTTACAGAACACCACCTTTTTTTTTAATCTATGGCAATTATTGTTGGACTGCCTGTGCAGACAATCGAGTTTGGACTTCTGCCCTTGTTATCCTGTGTTTCTTTTAAGGTCATTTGCATCTAATATCAGCTCTTGGGCAATAAGCGTGCTAATCTATAGGACATCCTATCTTTTGGCAATCTTTCCGGCCACAGATTGTTCCTAGTATTTCTTGATATCACAGTGAAGATACTGGAGACTTCATTTTTGAGGAAGACAAATCAGCTTTGTGGTGAATTAAGCAGATTTCTTTAATGCCCTCATTTACAACATCAAACCATGATTCTTTCAAGTTCGTTCGGCTTGATATGGGCAGACGCAGGCCCAGTGGTGGTATCGCTAGACTGCTGATCTGGAGACTCCAGTAATGTAGTAAGGACCTGGATTTAAATCCCACCACGGCAGATGGTGGAATTCAAATTCAATAAATACTGGAAATGGAGTCAAATAGACTAACCTTTATTGTCACGTGTACTCAAATGAGTGCAGTGAAAAGTTTGTAATGTTGCTTGTCAGCACCATCTTAGGTACAGGGTACCTAGTTAGAGATATTTTATGTTGTTAGAGAATTGCAAAAATAGGCTAACATGGGAATACGGTGTTTAAAAAGTCTGGAATTATGATAAGTATCTTTCAAATGCTCAAGTAATAGTCCTTTTCCACTGAGTCCGTGCCCTGCTAGGCTTCAGAACTCGAGGCACCACTGTCTCCGTGCCCTGGCATCTGTCCCAGCCTCACGTCCAGGACTCTGTCTCCCTGCCCAGCTTGCACTCGCTATGCTCCTGCTCCAGGCTCTGGCCATGGCTCACTTCCGGGACTTGGTCTGCACTAACTCAGCTCCCACTCTGGCTATGGCTCATTTCCTGAAGTTGGTCCATGCTTGCTGTGCTCCTGCTCCTGCCGTGGCTTGCTTATGAGACTCTGCCTGTGCTTGCTGTGCTCTGGGCACGACTCACTTCCAGGACTCAGCCTGTGCTCGCTTTGCTCCTGCTTCAAGCTCTGGTTGTGGCTCACTTCCGGGACTTGGTCTGCAGTAGCTCTGCTCCCCCTCTGGCTGTGAATCACTTCCAGGAGCTGGCCTGAACTTGCTCTGCTCCTGGTCCTGTGTTGGGCTGGTCTTGGACTCTGCTCTCCATTTCTTCCAGGTAAGGTACTTCAAGGAGTTAAAAGTTAGGGGGTGGTGGGAAGGAAAACAAGAGAGGGGGGAGAAAAAAGCAAAGAAAAGGAACTGGTGAGCAGCAGACTTATGGCTGGAGGATCGAATGCAGACTAGCCAACAATGCCTTCATCCTCTGAATGAATAAGAAAAAACCTTGGAGGTTGCTCTTAAGAGTTTTTAGATATTTCTGGCTTGAGATGTTTCTTGCAGTGGTTTTTCATTTCTGTTAATAGGAATCCTTTCTCGGAAAGCATCAAGGGAATGCTTACAACCTTGGCAACAGCAGCATACAAAGTGGGTCTCAAGGTTCATCCCAATGAACAGGACCCACGAGTGCCTATGATGTGTCGGGGCAGCTGTGCATACACAGTACAAGCAATAGGTGAGCCTCAGAGAATGCATACTCTAAATCAGAATGTTTATTTAAAGGTTTTGTTAACAAAATTAAGTGCATCTACTTCTAATAAGCAGCTTTGTTTGCTAAGTAAACTGTCATCCTGAGTCAAAATTTTAAAACATTGTTGACTTTATTCTATAAAACTGACATTAAGTAAGAGTTGTATGTTGTGTAAAATTTATTGAGTGGTGGACTGTTTTGTATAGACATCTGAAATTAATTGCTTCATACTACAGAACTTAAAAGCTGACTTATTTCCTTTTTAGCAAATTTTAATCTTTGAAATTTGTCAATGTTGAAAGAGACTGGAGTAAGCATTTAGAAATGCTTTCTATTCTTTCTTTTCCAGAGAGTTTCCTAGCAGATGAAGAAAAGCCCTTGTTTGGTCATCTACCATGTAGGCAGGTAGGAATGATGAAGATGTATAAGGACTGTTGAGCAAACAATGAATGAGACATTACATTGGAAAATGTAAACAGCTTTTGAATTTTTTCAGGAAGGATTTTAAAAATGCTGATGTCTAATTTGTCATCAGCCTTACTGGAATAAACTTAGCGTGCAGAATATGTATGTAAGACCATAGCCATAAGAAGTAGCAACAAGAGTTTGTAGTTTGCTCCCCTCAAGCCTGTTCTGCCATTCACTAAAACATAGATAATCCAGCATTCCTCACATCCACTTTTTTGGTTACCCTTGATTCTACTACTGATGAAGAATGTATCTATCTATGTCAGCCTTAAATATACATAAGGACTTTGCCCCCACAATTCTGTGTGGCAGGGATTTCCAAAGACAGTTAACTCTCTCAGCAAAGAAATTTCCCCCCTCATCTCAGTTTTAAATTGGGGTCCTTTATTCTGAGACTGTGTCCTCTGGCCGTGGACTCATCCATGAGGAGAAAAATCATCTTAGCATTTATCCTGTCAAGTCCTTTAAGAATCCACTATGCCTCAATGAGATCATTGCTAATTCTTCTGAATTCCAATGAGTGAAGTCCTAACCTGTTTGGTCTTTGTTCATTTAAACAATCCCTCCATACCTGGAACAAAAACAAAGTTGCTAGAGAAGCTCAGCAGGTCCGGCAGCATCTGTGGAGGAAAGAAAAGAGTTAATGCTTTGGGTCTGGTGACCCTTCCTCCATACCTGGGATCATCCATCTCTGAACCATCTCTGAAATAACTTCATTGAAGTTATGCCTTTCTGTAAACAAGGGGACCAAAACTGCTCTCATTACTTCTGATCTGGTCTCACCAGCACCTAGTACAATTTGAGTAAGACTTCCCTCCTCTATATTCCAACCTCCTTGAAATAAGAGCCAGCTTTGCATTAGCGTTCGTGCTACACCTGTGTGTTTGCTTTGTGTTTTGTGCGCAAGTACTCTGAAGTCCCTGTGAGTTGCAGCGTTCTGTAGTATTGCTCCATTTAAATAATGGTGTTGGTTGTTCTCCTTTCCAGAATGAGCAAATTAACATTTTCCAACATCGTACTTCATTTGCCAGCTTTTTGCCTGCTTATTTAACCTATCACTATTTCTCTGTAAACGCTTAGTATCCCTGTCACAACGTGCCTTTCTACGTATTTTAGTTATCTGTAAATTTGGCTACAGAATATTTGCTTCCTTCCTCCAATCATTAATGTGTGTTGTAAACACTCATGGACTCAGCACTTATCTCTGGGGAATCCTACTGGTTACAGATTGTTAACCTGACAAGGGGTCCCTTATCTCCGCTTGCTGTTTCCTGCCCTTTTAACCAACTTGCTATCCATGGCAATATACTGCTTCCAACACCAGGGGCTGTTGTTTTATGACTTAACCTTTTGTGAGGTATCTTGTTGTGTTTCTTATAGAAGTCCAAATACAACATATCTTCTGGTTCCCCTTTATCCATTTTTGGTTGATACTTCCTTGAAAAACTAATAAATTAGTGAGGCAGAATTTCCCTTTCATGAAGCCATGCTGACTGAGATTAGATTATGATTTTCCAAATGGGCTGCTATTACTTATCAATTGATTCCAACACTTTTTCAACAGGATAATGGGCCTGTAGTTAACAGCTTTTTGCTGCCTTCCCTTTCAGAATTGGGGTGTCATATTGGCAGTTTTCCAATCCTCGAGGAATTCTCTTGAATCTACAGACTTTAGAAAATTGCAACCAAAGCATCCACCAAAACTGTTGCTACTTCTTTTAGGGTCCTACGAAGGAAGCCATCGGTGTCAGAGGATGTACCTGCCTTTAGCCTCATGAGTTTGGCTAGTACTACTTCTCCCATAATGGTGATAGTCATTAAGTCCTCCTCCCTTATTTTTAAATATTAATGGTTTGTTTGAAGTATCGTCACTGTGAAGACTGGTGTAAATTATCTGATTAATTCCCATTTCCTTATTCCCCGTAGCTATCTCCGCAGCAGCTTAGTCTCAGTCTGCGAGTTTGTTCTGGTTTTAAACTTATTTGGTGTAAGAAATTAAGATACTTGGTCATTGGCAAGTGCTCCAGAATTTAATTAACACAGCTTATTCCAGAAATTATGCACGTTATTGTTATATTTTAACTTGCGTAAATTATTGGCTTTGAAATGCTTTAGGATGTTCACTGGTCATGAAAGACACCACCTGAAAGCAAATTCTTTTGCTGTTTTTGTATGAGCTATATTTTCAGATGTTTTCTGCAGCTAGAATTGTATTTTATAGGATGACTGTCTGAAGGCATTAACTCGATTTGCCGCATCACAATGGACTGTGAGTTCTTTGTCTGTGGTCCAGAAACAATATGCTCGACTGTTATCAGGTATGTGTGCTGTATCATTTGGATGTTTGACTGTAAGTGTATACCATAATAATTGTAGCTTCAGAAAGCTCATTTACAACTCATTTGCCACTTTTGGTATTAATTGAACATAGATCAAAATGCAGTTTTAATAAATTGGTGTGCAGTATTTGGCCTGGAGTAAGGAAACTTAGTTTTCTATGGATTTTTCCCTTTCAGTTCTGATACCTGTTGATGATAAGACTCAGATTTCTCCATCCATTCTTGATGTAGATATGTTCCATTTATTGGTAGGTAATTTCTTTCTTAACTTCTTAATTTTTTTGATGGTTTACTGAGACTAGGTTTAGTAAGCGAACCATTTTGTTTCAGTTACTTGGCAGTGCTACTGATGTATGTACAAAACCAATTTGATATCCTTTTTACGTGTTCCCGAAAATAATTTGGAGTTTTTTCAAAACTTGACGACTGACATTAACAGAGTACAGCCATTTTTAAGTGACATTTAATATTGGAACATCAAACTCTTTCATTTTAGAAAACACATAGGGGTTTTTCTGTGTGAAATCAGTGATATTGAGGGTTTATTACAATATCACCTTTATGTCTGAATCAAATTTGAATAAAATCATATCCTAATTTTTTCTGACCAGCACGGTTTTCTTAACTAAAATTTTAATGACAAAGGTTTATAGGCCAGTTCCTTTTCCTCTTTCCATCATGATCTTATTCCACTGTCAGATCTTGAATTAAATTTGTTCACCTGCCTTGTATTGTCTACTTGGCCCAGCAACATTTGGAGTGAGTGACAGCAATGGAATTTTAGCAGTAAGTGTGTGTTCGTATTTTGTACATCATCTGTTGACTTCAAAAGATCCTTTCAAGCACTTGAACTGGCTTTTTTATAATCTGCTTTGACAAGTATTTGACCCTTGGAGTTTATGCCTACACTTTGCAGAGCAATTCATTTAACCTCATCCCCGACTTAGTCCCCTTAGCTCTGGAAGCTTATTTCCCTTAATCGTCTTTCTAATTTACTCTGGAATTCATTGCTTGTCATGGCATCCACTACCCTCTGCAGGCAGTGCCTTCTTGGTCATTCCTACTTGCTGATTTTTATAAAACATCTTTCTCCTATTTCTCCTGCATTATTTTGCTTAAAATCTTACAGCCATGTTCCTCCTCCTTTTGTGTTATCATTTTGGAGTCACACTCACTCATATTTTGGCAGCTGTCTGTTGTACAGCCAGCTGCCATTTTATTTATTTACAATGTTATGTCTGAGTTAATTTTTCAAAGTTCTATTTCCTCATTCATTCCTCTAAAATAGTGTTCCCGTAGCATTTTTTTTGTAACAGTTGTTCTCCCTACAGGTGAGCCTCGTGCTTTCTTACCCAGCTCTGCACTGCCAAGATTTCACAGGAGTTAGCTTAGCTGTTGGTCACCTTCATCTCTTCCATTTGGTTACGACAGCACACATTGTACAGATTTTACTGACATCTTCAACAGGTAATCTAAGAAAACTAACCTCAATGTCTCTTTATTCACAGCATTTCTCTTAATCTATGAGATTATTCCAGTAAATGTTTATTGTGCTCTGTCCAAGGCCAGTTATGTCCTTCCTGAGGTTAGGAGGCCAAAACTGCACAAGTGGTGCCTCATTAAGACTAAATACTGTTGAAACAAAGCTTTTTTCGCCTCTATACATTAACCCCTCTTTAGAAAAGCTGGCATAGAAATTGCTTTCCTCATAACTTGTTATACTGGCACATCAACTTCATGTGATTCATATAAAAGTATGTCTTGCCCCTCTGCCAACATTTCCCACACTATCTCCATTTAAAACGGATTCTGGTTTTATTTCCTTTCCAAAATTAATTTCAGATTTCACACCTTTTATGTTCCATTGTTACCAATCATAACTTTTAGTGTGCTCCCATTGTAGCCTCTTTGCTGCTCCCCATAGCTTGCTTTCACATCTGATTTTGTATCAGTAGCAAATTTAGACAAATTATACTCAGCTTTGTCATCTGAGTCCTTCTTATATACAGTTACTAGCTGAGACCTAATTAATGGTTCTTATGGTATCCTTCTGATTACATGCTGCAAAAACAGACTGATTCATTTGTTCCTACTGTTAACCAATCGTCAGTGCATGGTGATAGTTGAAACTCCAATTCCACTCCACCCCTCCCCAGCACAATAAAAACTCAGTCTTTGATGTCCCAGTAAAACTTCACTTTTTCATGTTTAAATGAGTACCTTGACTCCAGTGGTTTACTGCTTCTAGAGGAAAATACTATGGACCAGGAGAATGCTGATGGAGATGAAGAGGCTGCTGCCTTAACGTTGTACGACAAACTCAGGCAATATTCAGGAAGGTAAGATGCAACTCAAGACATGTATTTTGCAGCTTTACAGAAACATAGGATTCTGACGCTTGAATTCTGGAAAACTAAATTGGAAACCTGTGGCAGGTTTTAGTTTCTTGGGATGTTTCATGATGTTTGAGGTGTTATGCAACTTGTTGCAGTTCAGTTAGAGTACAGATCTTTTGAGTGGGGCCTTCGTGAAGGACATTTGCCCTCCTGTATCATCTTTGGATTATACAAATACTTTGGTTTTCTTGAACCTTGTTTGTTTAAAAAGTTGCTTGGTTAATGGAGAATCTACGGAAATGAATTCATCTTCCACCATGGCAGCTTGAGAATTTAGGTTCAATTTTGAAAACCACTTGTAACATCAAAAGCTCTCGAGAAAATGGTCACGATGTTGTTGCATTGTCGTAAAAATCCAACTGATTTCATCACCTATGTCTGTCATAAATTGCATACTAACATGAATGACTTCGAATGATCTAATAAAACTATGAAACTGCCGGAAAGGAACAAAATTGGACTGAACTGTATGCTACCTCATGGGAGAAAGCAGCTTGTATGAACAATGGCTTTCTTAATTTTGAAGAATCCAGTGTTATGTAGAAGTTGAAATGTTTACAACCATCTTCATCCGTTGATCAGTAGGTGATCTGTGTTGATCTCCTTCTGAGGAGCCAACTGTTACAACTGCCAGTTTTTAATGGTTTGTCAGATTGGACAAAGCTAAGGCTTAGCACCACAGCAATGACCCATTATAATGCCCATGATATGTGCTCCAAAGCTAGCTGCAGCTTTAAGTGTTCTTCGATCGATGCAAATGAGCATCAATCCAACAACGTAGAAAATAGACACATAGATGTTTTGTCCTCAGCAGAGAAAATACCAATTAGCTCCATCATAGTTCTTGCACTCATGAATGGAGCAATAAGAAGATTTATTAGCAATGATCAAATAGCACTTAGCCACTAATTCATTTGTGCAGCTTATTATGGAGCGCAAGTCCTCAATACTGTGGGCAGATAATTTCAAGGGCCTGTGCTTTATTCTGTCCAGTGTGCAAAGTTTGGATTCCACCAAAATCACTTCATTTCTGACTTGGTTGCAGTCTTGGTTGAAAAATAGACATGAGATGAATTCATACGGTGAAGCAAGCGTGGGATGCCTATATATAATCCAAAACTGACTTGTATTCATACAATACTTGCACAAAGTGTTTAAGTGCTTCACAGAATTGGCTGAAAGGCAAGGAGATTTTAAGTGGCCATGTCAGGATTTGCAACTAACAATGAGAATATTAAAACTGAGGCATTGCTTAACTCAACCGATATAGGGCAGCAAACAGGACCTGGTGTCAGTTAGCAGTTTTGGATGACCCCAAGATTAACTAATGTGTTATTGAAGAATTTGATTAAGTGAGACCAAAGAGTGCTAGAAAAATTTCCCAGTGAAGTAGTACCTTGCATGACGGAAAGTGGTTCCAGTAGTTGAAGCCAGTCATCTCTGCTGCAAGCCTTCACTACAGGATGTCCTCATGGTAGCAATCTCAGCATAAATATTTTTCGTTGTTTTATCGATGGCTTTTCATCGATCACAAGTTCAAAAGTGAAGCTGATGCAAGCAATTGCACAGTGGTTCCATTCACAGTTCTTTAAGTAGTCAATCTTCTAAATTCAAGCCTGTGCACACAAACTCCTGGACGTTCGAAGTGGGGAAATAGTCTTTGCAAAACGTGTGTCACGGAATGACCGTTTCCTACCAGTGAAGTCAAATCTGCCTCTGTGGCATCATGTGGCATTCCCTATGTCAGAATTACTAATTATAAAGTAACAGCTTCATTTCACTCAGGCCAGTAACAGAACTGTAATTTACCATCTTCAACCAAAATATGATACTTTGCAAAGAGAAATGTATGGAAATTTTGAGCCAAAAAGGTAGTTAATTTTTTTATGCAGTTACTAATTGTATTCTCTTCTCCCACTCCCACTTTGTTTCATTTCATACAAATATTTTGATCACTGTGTTCTTTTCAATGTATTCAATGTGACACTTTGTATCAAGAGGTATGATTGCATTTGGCTTGTTAATGAAGCTTTCTGACTGACAAACTGCTCCATCTGGTGGTTGCTTGGATGAGAAAAGAATTAATATTCTCTTAATTGGGAGGCTTACATGAAAGATTGGTGGATGGGAAATGATATTTTACTTTTGGCCTGCAAAATTTGTAACGTAGAAATGTTAGAAACCTATTTTCAGAATACAAGCTACAACATTAATTTTCAGCATAATAGGGCACTTGGATTTACTGCAGATTTATTGTCATTAATTTTACATTGTGGTTTTGTCCTGTAATTTTGAAAACTTTATTCATGGAAAATGGGTGTCACTGGCTCGGCTAGCATTTCTTGACCAGCCCCTATTTACCCTCGGAGGTTGCCATGACGCGTTCTTGAACCACTGCAGCCATTGAGGTGCCGGAACATTTCTACTTTTTAGGAAAGGAATTCTAGTGACAGTGAAGAAAGGGTGGTGCCATTCCAAGTTAAGATGTGTGTAATTTTGAGTTTAAATTGTTGGAATGCACCCAGTGCCCATCTCCGTTTTTCAGGTGGTAGAGGCTGTGGTTTTGTAATTTGTCATTGAAGCTGCTATGGCAAGTTGCTGCTCCTTACGGATGGTATACACACTGCAGCTCCTGTGTATTGCTGGAAAAGGGACTGAATGTTGAGGTGGTGGATGGTATGCCAGTCAAGAGGGCTATTTTGTTCTGAATTGTATTGAGCTTCCTCAGTGTGGTTTTGAGCTGCACCCATCCAACATGTGGAGAGTATGCTTTCTCATTTCTGACTTGTGACTTGTCGATAGGCAATTACTGGAGAGACTGGAGATCTGTTAATTGCAGCAGCATTACCTGTCTTTAACCTGCTGTTGTAGCTGTGTATTTATCCGGTTCATCCAGTTCAGTTTCTCATCAGTGGTCTGACCAAAGACATTGATAGTGATGGATTCACTGCTGGTAATACCACTGAATTGCAAAGCGATATTGTTAAATTCTCTGAGATAGTAAGATCTGCCGACGCTGGAATCAGATTACACAGTGTGGAGATGGCGGAACACAGCAGGCCAGGCAGTATCGGAGGAACAGGAAAGCTGACGTTTCGGGTCAGGTGAAGAAGAGTCCCAACAAGAAACATCAGCTTTCCTGCTCCTCCAATGCTGCCTGGCCTGCTGTTCGCTCCAGCTCCATTCTTTTGTTGGCAATGGCCATTGCCCAGCACTTTGACACGAATGTTAATTGCCATTAATCACCTTGCCCACTCCTGTACACACACATCCTGACTGCTTCAGTATCTGAAGAGTTGCAGTTGGTGCTGAGCTTTATCCAATCATCAGTGAATATTTTAACTTTTATGATTGGGCGGAAGGTCGTTGATAACGGAATTGTAGATTTTTGGCTCTACCCATAGGAACTTCTGTAGTGCTATCCTGTGATAGAGATGATTGATTGCCAATAATCATAATTGTCTTTCCTCATGCCAGCTATCATTCTGACCAGCAGAGTGTTTTTTCATTGACTCTCATTGACTTCAGTTTCGCTCAGGCTCCGTGGTGCTGCACTTGGTCAAATGCTGCCTTTATGTCAAACGCAGTCACTCAACTCTGGAATTCAGTTCTTTTGCCCACATCTGTGTTAACACTGGCAGTTCTGGCAGAAACCAAATAAAACACCAGGGAGTGGGTGTTGCTGAACAAGTGTCACTTGACAGCATTGTTGATGTTCTCTTCTAACTCTTTGATAATGAAAAGTAAACGGTTATGAAAGTAAATGGCTTGCTTTTACTTGTCCTATTTATTGTAGACAGGATTTCCATATGGCCATCTAGCTTATGATGCAGTTTACTTTTGGAGTCCAAATAAGAACAAGCGATGGGTTGGGAGTGTTCTTGGAAAATTTTTAATTGGCCATTACAAGCAGTCCAAGGTTAAGGAAGAGATGTTCAAAGCCCAAACAGTAGTTGGATCCACTGCTAAGGCAATGTGTGACACAGACAGCTTGACCTAACCGAGCAAGATTGGAACTCCGGAAAACCCTGAGACATAACTAGCCTGGTGAAAATTTGCAGTTGTCTGAGTAAGTACAAGTCGAGTTTCCAGAATTGAGGATAGTGTGGTCCCAGGAAAGGCAGGTGATCAGCTAGAATTTGTACAGGTGTTGAGGCCATCCATGATGGAGTGGCTCTTGAGGGAGTTTCAAGGCCAGATCATCGAAGTGAAAAATTGAATACACATGGATTGCAATGAGGTTTGATGATCGCAACTCTTGTTAATACCTGAAGAAGGTTGCTGAGGAATTTCTGGTGTCTATCTTGATTATTTGTTATTTTGATGTGTTCTATTGAGAATCTGGTCACTTTTTTTAACCCATGTTTATCTCATATTAATTCTTGATGTTAGAATGTGATTTTCTTTGTCTTATAGATTGTATTATAGTTCTGACGTTGTGTATTGAAGTTCATTACTTCATGGCATTTTGTGGCTTTATTGTCTGCATTTTCTCAATTTCAAAAAAACCTTTACTGGTCCCAAGCCATAACAGGTCCCATTTGGTATCTTCTTCCAATTTCTGCATCGTTGCATCATAGAGTAATAGAAACCCTAGAGTGTGGAAACAGGCCATTCAACCATTGAGTCCACACAAACCCTCCAAAGAGCATCACACCCAGACCCACATCCCTACCCTATCCCTCTAACCCTGTATTTCCCATGACTAATCCACCTAGTCTGCACATCCCTGGATACAATGGGCAATTTAGCATGGCCAGTTCACCTAACATGCATATCTTTGGTAATAAAATGTGAGGCTGGATGAACACAGCAGGCCAAGCAGCATCTCAGGAGCACAAAAGCTGACGTTTCGGGCCTAGACCCTTCATCTGATGAAGGGTCTAGGCCCGAAACGTCAGCTTTTGTGCTCCTGAGATGCTGCTTGGCCTGCTGTGTTCATCCAGCCTCACATTTTATTATCTTGGAATCTCCAGCATCTGCAGTTCCCATTATCTCTGATGCATATCTTTGGTCTGTGGGAGGAAACTAGAGCGCCTGGGGGAAAATATGCAAACTCCACACAGATAGTTGCCCAGGGCTGGAATGAAACTTGGATCTCTGGTGCTATGAGGCAGCAGTGCTAACTGCTGAGTCACTGTGCTGCCCATCTCGCCACAATATTCTGCCATTGTATACAGCATGAACTCATTATGAAGGATCCTTATTTGGGCCTGATTTGAAAGGGCACAGTTGTATGTGGAACATGGAAAATGTAACAAAACACATCAACCAATGGAATTTGTACCAAATTGTTTATAGTAATAATCATGTCCTCTTGCTGGTTTGAGCCATATTTGATTTTTCTAAGCACGTTTGGTGAGGCAAGCTCCTTTCAAATTGGATTCAGTATAAATGAAGCTAACACAAGCTCCTTGAATGTATTGAAACTGGATTGGGCCATTGCAATAGAAATGGCTGTCAGTAGATGACCTGGAGTTGATATTTGACTAATCGTGAGCACAATGTGATATGTTACTGAACTGTTCAGTCAAAGTGCTTTTTATTTTTGAGACTTCTCAAAGAGTTGACAGTTCTATTTTTTTATCTCCCTATAGTGCCTTGAATTCAATGACCTCAGGTTGGCACCTGTGGCAATATATCAAGACTGGTATAATACCCTATCTACGATGTTCTGCCTTGTTCTTTCATTATCTCAATAATGTTCCAGCCCCAGTTGAACTGCAAGGTAATTTTTTTTCCAAATACGATTACATCTTGGAGTAGTTTGCTCCACCCTCCGCACTTGGGGATCAAGCCTTTCTTCCACATATTAAGGCACATTTTTCACCTTTTCTCAGATAAGCACTGCAGATTATTTCTCAAAGTCTAAAATTCAAAAATCCAAATATCCATATTCTCTTTTTTAATGCTTTACTGCAAAATAAAAATACTACTAACTCAAATACAGAAGACATTTAATCCTTTGTTGTAATTTATGCAAATTGATTATTTGTACCGAAGTCGTCGTCGTCGTCCTATTGTTTCCAATACGCGGTGAGAAACTTCTCAAAACAGTGGAAGCTTTTGTGATATGAGACATTTGTATTGTATTTGGGATGTATATGCTTTGAGGACTTTGACAGTGAACCTGATTCTGTTCAATTTCAGAGAATGGACCACACCACTTTGAACTGTTATGCCGCTATCTTTCTCTCCCAACAAATCTAATGAGTCTTTTCAAAACTGAGAGCGATACAATTGAGCCATTGATACAAAGGTAAAATTTATGAACAACAAGTACTTTTAGGTTGAATAAATAATCTGTTTTGTGATCCAGAAATAAATGTTATATGATTGGTCTTTCTTAACTGAAGAACATATGCTACCATGAAACTTCAACATGAGTTGAGTTATTAGTTATGATATTTTACAAGTGACACATGAAAATGTTCTTTCAAAACGTTATCTGCTTTCTCTTTTGAAGATGACTTAGTTGTTTTTCAGCATTAGAAAATAGTTAAATTTTACAGTAAATTCATTTATTATGCAGTCACAGATTCTTCGTGTATATTAATATGGTGATTGTTGGAAACTAACATGCCTGTAAAATAAAATCTTAAAATTTTAGATGGTGTGGTGTTGCTGAAGTGCAGAGCTTTGTGAAAGGAGAGAGAACGGCGATTAGGTAGGCTCCTACCTTGTGGTTTTGTGATCAGATGGAATAAAATTGGCAAATAAATATTATTATTCTTTAAGTTTCTTTTACCTTCTGCCTACCCCTGTTCCAGCTATCCTAGAGAGCCAAACAAGTTAATTGAACTTCCTGATGATTACAGTTGCCTCATAAACCGAGCATCTTGTTTTACGTGAGTATACAAATGTCTTTGTATTAGGATCTAACAGTGACCTGTTGCAAACTAAATCATAAGCTGCTGAAATTTGATTTAATTACACTGAAAGTCATGCAGTTTATTATAAGTGTTGTTTATGAACAAGATTGAAGAAAAGTGGTTGTCTCCACATTTCAACTTCTGAACCATAAGAACAGAGAGATTTTCATGTGGCTGCATACACCTTTATAAAGTTATTTTAAGGCTTAATTTGCTCATCTCTGCCCATGCCTGGGACAACACCAGATGTATCTAAATGAGACATGTCGACATGTCAACTACAGCACAGGACACCTTGTGCATTCACAGCAGAAGCAGCATGTTATGGACAGAGCGAGTAATTCTGCAGTTAAGAAATGAGATCAAAGTTGTACAATCTTGCCACATTCAGCCATGGACAACCAACTACTGGGAGGAGGCATTGTGAACTTTCCCAGCCTCAGTATTGATGGAGCATAGCACATGTTTTAAAAAAAAAAGCAGCAGGCTCAAATGTTTTCACCTCTTTTCAGCCATAAGTGTCAAATTGATAAATTATTTCAGCTTACTTCTGAGGTCCCCATCATTGTAGAAGCCACTGGTTTAGAAGGGGAGAGAGCAGACCACAGTTTGTATTGAACTATGAAATATAAATGAACAGTCATTGAAAGTTGACTCCTGCTTTGGTAATGGATGATGCATTATATCATAATATGTGTAGATTAAATGTTTGTTGTTATGAAGGGGCATTATAGTTTATCATTTCTGTTTCATGAGTTTCTGGAGATTCTGGGATCATTTTTTAAAAGCTCCGTGACAAGTCACCTTGGAACATACTTTTAAACAAAGCATTTATAGAAAACTACACTAGTTACTTTGCTGGTCTTGGTTGTTTAAACTCACAGGAGGGAAAGCATATGACTATTTTAATTATTTCATTGCTGTCTTGTTTGGATAGTGCCTGCAGGCTTGCAGTATTTATTTGGATTTTCAGTTAGGGAAAGCCTGCTACAGAAGAAGCTGCTCAGCTTTTAACTAGTGTTTTAGAGGCACCTTTACTGTGAGAAGAGGGTTAAAAACTGGTTGTGATTCTGGAAGAGTGAAGACTGACTGTAAGAACTTAACAACTTAAGAACAAGTAGGACCTTACCAGTACCCAAGAGAAATGGCACAATGTTAAAGACTTCACTGTATGTACAAGAATGTAGGATGACAGACTGAAAAGTTCTACAGTTTACCTTTCTTACCTTAAGAATAAATGCCCTTAGGCCACAAAGTGCTTTTTAAGTGAATCACTCCAGAGAGAAATCTTTTCCTTTTCCCCTTACTTAAGTGTATGCCTTTTGTATTATTTATTGTTCACATGTATATTTAACATTTTATCGTTTATATTTATAACTAACTTTGATAATTTCATTTCGCAAATAATGTTCATTAATTCTGCATTTTCATTGGGTGTTGTTTTATAACAAGTTGCTAATTTTCATATTTATTGCAGACACCTGGTTAATGGATCTTCTCATTCAAAATATAATATAGTGATGGCATAAGATTGTCCGTACCAGGATCTGGTTACATAATTTATATTTCACATTATGACCCGTGGAGCAAGGGTGTGCCCCTCCCATCTTGTAACATACAAATGACAGCTCACTCATGATGCCTAACATAGAACATAGAACATTACAGCACAGTACAGGCCCTTCGGCCCTCGATGTTGTGCCGACCTGTCATACCGATCTGAAGCGCATAACTAATTAAGAACCTGTCTACCTTTATCTTAACTGAAAACAAAAGTGCCGGAGATCACAGCGAGCCAAGCAGCATCCCTGGAAAGAAAACAAGCCAACATCTCGAGTCTAGATGACCCTTCACCAGAATCATCCGGACTCGAGATGTCAGCCGGTCCCCTCTCCATGCTCGCCGGCCGACTCGCCGTGACCTCCAGCACCTTTCTTTGTTTTCAGTTCAGGTTTCAGCATCTGCAGTAATTTGCTCCTATCTCGACACTGAAACCACTTAATGGCTTGGCCTCCACAACTTATTTTAAGTTCTGCTCGCCTCTTTAGGATGAAAATGCCTATCTGTTTCACTGACAGTTCTATTCAGCCAAGACCCATCACATCATTTAGCAGCTAGGTTTCAAGTAGGAGAAAAACATTGTAATGATTCTTTACTACATAGAATGCAATTTTTTTAAAAAATTAAACCATTCAGTAAATTAAACCCAGGTTCACAGGCATATCACATTAGCTGCGGCCTGCAAGGGTAAGACACTTGCAGGGGCAGTACATGTTATGTGAGATAACAAAGTGTGGAGCTGGATGAACACAGGAGGCCAAGCAGCATCTCAGGAGCACAAAAGCCGACGCCCCGGGCCCAGACCCCCCACCAGAGAGGGGGACGGGAAGAGGGAACCGGAACAAATAGGGAGAGAGGGGAAGGCGGACCGGAGACGGAGAGAAAAGAAGGCAAGGGGAGAGGACAATAATAGGAAAGACCAGGTGTACTGCAACTCGTTATGTGAAAATGCCTTTGGTAGTTACTGAGACTTTTGAGATGATCTATAAGTTGACATTTTTACCAGCCAGAATGTCTTTGTGATTGAGGCAATAACAGGAATTTCTTCTGTGCACTAAATGAGAGTCCCCTAATGAGTCGACTGGTTTTAATCATTTTTTAAGTTTATGGAGATGAGTTAAGAGGTCTCTGAAATTAATAAAAGAAAACCATTAAGGACAAAGTCTAACATGGAAAATTTGCCCTATTTATCCTGAGAATGACTCTCAGGAACATGCAGGGTAACGGAAGAAATCTGGGTAGATAAACATGCCAAATCCCAAACATTTCAACCAGGGGTTTAGCTGTCAGTATTACTGCTTTTAGAAGATGAAAGTATGGTCCATGGTCCAGATTGAGTAGTGAAAATAAGTGGTGAACTAAATGATCTGATTGCCACAGATCACCAATTAAACCATAGGACTGTCAAATCAATATGCTGAAACAATATCATCTCTGGGATGCGAATAGGCAAGTTCAGATGTGTCAGGTAGCAAAGAAGGACAATAAAAGCAATAGTGAAAATGAAACAGAAGGAGGCCTACAGAAATAATGGGAACTGCAGATGCTGGAGATTCCAAGATAATAAAATGTGAGGCTGGATGAACACAGCAGGCCAAGCAGCATCTCAGGAGCACAAAAGCTGACGTTTCGGGCCTAGACCCTTCATCAGAGAGGGGGATGGGGGGAGGGAACTGGAATAAATAGGGAGAGAGGGGGAGGCGGACCGAAGATGGAGAGTAAAGAAGATAGGTGGAGAAGGTGTGGGTGGGGAGGTAGGGAGGGGATAGGTCAGTCCAGGGAAGACGGACAGGTCAAGCAGGTGGGATGAGGTTAGTAGGTAGCTGGGGGTGCGGCTTGGGGTGGGAGGAAGGGATGGGTGAGAGGAAGAACCGGTTAGGGAGGCAGAGACAGGTTGGACTGGTTTTGGGATGCAGTGGGTGGGGGGGAAGAGCTGGGCTGGTTGTGTGGTGCAGTGGGGGGAGGGGATGAACTGGGCTGGTTTAGGGATGCAGTGGGGGAAGGGGAGATTTTGAAACTGGTGAAGTCCACATTGATACCATATGGCTGCAGGGTTCCCAGGCGGAATATGAGTTGCTGTTCCTGCAACCTTCGGGTGGCATCATTGTGGCAGTGCAGGAGGCCCATGATGGACATGTCATCAAGAGAATGGGAGGGGGAGTGGAAATGGTTTGCGACTGGGAGGTGCAGTTGTTTGTTGCGAACTGAGCGGAGGTGTTCTGCAAAGCGGTCCCCAAGCCTCCGCTTGGTTTCCCCAATGTAGAGAAAGCCGCACCGGGTACAGTGGATGCAGTATACCACATTGGCAGATGTGCAGGTGAACCTCTGCTTAATGTGGAATGTCATCTTGGGGCCTGGGATGGGGGTGAGGGAGGAGGTGTGGGGACAAGTGTAGCATTTCCTGCGGTTGCAGGGGAAGGTGCCGGGTGTGGTGGGGTTGGAGGGCAGTGTGGAGCGAACAAGGGAGTCACGGAGAGAGTGGTCTCTCCGGAAAGCAGACAGGGGTGGGGATGGAAAAATGTCTTGGGTGGTGGGGTCGGATTGTAAATGGCGGAAGTGTCGGAGGATAATGCGTTGTATCCGGAGGTTGGTAGGGTGGTGTGTGAGAACGAGGGGGATCCTCTTGGGGCGGTTGTGGCGGGGGCGGGGTGTGAGGGATGTGTCGCGGGAAATGCGGGAGACGCGGTCAAGGGCGTTCTCAATCACCGTGGGGGGGAAGTTGCGGTCCTTAAAGAACTTGGACATCTGGGATGTGCGGGAGTGGAATGTCTTATCGTGGGAGCAGATGCGGCGGAGGCGGAGGAATTGGGAATAGGGGATGGAATTTTTGCAGGAGGGTGGGTGGGAGGAGGTGTATTCTAGGTAGCTGTGGGAGTCGGTGGGCTTGAAATGGACATCAGTTACAAGCTGGTTGCCTGAGATGGAGACTGAGAGGTCCAGGAAGGTGAGGGATGTGCTGGAGATGGCCCAGGTGAACTGAAGGTTGGGGTGGAAGGTGTTGGTGAAGTGGATGAACTGTTCGAGCTCCTCTGGGGAGCAAGAGGCGGCGCCGATACAGTCATCAATGTAAATGACATCCTGTCTGGTTAGCTAGCAGTGTTGCATCTCTTGCATTTGGAGAAGCCTTCATAGTTGAAAGTAGAAGTTCAGTATGTGATGTGAAAAACACCTCTCTCTACTAAATCAAAGTAGTTAGAATTTTCCAGTGATGTTTTTGTCTAAGCTTGATGATTCAACCAGATATTTCAATAACTTGGGAGGACTGCTTTGAACAGTTTGGAGCTGTGCTTAAGAAATTTTTTCCATTCTTTGGATAATAAATCTTAGCAAAACCTCGTGAGGGTGAATGTAGCTGATGTAGGGCATATAAAAGGGCACAGACAAATGTTGCCACCATCAGAAAAGAGCAAGCATCAGTAGAGTTCCCTGCCACTAAACCGCTTTGGGAAATGAAGAGGTTATTGTCAGTGTATGGTTTCAGTCACAAGTTTGTACCAAATTTGAGTGTCATAGCTGCTCCACTACCTGATATACTGCAGGAAAATTTGCATGTTTAGGATAGGTCATGGAGAGTTGACAGTGTTTGGGTTGTGAACATTTTGTTGCCCTTGAGACATAGGTGAAGTGCGTGGGCATGAGCACCTTGGGTGTAGAGGCAGTGTCAGATCAAAGCCAGGTCTGCGTTGGGGGTGGTGGGGTTGGTGGTGAGGTCCAGGTTGAGTGTCAGGCATCTATGAAGGGTTGAGAAGTGGTGAGGTAAGAGTCAGGAGGATCAACTTAATAGTGAGATGAATGTGTAGTCATTCCTTGAACTTTCTCTGGAATCTCTTGTGCTAAATCAGAGTTGGTACATTTGTTTGGAGGGTTCCAGTAGATGTTTTCAGCTTTGATTAATTGCTACAGAGCTGGCTGGACCAGGATTTCTGGATGGTATTAATGCACAGCTGTCTGCTTGGCTGCAATGATGATCTTGCTGTTGGAAGGTTTGGGCTGTGATTCCTTGTCCAAAAAAACTGAATTTGCCCATTTCTACCTATGATTATTAATCATCAGCAATGAAAGAGCTAATTTAAAGCATTGTTGAGCAATATTTGCTTACACAACCCATTGCTCAATGCGGAGTATCAATTCTACTAGAATTGGTTACCTTCATATAATTAACTGAACTCCAGAAATAAGGTGAACATGTGTTGTGGGGCATCAAGGAGCATTCTTCCTAATGCATTCATGGGATGTGGAAATCAATGGCTACGCCAGCATTTTTTGCCCGTTTCTCACTACATTGGGAAAGGTACGGTGAACTGCCTTCTTGAATGAATGCAGTGCTTGGGATGTAAGGACATTCAGGTCAGGGATAGTGTGGGACTAAGAGAGGAAACACAGGTTATGATGCTGTGATGCATCTGCTGCCTCGTACTTCTAAGTCATAGTGGTCACTTGTTTGGTAAGTGCTGTCAAAGCAGTAGCCTTGGTAAGCTGTTGCAGTACATTTGCACTATGGTGATGCAAGTGAATGTTGAAGATTCTGAATGTGGTGCTATTCGGCTCCTTTGTCCTGGTTGGCATCCAGATTTTTGTGTGTTGTTCCTGCATGGAGTCTGGCAAGTGGTGATCATTCCATCATGCTCATGATTTGTGGACACACACTGTGGAGATAGGAGCTGAGTCACTTGCTACAGAATGCCTAGCTTCTCACCTGTTCTTGTGCTCACAGCATTTCTGTAGCTGGTCCATTTCAGTTTCTGGACAATTGTAATTTCCAGTGTTATACTCCGAAAGAGAACAGCATGTTAACAAGATTTGTGCCCACAATTTTACGTGAGGACTTATTTCAATTGGTCACTGTCCATAAAACATGCACCACCAAATACCAGCTCATACATTCAAACAACCAATTCTAACCCAATTTATTAATATATCCATCACCTGTCTCCTTATTCCATTAAATCTAAGGGATTGTTTCAGACCATATTAAATGACGATATCCAGGATGTTGAGATTGTGGGATTCAATGATGGTAATGACATTGGATGTCAAGGGCCAATGATCAGCTTCTGTCCTGTTGGAGATGGCCGTAGCCTGGCATTTGTGAGGCAAAAATGTTACTTGCCACTTAGTGCAGTCTGGATGTTATCCATGTCTTGGGGTAATAATTAGATGGGGCAATAATTAGACAAGTTAAATTTAACCTACTTTTTATGCACTGCACATATTTGGGGCATTATTTGCAATGTTGGCTGGATGGCACTGTTGCAGTTGCACTAAAACATCGTGGCTTGTGGCCTGGCTTGTTCTGGAGCACAAGTCTTTAATACAATTGTGGATTTGTTGTTCAAGCCTTTGCAGTATCCAGAACCTTTAGCAATTTTTTGATATTTATGTAAAGGGGGGAACTTCAGGAGGGACCCAAAATAGATGACCCACTTGGCACTTCCGGTTTCACACAGAACACCACACCATATCCCTTGCACTGGCCTCCAACACCCTCCATCATCCAAGCCAATACGCATCTTTCTGCCAGACCATACTGACTGACCCTGATTCCTTACACTGTACTCCTCTGCCTTTCTAACCCCTCACCAACCTGCCACCCTAACCCGTTCACTTACCTAAGATATTTGCCCATTCGCAGTAGCTGCCAGTTTGCTTGACATTTAATCTGAAGAGTACAGCATTTAGTGCTGTAAAAGAGGGAGTGGTTTCTACAATAACCTTTCCTACTACTGGATTTCAGGATTCCTAGCTTGGTTCTAACCGGTCACTTCAGCCCAGGCATGTTTAATTTAACCAGGTTTGAGAATTTTTCTGACAAGGGGTCACTGGACCTGAAAAGCTAACTCTATTTTTCTTCACAGATGCTGCCAGACCTGCTGAGCTTTTCCAGAAACAACTGTTTTTGTTGTTGAGAATAGGGTTTCTGACCCTGAATGGAATTTCTAGGCCTAACTTTTTTTTTAAGAAAGAAGTATCTTATGTCTGGCTTCATCTCTCTCCGAGGCAACGTAGTGTGACATTGCATCACGTCCTGCAATGATGTATATGATTTCATTGACATGTCACATACAGTTTTAGACTTAGCCCTCTAATAACTGCAAAGTGGAGACTTGTTCCAAATAAAATTGATATCACACCAGCTTTATCATAAAATGATGCTGAATTAGCAGACATCTCCCATTACAAGGGGAAAATAACATTTCACATTCTTTCCCATTAAACTTTCAATAAGTGAATTTCATCTGTTAATACTTAATTGACACCTGTGCCAAAGTTTTTACTACTTTTCTTTACAATTTAAAATAGATGTCCAAAATCAGGTGGGGATAAAAGTCGGGCACCAACACTCTGCTTGGTCTGTGGGGGAATGTTGTGTTCTCAGAGCTACTGCTGTCAAACAGAACTGGAAGGAGAAGATGTTGGGGCCTGTACTGCTCATACCTACACTTGTGGTTGTGGAGTTGGAATTTTTTTGCGGTGAGTTAAAACCTTAATCTTATTGTTGTAACCGCCTAAGAGACACTTCCATCTTCACCGGTTCCACAAGTAACAGTCATGTTGAAGTATGAATCATTGTATTTGTGATGTGAAGTTAATTCAAAGTTGAAGCACTGAAATCCTTTGCTTCAGGACACTATAATCCTAGTTTTCAACTCTGTTCCAAAAGACAGCATTTCAGTAATGTTTGGTCAGAGAGCTAAATTTTTAAGAGCATCTGATGATTTGATTCTTTATTAATAGAAGAGCAAGAAGTTGAACCCCAAATACAATGCCTCGTAAAAATAAACTAAGTTGCGTATAGTTTTAACATTGTTATGGTTGTTGTGCATTTTCAGAGTTCGAGAGAGCCAGATTTTGTTCCTGGCTGGAAAGACAAAAGGGTGCTTTTATCCACCGCCTTACCTTGATGATTACGGAGAGACAGATCAGGGACTGAGGTAAAAAGTTAAAACATTTTTAATACAAATGTGGGATCCACTTTTGAATGAAAGAACGTATGCATGTTCAGATTTTTAATTAAATGTTCCAAAGGTTCTCTGCGTGTAACCTTTTGTACAGGTGTTATTCTGTGTGATTTATTCTATTTAGGCTATCTGTTTCTTGATCATAATGCCAGCAAAGATTTTGTTTGACACATGTGGCCCTGTTTTGAGCATTTCTGCAATCTTACAAGTCACCAAATTATAGCTAAATCGTGAATATTCTTGCCCATTCCAGCTGTTTATCTCAGCAATATTTAACATGATTCTCAAGGCTATTTCTCAATTTATCAAATGGTTATTAATTCACTTTTCCTCTACGCAAACTTCAATATGAATGAAATGGCTTATCCCTTACTGAATCCCAGATACTACTGACTGCTTATTTCTCGAGCATTGTATGTTTTCTCTCCTTGAAGGTGAATGTATGATGCTAAATGCTTGACAATGGTAATCTTACGTGAATTGCCTTTTTCAGACGAGGGAATCCTCTTCATCTCTGCAAAGAGCGGTACAGGAAGCTGCAGAAACTGTGGCAGCAACATAGCATCACTGAGGAGATTGGCCATGCACAAGAAGCAAATCAGACGCTAGTTGGCTTTGACTGGCAGCACTTGTGATTAATTTCTAATAGAACTGTAGGCACTCGGCACATCCTGAAGCAAAAAAAAGTCCTCTTGCAGGAAGTCAGAGGATCAGGTTTAATGAAGTACACCTCAGGCCACCCATTTTGAAACACTTACTTCAGAATTACAGTGATTTTAAAAACGATTACATAACTGTTCACCTGTCATTATGGAAATGTGGATTGCATGTGAAGTGCGTATTTTAAAGAGATGTCATTCACTTTATTTGCACTTGAAATTTCCTCCACAAAGGTGGAACATTTTGGGATAATAAAGCCCACATCTTCAAAGCCGCTGTTTTTTAATCATCATTATTTATCAGGTGTTGGAGTAATACAATATGGACATCCAAAGTGTGTTTTTGTGCTCTATAGTTAGTGATGTCTAATGAACAATTTCAGATCAAATGTGGACAAGATTGCTGGCCTTCAGTTGGAAGTTTTTTTTGCTTTCCCTCTCTTTGTCTTGATTCCGTGGTAGCTTATTCACTTTACACCGATTTGTGAATGTGCTTTCTTAAGGTGTGCATCTGGTTTCAGTCAACTAATCAAACTTTGAATATTGTGGTCACAAGAAAAGAAGAATTTTTGTCAGCTAAAAAAGCAGTTTGCCACTGTTCTTCTTGTCTTAAAGATCTTACTATTTGTGCGGTATCAAAAATATATTGTAAAATGTGTTTAAAGGATATATAAAGCTATTTTATAATGTGCAGTTTACTATGAATTTATTTTTTAAAGAAGTCATATGCAAGCAGTGGCTGTAATCAGGGCAGTTAACTCAGTGATTTTGTTTTAAATTGCTAGAATTAACTCGAGGTTTCTTCAAATATACTTTTAGTAGGAATGATGGGTAAGCAAAGAGGAAGTGCTCCAAGTTTTAATTTTCTTGTCTTTGCTTATCTGGAGCAATCCTTTATCAAATGTTCACTTCAGACTTGCTTGTTAACATGTACCTTGCAAAACTCAACGATTCTGTTTCTGTTTGGCTGGAGTTGTTCATGGATTGTTTCAAGCACATATTATTCAGGCAATATAGTGCTTTGTAGAAGCCAGTAAAGAAGCATCAGAAACAAAATGAAGTAAATATGATTAATTATATATTTTAAGTAAGATAGTCTGCACAGCATCATGGAGCATTTTGCTCCATAATTATCAAACTTCATGAAACACTTGTTTTGTTGAGGATGTGGTAAAACAAGCTAATCAATTCTGTTAATACTTCAAAAACTGCGTTTAGTCTTCATAAAACGTGGTCAAATATGGGTATGATTCAGTTCTTGTTTATGTTGTGAATGCCAAAGTGTTTGTAAGCATACTAATTTCTATTGATTTAAAATTAATTTTACGTATGAACATGAGCAACATAGTTTGTGACTACCTTTTGCTGTTGATGTGGTCTTTCTGGTCCTATTAACAGCTCCAGCATACAGTTTAAATGTGCAAACACATCATTTGACATATTCAGCTAAGTTGTTAACAGTTAAAAATTGGAGTTGAAAATGTGAGTAAAACCGGGACAAAGATGATCTTCATGTGTGTTATACTTTGAATTTTCTGGGGGAGGTGAGGAATCTGACAAATGTCTTTCTAGTCCAGGGTGAAGCAGTAAGGCCATTATATTGGATTGCTTGTGCTGCAGTATTTTTTTCTGGCATTTTTCATGAATGTGAAGTGTTTCATCCTCAGATGGTCAGTTTAAACAAAGGGGAAATAATTAATCCTGTTTCATTTCAAAGGCAGCTGCTGAAGGTATGATGGAAATCTTCAGCACAAAACTTATGGCTAACTAGGAATTATCTTCAGTAATGCTGTTTGTAGCCATCCAAATTTAATTAAGGAAAAAAATCAGTTCTGGACTTGTAACATCAAGCATAATGTAATAATTGGATTTTCCGTTGTGAATAAAGTTTGAAGAAAATAACAAATTTTATGGCTTTTTAGCTAACTTTGTTTATAAATTTGTCAGAACCTAGAAAATTTAATTCTGTGGCAAGTGTTTTTTTTAACTGTTTGGCATTTGCATTCAATGCTGACACCTAAACTTTGTTACTAAATACTGGGTCTAGTTCTTGACAATTCTGTTTGTTTTGGAAGATCAATATGTACAAGGAAAGCCATTCAGTTTATTCATCCAGAGTGATCCTACTGTTTGAATGTCACAGCGACTGTAATTTTTTTTAGATCAATTTCACACTTTGCAACCCTAACTAATAATCCATTCAGTTATGTCAGTTAAATTGCTTTTTATTACTTACCCTTAAATCTAACTGTTGTGGTTTAGTTTAAAATAGTGTCCTGTTGTTATCCATTCAATACCAATCATCTTGTATTCCCTTGCAGTTAACTTATTTCAATCCTACAAGGCCCAGTCTTTGCTAATAACTCAGTCTGCTGATTCAAGAACCACATGTTTTTTTTTCTCGCCTTGTCCTCAGGCTTTGTGTCTCAATGGTTGTAAAGGAATGCAAGGATGTCTTTTTTTGTTCATTTTTTTTTTAATGACCTCTGTTGCTGAGAATAAGTGAATCAACTTTTTTTTCCTCCAGTGATTTCCATTTTAACTAACACTGCACTTTCTTGTTTTCCATTGATCTTTGAAAGTAGCCATTTTTATTTTCCTTAACTTGATGTGAATTACTTATCAAAGTTTTTATGCATATATTACTAAATTTTATGTATACAATGCTTGAAATCCAGCAGTGTATTCAAATCTTAAACTAGAGTTTGAGATACACCATATAAATTTAACACATCTTTTATGTTTTTCTAAATTTTGGTTCAAGCTTTTGCTGGGTCATAATGCTGTTTCATTCTCTAGCACTATATCTGTTCTACTAACACTTAAACCTTATTTTCTTCAACTAAATACTACTTACAATGTACTCTCGTGTTGGAAAAGATTTTGATGCTTCTTGAAACCCATTGTTTCTTTGTGACTATGTTATTGAGATCAATGAAGGTTAATATTATTTCCATGCAAACAATAGACCACCACAGAATCTGTTTAACAGGCCTCATACCACTGGCATATGAAATAGATTAACTACATTTGTGTAATGGTAAAAATAGTGGATAAAATCTTGTGCATTACTGCACCTTTGAAAAATGGAAGATCATTTTTAGAGATTTTCTATTTTACACAGAGTCAAGACAGGAAGACTTTTTAATGCTTGAATAACCATGAAAATACACAGGTGCTGCAATTTGGGTATAACATTAGCATATGTTTGGTCTTCCAGATAATTTCGTTTCCATTCAACTTAAGTATAGTTTGTTGTGAAAGTGACCCTGCTATAAATATAGATGAAAATCTGACAAAGCTGCAAGAACTCTCTTTAGTTTGAAACTAATGTATGAATTGTTGAAACGGAGAGCACACCCATTTCTTTTCTTTTCCTTGTCCTATTATACTTTAAATTAACCATTTTCTCTTCTATTGTGCATTCTCCTCTCATGAAACCATTTAGCATGTATTTACCTTCACTGTAGAAATGTTTATAAAATAGGAATACTTTCAGTATTTGAGAGAGTACTTGTAATAAATGGGCTGTTAATATATGTTGAATTAATGTATAATTGGTACTATGTACTATATGTAAAAAACGCTCAATTCAAAATAAATGCTTTTGGTGTTGAAAGGTTTTTGTTCATCAATGCATGTCATATTAAATGTGTACTTATCCAAAAGATTATTGATCTTTTGAGAGATTATTTCAGTCTATTTCAGATTATTTGAATGAGGTTAATTGCCTCTGAATTGTCAAGGCTAGCTAATGAAGGAAAATTGGGCCACTGATTCCTTTACCAATCACTAGCCAAGTGTCTTGTTTAAAGTACCAGTATGATATAGATGAGTGGAAATTAGGTAACATTTAGTCCTGATGTTCAACTGTTGGCAGCGGCAATTCAGATTAGGTACTGCAGGGTTGAGTTTGTGTTCGGGGACAACTTGATATATGCAGCTCCCAACTTGTTTCCAGCCAAGTTACTGAAGAGATACCAGATTGTTTGTTTGTTTGCCAAGAGAACATATAGAAAATCAGGTTGCAGATGTCTGGTTTCCTTTCCATCATACGGCTGTAGGTTTTCCACCGCTTTAACATGATTCTGGAAGTTTGATCATGTGGCATCTAATTTGTGATATCTGACTACATGGCACTTGTCTACAGTTTGCAAATATTGTGAAGCAGAGTCAGCATAACTTGTGAAGGGTAGATAATGCCTGACAGATCTACTAGAATTCCCTGCGGTAGTGTTAAGTAGCAGAGAAAAAGGAAGTAGAGGATGTAAAATGCTTAGATTTTCAGAAGGTACCATACATTAGGCTACTCAATAAGAGAAGATCCCATGATTTTGAAGAAAGCATGGATAAATGGGCTAACTAATAAGAAGGGTAAAGCGGGGGGGGGCTTTTTTCAGCGTTGCATCCTGTAACTATTGAAGTGCCATAGGGATCACTGCTGTGGCCATAATTATTGCACTGTGTAAAAATAACTTGTATGAAGAAAGTCCGTGTGCTATTGTCAGATCTCTCTGGCCAGATTTGTGGATCTCTCAAAAATGAGTGGGAAGGCATGTGGTAAGAATGACACAGATCCTGCAGAGGGATTTAGATAAGTTGTGCAAATGGATAAAAACTTCGCAATTGGATTATAAGGTGAGAAAATGAGATTGTCCTTTTAAGAGAATTATTTACATGGAGAAAGATTGCAGAAAATTAAAGATCAGAGACTTGGGAGACCTCATCCATGAATCACCAAGTCTAGCATCCAAGTTCAGCAGCTAATATGGTAGGCAAATGGAATGTTGGCCTTAATTGCAGATGGAATGATGGCATTTGACTGAGTATGGCCTCAAGGAAAATCTTTACTTAGTACGATCTGCCTCGACTGCTCATAAACAAAGCTTATCACTGTACTTTGGTACATGTGACAATAAATCAATCAATTGGGCAAAAATCTTCTGCTGACTGAAGCCATACCTAGTACAAAGGAATATGGTTATGGTTTTGAAGATCAATTATCACAGCCCCACAAGTTTCTTGGGGTAGCATCATCAGCCCAATCATTTCAGCTCTTTCTTCATGATCTTCCCCATCATAAGGTCAAGTGGGGATGTTCACTGGCTATAAAAGTTCAGCTACATTCATGATTCTTTAGATCATGCAGCAGCCTTTGTCTGCAAGGTTGGATAGTATCCCAGCTGTGGGCTGGTAATTGTTAGATAACATTAGTGCCACAGAGACAAGTACCAAATTAAGGCCATATCTGACCTTGACATCATTGAATCCCTTGCAATCAACATTCTGGAGGTTACCATTGGACAAGAATTGAATTGTATCAGACTTGTAAATATTCTGGCTATATTGGTAGGTTGGAAACCGAGAATTCTGAAGCAAGTAGCTTGCTACTTGTATCCCCAAAGTCTGTTCACCATTACTGTGAATGCTGTGATTCACTTGGGTGGGTGTCATTCCAACAACTCAAGGAAGCTTGCTATCATCCAGGAAAGACAGTCTGCTTGACTGGCACCCCATCCAGTACTTTGAGCATTCATTCCATGACCACTGTTGCACGGTGGTGGCGATGTGTACCATCTGCAAGTTGCACTGTGATATGGCTTTTTCAACTGCACCTTCCAAACCTTCAATGTCTGGCATATGGAAGGATAAAAATAGCAGGTGCATTGGCACATGACCACCTGCAAGATCTCCCCCAAGCTGCACACCATCCTGATTTGAAACTATATTGTTGCTCCTCATGGATCAAATTGCTAGACCTTCCTTCAACACTCTGGATATACCTTCACCTAATGATTTCATCAGTTCTAGAAGGCAGCTCATCAGCTTCATGAGGAAAATTAGGGATAGTCAATTATTTTGGCTTAACCAACAATGCCCACATCTCATGAACAAATAATAAAATAATCTGTAATATAATTATTGCTTGCAATACATTTTATGACTGAGACCTTTAAATTGTAGTACTTGTCAGTATTTTTCAAAATAATGAGGTGAGTGTTTAACTTCCAATTATCTGTTGTTCAATCTTAAAGCTTTCACCGCGAGGTTTAATGCTATAAACTTTAGACTGAGATAAATCAAGTATGCTGTAAAGACCTGCTTTTTGCAGGAATTGCTTTTGGAAAACCTCAAGTTATGAATTCACAAATGGTGAATATAAGGAGAATCAATTGTCTAGGTTCCAACCATCCAAAATATTTGATTTATATACATTATTTATATGTGTGTGTATATATAGTAGAAAACGTGAATCAATAACAGCAATGTTTAAATGCATATAATGTCCTGTAAGCTAAAAGGTTTAGTAAAATAAGAAATGTATAAAATTTCTCTCACTTGCCTCATTGTGAGGTTCTCCCAGAATGTGGTGATCACAACAAGAACACGCATTTCAAACACTCCAGATGCAGATTATGATTGAGCCTTGCACTTGTTCTAGTCTGGAGAATTGCCATAACCCTGAAAAGATGACTGGTAGTGGTTTAACCTGAGGGTTACTCAAACTTTGATAAGATAAGAGGTTAAGGAGGAGAGTCCTTTGTGGTAACCATTGTTGGTGCAGGCCCCATGCTGTTGCCATCATTCTACATTGCAAACCAGCAGTCTAGCTAATTGAAGTAACCAAACCCCAAGCCAAGGGTACCATATTTCATAAACATCTCGTTTTATTTTCTTTTACACATTCATTTCAAAGCTTTTTTTTCATTCCTTGATGGTTTCTCAAAGGTTTTTTGGTTTTGTTTCTGAAGCCAGCAAAGGACACAAGATCCATTGCACGTGACAGTGTGTACACAATGTTTTGTGTGGATAAGCAAATTTGTAAATGATGAAAACATGAATAGCAGGACTTTACTGTAAATGTTTTACAGATAATTGAAATAAACCCTACCTCATTTCATGTATCTGTGACCCATGCTGAGACACATTTCTATTGACTGAACAATGTTAAGAGACTTGCAGTAAGCTTCAGATTCTACCCTCAGCTGAGAATCATGCTAGATAGCTGTAAAATGCTTGTGGCTTGGATTTTATCCCTCCTTTTCCATTACAGGGTCACTGAAGCCAAATAGAACAAACACACTTGCCAAGATAATTTAGAATTGTCACTTCTGCTGTGGTGTGTATTTCTCTCTTGGCCACTGAGAGAACAGAATCTTAGATTTATTCTCCGACACAGTTTCCAAAATTCCCATAACGTTTCGATTTTGCCAATTAATCAGAAACTGTACTAAAATTAAGGAAAACATTATATTTCACCTTTTTTCAGGCAAAACCGTTATGCTCAAACATTCGTGTTTTGTAACCTGTGCATGAATGTTTAAATTATTTCGAGCTTTACTTACAGGCCAGAAAGGGGCCATTTAACCTATCCTGCCTGTGCCAGCTATGAGAAAGTAATGTTCAGTTTGTCTACTCCCTGTTTTTTTTCCAATGGTACTGCAACGTTTCTTCTGTAAGTACATGACCTATTGGAAATTACTGTTAAATCTGTTTTCTCCGTTTTTTTATTAATAGTACATTCTAGATTATAGCTATGTATTTGCAAAATAATCACCTCTCCTGTGTTTCTTTGCTGATTCTCAGAAATCAGTGACCTTTAGTTACCCTCCACCTGTTGGAAAACATTTCCGTCTTTCTATTTTTCATCTTTCTGAAAAAGCATTCATAATTTTTCCGTCTGCCATAATTACCCTTAACTTTCCCTGCTTTTTAAGGAAAATAGTCTCAAGTACCTTTAGTTTTTCCACATCACCTGCAGTCTCTTGTCCTTTAGTGGCCCAGATCTGTCAAACTGACAAGTCATGAGCTTACTGTATTTCTATAATTCTAACATAGCTTGCAGTTGCAGTTTTAAATGATATTTTGAAATGTAAGATGATTATTTTCTTAGCCTTTAATCCTATTTACTCCGCCTTGAATAAACATTTCAAGACAGTTGAAAAGGATATAAAAAGTAAATGAAAATTCTCCAGCGTTATGAAATACTCTATAATATTGAATAAGTTACTTTGAATTGGTTTATGATAAGCGTAAGTTTATGTTGTGTTAATAAATCTTAATTAGAAGATTTATTGTCACCTCATCTTTGTTTAAATGTATTTACTTTGTCCATTCTGTTGATTAACTTTTGCTGTTTTGAATATTTTGGCGATATTGACCTTGGCCTTTCCAAATATTTTCTCAGTTGGGGACACAAACCTGCAATGTATGTAGTTAGGTTTACTATAAATTTATCTGCTTTTGTGTTTGTACAAATCACTTTGATTTATTTGATCAAATGTAACATGATTTTAGTTGCAGTTTCCGAGCAGCCTTGAGTTTAGCCTCTTGACTGCAATGGAAGAAGTCTGCTGCAGTTATTTTCAATGTTTTTGCTTCATAAGTGGGGGGGAGAAAAGACTACTTTCACATGAACCTTCTCTATTGCCTCTGCTGAAAGTGTTTGTGAGTGCCAGTGTGGATAAAGTAAAGTTTGGCTGCAACTTTGTCAGTTATGGAATTGATGTACCTAAGAATCAAGTTCACGCTAAGTGTCTAAGGCTGTTGCTTCCATGGAGTCCTTTAGCACAAATTCTCTTCAGCGGGGGAAGAGCTCAAGTATTGTTGCATTCTGTTTGTTATAAATGCAATCTGGAGGAGGAAGAAATGTAGGAAATTAATGAAGCCTTTTCTTTTGTTTCCGTTCTTCCATTTGCCCATTGTTGTTTCCATGGGTGTTCCTGTTGTGAGATGAAATAACCACAGTAGTTTTTGTTAAATCATAGAATATGTTCTATTTATTTGTAGTACAATAGTTTTATACATCATTCACTGGCTAGTATTTTCAAAACAGCAATACAGAGAAGTGCTAAAGCTGTTTAAAGTTTTAGTCCCTTTTTTATTGAGTTAAACAGATAGACAAAAGATGCTGAATAACTGTAGTGTTCAAGTTACCAGTTATCGATTAAAAGGATTGGTCATGAACAATTATGGTGAGGTCCTTCTTAGAATTGTGCAATTTTTGTAATATTATCTTGTGCTGTAGTGTATATGAAAAAGGTGTTACTTCAGCATTGAGAGATAGTAAGAACTGCCAATGCTGGAATCAGAGACAGCACAGTGTGGAGTTGGAGGAACATAGCAGGCCAGGCAGCCTCTAAGGAGTGAGAAAGCTGACATTTCAGGTCAGGACCCTTTCTTCAGAAATCTGAATCCAAAATCCCAACTCAAAACATCAGCTTTCCTGCTCCTCAGATGCGTCCTGGCCTGCTGCGTTCCTCCAGCTCCACACTGTCTCTTAATTCAGCATTGTTCTTTTATATTACAAGAAAAATGGATCAAAGAACTCTCTTAGTTTGTTGCAAGTTGCAGAGGTAGATCCTATGATCTCCCATTGAAAGCAGTATAATATGGGTCAGTTTACACGAAAGGAAACTTGCTAGAGTTTGCTGCCTTTTGTATTACCATGAATAACTCTGGTAGGACGAACCATTCTCGAGTATTTCCAGACGCTCACTTCACCATCTTGCACTTTTTGGTGTTCATTGTTGGACAGTTATTTAGCAGTATTATAAATTTGGGCTCAGAATAACTATTATAAACAGTTTTGTTTTAAGGAAAATTCTAATACCAAAAGTCACTTATTTTCTGACAAAATGCTGTTCAGAAAAATTGATTTAACATTGCACTTAACCACGGTTACAGTTGAGATTATTCTAGCCAATAGGAAACAAAAGCTATTTTCAAATATTGACAGTTTTCAGTTTGCTGATACTCATTTAAATGAATTCATATATGGAAAGTCCAGAGTTAGAATAAACTAATCTGTCCATTGTTCTTGGTATATTTTCTTGTTACTTGCAAATAATCACTTGTTTGGCAGTTTTACAGCAGAAAGTTTCCTGGAGGAATTGTTCTTCAATCTGGATCAAACAATGGATTCGCATAAAATGTTACTGTTTCATACATCTGTGCTAATGAAGCTAGATGCTCATTTAACAACAACACTTTTTATCTATTGAATTCAAAGTTTATTTGCCGGGTTGTTAGCAATTGGACCAAGTTTGTTCATGCATTTGCAATCACTGCATTTGGGGGGGTAAAAGATAAGTGTCAGCATTTAAATACAAATTTACAGCTCTCTTGCCTTCCATCCATTTTTTTTATATAGTGGTGTCTCCCTGCCTTCACTGTAAAATTAGCAGCACCTACTGATCCCACTTATGTGAAGACATGGGAAAGCACTTGTGCAACACAAATGTAAATGTAGTTCAAAGTAAGTGATGAGATTTGAAGAACCAGGAACAAGCCACTCTGCTGGAAGCCCTGTTTATGAATCTTGAATGCAAATTTATTCACAATTTGTAGTCATATGCAGATATGAAGAGAACTAATTTCTAAATCAAAAATGTTATAATTTGTGTTTTTTTTTCCTGAGAAGGATTGCATTTTAACGCTGAGTGTTTCAACCCTCTTAAAATCTGTTAATTTGATAAAACACAACACTCTGTTCACTGTCATCAGTACTCTATCAAGGATTCAAAATCCGAAAGAAACTGTGAAAAGCATAAAAGCAAATACTGTAGCTTCTAAGATAAGTGTTTGTAGCTGGCACCTATCAATATTTGACTGGAGCCTCACCATAAGAGAGTTCCTTGTTATGAGAAGGAACATCTGAAAAAATGAGGAGGCATTCATAGCACCAATCTATGCCTATTGTCTCAATTGATTCAGGATTATATCAAATGTAGTCTTAAGAAAAGAGTCATGCCCTCGGCTGTTCCAGTCCTCTAATTGAAAATAGGTCCATCCATCACCAAGACTGAGTATCACCTCTGTTCAAACCTTATACTTTTGTGGCATCACAGCTTACTTCTCAACAGCAATCCAGAGGTCATCGCTGCACAAAATTTGTGTCAGAGTGTAATACCCATGCCAGGTCTACTTGTCAATCACTGCAGCCGCCTACAGTTTAAAATGGCTTCTACTTGTTGCACTGAATTTGATATCCTAGTTTACCATACAGCATGAAAGACATTGTAAAAATAACATGAGGCAAGCCCACGAAGGCATTTGTCAAATTTTGAATTCAGTGATTCAAGAAACAGGACCCATGAGAAGTTAGAGATAACAGCAGTGAACATCAAGTGAATTTAGTGTCCTCTTAGATTTTTCTGCAAGCTATAATATGTGTCATGACAGAGTTTGGATGCTGGTGAAGAAAGTTGAGTTGTGCAGTAGCAAAAGCATAGATAACAGTTTCAGCAGTGAAAGGCACTTGGACATAGATGGTCATATACTCAGTTAGAAGACATGGGGATTCTGACCAGTTATGTATTTTCCTTTTCTTTCTAACATACCTCGTTGGCTTCCAGAAATGCAGGTCCCTGACTAACTGACTCCCTCTTTTTGCTTTATTGTTCCACTTTTTGTCCTTGAAATTTTGCTTAGGATGTATTCTCCTCACTGCTGTTTCTTCCATCCTGTTCCATCTGTTTCTTATATAAAGTAGCCTGAGACTCTTAATTTCTGTTCAGGATGCTCTGCCAATACAAGTGTTTTTTTGTTAGATTATGAAGAATTTCCGAGTTTTTTGTTTGAAGCAGTGGTTGTTGTACTGGATTATTATCGCAGACATTTGGAGTAATGATCTGGATTTGGGGGTTCCAATACCATCATGGCAGTTAAGGAATTTAAATTTAGCCTCTTAAATAAATTTGGAATAGATGTTTGTAATGTGTAACCTTCAACTGTTTTTTAAAACTTTTCTGGTGCATTAATGTCCTTTTGGGGAAGGAAATCTGCTCTATCCCAGCCTATCTGGCTTCCATGATACTTCAGTAGAAAAGGAGGTGGAATTTTGATGGTCTCTGCAAAGGCCTAGCAAACCATTGGTTATTAAGGAGCAGACTCCCCTGCACCTTTTTAGGGAAAATTAGAGATGGCAATAAACACTGCGTTGGCAGTGATGTGCGCATGCCATGAATGAATACATTTTAGAAAAGTAAACTGAAGATTAGGAGAGAGTTGACACTTTTAGTTGTAATTCATGTTCATGGTTTACTTTCTTGAGAATTATACACTGTCTTGTATGTTGCAATGTTTATTGTTTCTTTCCTCCATTTTATCACGCATTTCTATGTGTATTTAGATGTCATGATGAATTAGTTGTCTCTACTTTGAAAAGAATTACTGAAGTTAATCCTATAAACTGATGTTAAGCATACTTGGGATTTTTATCCTTGAAGCTGCAGTAGGCAGTTAAATCTTGAACCATTCACAGAAATGTTTCAAATAATCAAAAGGACTTTTGAGACTTCCTATAAAATTACTTCAAATTCCATTATGTGATAGAAAGCTTTCAGACTGCCTGAATTGATATGACACAGATATTTTTCAACTAATGTCCTGGAGTTAAATAAAATACATTGAGAGTCTATCCTAAATACAACCACAATTTTGGCAGTGACAGTAGGCTATTTATAAAAATCGCATTTAATGAACAAAACATAACATGGTTTAGTTTCAATATGATATGAATAGAAGTAATTGCTTTACAAAATCATGAAAAATGACTGTGCTTGTACACATATTGTGGTTAGTCAATTTGTTTTGTAAATTGCACCTCCTATCCAAATGAATAGCTGTAAACCAGTGTTGATAGATTTAACTGCAGACCACAAAGGAATGTCCTAATATTTATGATGCTGATTTCAGAAAGTATTGGGAAACATCACTGTCTGTGTTTAATTCATATATTCTCTGAAATCTGATCTAACCTTCATAATTTTACCATCCATGCTGTCTGTTTTTATAGCTGTGCTTTGAATAGAGAATACTTTATTTCTGTGTAAAGGTTGGTTTGTCACATTTGTGGTTTGGATTTCTAACATGAAGTTACTGAAATACATAAAATAATCATGGAAACACTTCGCTTCATGAACAATACCCTTCTGTCTTGGAAGCTACTATTTTGTAACGGCAAACTATATAACTTCACATAGCATTTGACCTCCTTCAAAAATGGCAGGACTGTTTTAAATAAGTACTGTTGTCGCACAATCCATATTTCCAGATTCAGAAGCAATACATTGATATGCTTATCTCTTTATATAGTACAAAGCAATGAAAGCAAATAATGCATAAATTGTCAAAATTAATTTAACAATTTAAATTGTGTAAATAGATGATTAACATATTATAGATGGATTACACAATGGATTACAAGTACAAATACAGGAAAATAAGGTCCTTGGGGTACATGCTTTTTATATCATACAATAAAGGGAGTTATTTATCTGGTTTTGTATTGTATATTTATTCAATTTTCATTTCCTTCATTGTCTAAATTGTTTCTTCCCCTCCCCCTGCAAGTTGTTTCTCTGTATCTTCAGCTGACTGTGGCAACAGTCGTGCCCTCTTCATTTTTCCCTTCTTCAGCTGTAGCTACTTGATTGAACTTACCCAGCTCTTTAACACTTTCCAGCAGAGATTTAAATGTTTCCTTCAGACCTTTCTCCATTAACCAACCCTCACTTTCACATTCAGGATCTTCAGGATTTGCAATGCTGCCCAGAGCTGTGTGCAAGTATTGGATCCCAACCATCGCTGCCACCTAAAATGGAGGTAGAGAATATACCATCAGTTAATCAGATCAGTGGTAGTTAAAAACAGGAAGGTATTGTCCAAGTATAAACTGGTTTAAAAGGGCTCTTCACATGCGGTGGTAATGTCCCTATCCCTCAGCCAGAAGGCCTGCATTCAAGTCTCACCAGCTCCAAAGGTGCATCATAAGCAACCTTTTCAGACGTTAAAATATCTATAAACTGATTTATTGATAGGAAGTACGGTGCCTGTGAACCTTGCAAATTAAAACTGTTCCCGAAGAAAGAAACATTGCCTCTGAAAATAAATCATTCGCATTGTCACCTTGATGCCAATTGTCTGACTGACAATGTGAGATTATCCTCCTTGGGTAAGACCTGCAGTGATACTTATTTGACTTTGAATGACATTTGTTCATGGATGAATTGAATCTGCACTCTGATACCTGAGTCAGGAATGCCCTTGTAATTTTGGGCATTGTTGATGTGTCAGCAGACAGCCTGGCAAGGTAGATCTGTCACAGGAATTGAATTAAAATTTTCCCTTGGCTCTGGATAATCCTGCAAGCCTGTGCTCCGGCAGGTAGTTCTGACTTCACGCAGTGGCAAGCATAAAAATACTTTTTGATGGCATCCTGCATGTTTGAAATTAGATGGACATCTCTGAACTTGTTTCAGGTCTATAAAACTTTGATTCTCAATAATATTTTCCCATGTTCTCTGGATTTAGCTGAAAGGGGTTTGTGAGGAGCATGCATTCCATATTATTGCAACATTTTTTAACATAATGAGTTGATCAGTAAATTGGTTGCCTGACTGCAATTTCAGGAGGAAGTCTGTTCATCTTGTCCCAACAAAAATAAAACTGAAAATATTAAAATAAATGATCCTGAAGATCCAATTCAGGAGTGAACTATACGGTAAATGGAAAAGCCCTGGAAAAAATTGATGCATAGAGAGATTTGGGTGTTCAGGTCCATTTGGACCCTGAAGGTGGCAACGCAGGTAGATAGAGTGGTCAAGAATGCATGGGGCATGCTTTCAATTATTGGATGGGATATTGAGTACAAGGGTTGGCAGGTCATGTTACAGGCATATAGGATTTTGGTTCAACCACATTTGAAATATTGCTTACAGTTCTGGTTGCCACATTACCAAAAGGATGTGGATGCTTTGGAGAGGATGCAGAAGAGGTTCACCAGGATGTTGGAGATAATGGGAACTGCAGATGCTGGAGAATCCAAGATAATAAAATGTGAGGCTGGATGAACACAGCAGGCCAAGCAGCATCTCAGGAGCACAAAAGCTGACGTTTCGGGCCTAGAACTTTTGTGCTCCTGAGATGCTGCTTGGCCTGCTGTGTTCATCCAGCCTCACATTTTATTCACCAGGATGTTGCCTGGTATGGAGAGTGCTAGCTGTGAAGAGAGATTGTGGATTAGGATTATTTACATTAGAAAGACAGACTGAGTTTGGGGGGGGACCCCCCAATTTGATTGAGGTCTACAAAATCATGAGTGGTGTAGACAGATTGGATAATAAGAAGCTTTTTCCCAGACTGGGGGACTCGATTACTTGGGGTCACGATTTAAAGCTGAGAGGGGAAAAGTTTGAGAGTTGTGTGGTAAGCTCTATATGCAGAGGGTGGTGGGTGCCTGGAACACGTTGCCAGCGGATGTGGTAAAGGTGGGCATGATAGCGTAATTTTAAGATGTATCTAGACTGATACGTGAGTGGGCAGGGGTAGCAGAGGGATGCAGATCCTTGGAAAATAGATGGTAGATTTAGATAGAGGATCTTGACCAGCGCAGCCTTGGAGCGTCAAAGGGCCTGTTCCTGTCCTGTAATTTTCTTTGTTCTTTGTCCCTTTTCTGTTTCTGCCCGAACCTACTAAAGGATTTATGTATTTGTTAGAATCCCTGCCAACCAAACAAGAGGACTTATTTTTTTCTGTCTGTGCTATTGACTGCTGGCTTATGGGTCTTAGTCATTCATGGCATTCCAAGTCTGAACTTTATGTAGTTGATTTAACTGACCTATTAGAATAACATTCTCAGCTGCTGACTTACACAGCATATCGAGGATCTTCAGACTCTGTGTTCTATAAAAGATTCCAAACATCAAATTTCCTGACTTTTGCAATTATCACAATATGACTTGGCTGCCCTGCCCTGAACAGGCCTCCAAATGGGCAGAATGCAAACCAGAATAAGGCAACAGTGGTGTTAGACTGGTATTGAATTTAGGTTGCTTTAGTGCTGATCTCTTTGGACCCAGAAGGTAATAATTGTTTCTATTGACCTTGATTTGTAATGTCCAAATGTACAGAAGGAATAGACCTTTAGTCCTTGTGCCTCCCCTACCATTTTAATAAAATCATGGCTGATAGTATTGTGACCTCAAATCAACATAACCACTTTTTCTCCTCCTCCTTGTTAACCAAGAATCTATCCACTTCTGCCTTAAAATTATTCAAAGACTCTGCTTGTGCTATCTTTCCTGGAAGAGAATTTCAAAAATACTGTCCTCTGAGAGGAAAAAAAAAGCCTCATCTCTCATTTAAATGGATGATCCCTTTTAACAGTGACCCCAATTCTAGGTTCTGACAAAATGCATCTTCTCCACTTCTATCCTATCATTACCCTTCAGGATCTTGTATGTTTCAAGCTGAACCTTACATTATAAGACATTACCTGAATTTCCTGTTATAATGCATGGCAACACAACTGTTTTCAAATTCTAAATTGAATATTTGATGTGCCATGATCTTGCCAAGGAGAAATGTTGAAACTCTAAAATGTTGAAAAACTGTTTGAGCAACTCATTATTTCACCATATGAACATTTATTGAAGGGAGATTTTTGAAGCTGAGAAGTAGGATTTATTGCCCAGTGTCTTGATGGGTAAATATGTTCTAATTCCTATTTTCAAAGAGGAGAACAAGATGGTTTTTACAGCTAAAGGGATCAAAGGGTAACGAGAGCAATCAAACACAGCAGGTCATCGGAAAATAGTAATACAGAAACAAAAACCTGCAGATGCTGGAAATGTTAAAGAAAAACTTTGGAGAAAAAGGTCAGACAGCATCAGTGGAGAGAAGATCAGTTATTGTTTCAAGTCAATTTCCTTACATCAGAATGATGTCTGAATTGTTTTCCATGTGAAACCTTAACTGTTTCTTTATCCATTGATGTCTTCAGACTTAATGAACACTTTTTTTTATATTTTCAGTTTTATTTTTATTGGAAACATCTACCCTGCTCATTTTTGAGAAATAGTACCATGACATTTTTTCCATCCATTTGAGTGAATGGACACAAACCTTACTACCTTCTTTTGAAAATCAGTGTCTCTGAGAGTGCGGCATTTCTTGGTACTGCATGGGAATATCAACCTACATTTAATGATCATCAGTGCATAGTGCCGTTTGATTGCATTACATTCCAACTGGGACGAGATGGATGCCATGGCTCGGTGGCCATGATGAGTATCTTTGACACCTAACTTAAGCATAATAAGACAAGTCTTTATAATACATGAAATTTAATCCTGAAAATTTCTTGGTAGTAGAACTTTGCTATATGTCTGCTTTTGAGTTTCTCTGAAGTGTGAATACTATGGCATAATTTGTGGAGTGGAAAGGTAGGAAAGTTATTTTTAAACTAGTGATGTTTTAATTGAGGGAAATAACCTGGATCTCCGGCAACACACAGAGTGTGCAGTATGAGGCACATTCACTACTTGGCATTGTGATATCAATTCATTTTGATAAATTATCTGATCATGCGTCTCAAGTTTTAAAGAAGGTCAAATGGCCCATCAAATAAGCTTCACCAAAGTTCATACATAATTATCCTATCATAGTCTTTCCTTCTCTTTTGCCAGTGATTTCCCTCTCCCTTTCTTCTTGTTCTCTGTATTCATTCCAAGGAATGCTCTCTGTCTTCTGGATGAAGTGCTTGTCAATTGAGTAATAGCTGGGCTACTTGGACCCACGTTGTTTGGAGCTTAGAAGAATGAGATTCGATCTTATTGAAACATGTCGGATTCTGAGGGGGCTTGACAAGGTATATGCTGTGCAGTGTAGCACTGGATGACAGTTTAAAAATAAGGAATCTCTAACTTAAGATGGAGTTTTTATTCTTCCATGCTATCATTATTAAGGTCAGCATTTCTTGCCCATCCCTAACATTTCAGAAGGCAATTAAATGACAATCACGTTGCTGTAGATCTGGAGTCAATTGCAGGCCAGACCAGGTAAAGGTAAAAGATTTTTTCCCGCTAAAGGCAATCATTGAACTATAAACTTTTACGACAATTAATTCTCGTCTTGGTTACTATTACAGAGGCTAGTTTTATGTCCTGTAGTTATTATTTGAAGTTCAATACTAGGATTTAAATGCTCGGCCCCGCAGCTTTAGCCTGGAGCTCTGGATTATTAGTCTAATGCCATTATTATTGCACCAACATCTTTTCCCTCTTCTTTCGGAGGGTCATCAATCTGTGGATTTCTGATCTTCAGACAGCAGTGAATTAGAGTCATTTAAAATATTCAAGATGAGCTAGATTAGATGGACTTTAGATCTAGAATGGGCTAAAGGGTTATGGAAAAGCAGGCAAAACACAGTTAAGACTTCTATCAGATCAGCCATGATATTGCTGAATGATGGAGCAGGCTTGAAGGTCCATGTGACATAGTCCTGCTCCTATTTCTTGGGTTGTTTTCCCCACCAACCGCCATTCAACCCATACATTCTCACACGTTTGGCTCTGAGTTTGTGACAGTGAATTCACATTCAGAAGTAGTAGTAGTAATATGGACTGCAACCTGAATCCTTAAAGGGTGAATAAGCACAGGCTGTTGTGAAGGAAAAGCTCACATTTACAGCTCACCTTTTATGTCTTGAGGTATCCAAACAATTGAGAAGATCTTCATTGCCTGTTTTCACTGTTTGTTTTTGTAAGGAAAACAGGGCAGTAATTTGTGCAAAGCAAGTGCCCACCAACAATTGTGAGTTAAATACCAGATACCCTGCTTCAATTATATTTGTTGAGGAATAGATATCGGCTAGGAAAGCTTCTACCTGTTCTTTGAATTGAAGCTTTGTCACAGAATCTTTTCTGTCCTTCTGGTAAGGTACACTTGATTTAATATGGCCTCTGAGAAATGGTTCCTCTTACAGTGTAACACTTCCTCAGTACAGCACTGAAATCTCAAGCTAGGTTCTACATTCAAGGCCATGAGGTAGAACTTGAGTCCATGATTTTCTGATTCTGAGCTGAGATTCCTTCCAATCAAGGCAAGCTGGTATCACTTTAAGATTATAAGAGCTTGTATATTTTTAAGACAATTGAAATGTTCTATCATCAACCAATAACTGTAATCCAAGAATACTGTCAAGACTTGTTTTCATACTACATCTCAGCCCTACTCGTGTTGATGAAAGGGAGATAAAACCCACTTTATCTCAACTATGCTATCTTTTAGAAACATTCTCCTGTATCTGTTGTTTTCAAATACTACAAAATGTGTTTGAAACTTTTTCATAATCTGTCAAAGTCACTGTCCAAAACTAATGACAAAGAAAATCAAGTGGATTTTCTGAAGATGCTTCTTTTTACTTCATTATTGGGAAATGGGCATTGATAACTAGGGAAACACTTATTTATTTCCCATCCCTAGGTGCCCTTGGACACAACTGAGTGGCTCCAGGCATTTGAAAATTAACCTCATTTCTGTGTGCCTGGAGATAGATGTAGATCAAGCCAGGTAAGGACAGCAAGTTCTTTCCCTAATAAAGCATTAATGAACCTGTTGGTTTGTTTGATTGTTTGTTTTTAACTACAATCATTTCATGGTCATTATTGCATTTCTTATTCCAGACCCGTTCATTGGAGTCAAATTCCACCATCTGCTGTGTGGGATTTGAACCTAAGACCCCAAAACACTATTTAGGCTTCTAGATATTTACTAGTGTAGTTATAATGACACTAGACCATTGCCTGCCCTTCACATACAGGACATTTAGAAGCTTGGGGTGGATTTAGAACTCAATGTAGCTAAAGGATTTTGCACCAGTAATCAAATAAATAGTCTCTAATTCCCTCCTCCTTTGTCATGAAGACAGGTGAGGCAGAAATACTACCTTTCTAGTTTAGAGCCAATTTTGCTTATCAACAATACTTAAACTTCTGTTTGCCTAACTTCATAAATATGAGCCATTAGTGAAGTAAGCTGACGTAATCCAACAAAAGTATCAACAATTCATTGGCATAATCGTAGGGAAAAAATATGATATCAAGGTGTGGAGCTGTCGGAACACAGATAGCCAGGCAGCATCAGAGGAGCAGGGAAACTGACGTTTTGGGGCGGGACCCTTCTTCTGAATCTGAAATCCTGACCTGAAATGGCAGCTTTCCTGCTTCTCTGATGCTGCCTGGCCTGCTGTGTTCCTCCAGCTCCATACTGTGTTATTTCTGACTCCAGCATCAGCAATTCTTACTACCTCTCATGGGGGATTGAACAAATCCCCCTACAACCAAACCTCAAAGTGTGAATCTGGACCTGTTTGATGTAAACATACTGCAAACAGCACCTGTACAGAGAGGAAACTGAAGCTTTTTCTCTACAGATATTGCCTGGTTTGCAAAGAATTTTCAGCATTTTATTTGTGATTTCTAGTGGCCACAATATTTTTCTTTTGCATAACTTATTGTTGTAGTTTGGATAATATAATCCAGTCCTTATTAATCTGAATGCAGATAACTTCTAATTTTGTCATGAGTAGGGAAGTAGTTAGCTCAGTTGGCTGGAAAGCTGATCTATAGTTCACAATAATGATTGACAGTGTGGACGGTTGCTATTTTGTTTGGGTTGAGGTTGATTTGTGATTGTGTCCTCGAGTGGAAAGCAATGGCAAACCACTACTAGCAAAAGCAGTTAAGGAAAGTGGCTTAAGAAGTAGTATCGTCAACCAGTGAGCAAAGGACCCGTCCCTGCAGGAGCTTCATTATCAATTGGTGCTATTCTCCAGTCTTTTATATCTCCTTGCACACTGGTTTTTATTCAAATCATCATCTAATGTCCTCTTGATTGCTTGGAAGTGAGTTGGAAGCTTATGCAATGTATTCCAGATTGGAAAAACACCACATTTGTTACATTTGTAAAGCAACTTAAATCTATGGCTGTCTGCTCTCAATGCATTTGAGTGGGAACAGCTTCTTTTTCTTGTCTATCCAGATTTTGCATGATTTTGAAAACTTCTATTGGATCTTCTCCTGGTTGCCTTTCCTCCGAAGGAGAACAGCCATAATCCCTCCATTCTGTCCCTCTAATTGAAATTTCTAAACCCTAGAACCATTTTTGTGAATCTTTTCTGCACCTACAATTGTACGTGATACTCCAAGGTCTAACAAGTATCTTGTATAACTTCAGCATTGCCTTCTTGCTCTTATATTCTCTATTTATAAAGCATAGAATCTTGCATGCTATAGCTGTTCTCTCTAACCAAATCTAAGCGGTTTACTGCACAGAAAAGGCCCTTCGGTTCCTTGTGTCTGTGCTAGTCAAAAGCAAGCCCTAACTCTTCTAATGTTACAGATAATAATGAAGGTAACAATCAAAACCATCCTGTCACTTTGAACTAACGTACGAAACTTTGCAAATTCAAAATGGATCAGATTTCTAGGCTGCCTGTATACACTCTTAGAACAATGGCATTTTTTTCTCTTCCCTGTTTAGAATGTGATCTTCATCTGACAAACAGCACAACTTTCTCCAGTTTCCTCCTGACTAGAAGGAAATGTAAGGAAGAAGCCAAATTCGTTGGTTTGTTGGAGTGACAGTAAGAATCCAGAACATTTGAGACAGTTGCTCTCTATCATTTTCTGAAAGGTAGAAGAATCAGAGGACTGTGCTACATTGAGTAGGCAGGACCAATCAGCAAGCAGCACCCCTGTGAGAATTTTCCAACAGAAATACCACTCGCGAAGTGCAATCATTTCCCAGATAGATTAGTGAGGACTGGGGAGGGAATCCATTTATTGTTAGAGATTTGCAATAGATGAGCTGCTGGCTGGACGGCTCAACAGCTACGTTTTTAAAAAGCCAATGACCGTTTTATACAAGACTCAACAGCATTCTAAGGTTTTAGTTTTTTTTAAATTATCAGTCCTCTTACCTCTAATAGCCAAAGGAATAAGACCAGCCCTCCCATGGACTGCATCATGTTAGTGTAATAGTTGAGGAGAGCCTCCTTGCAGCCCCGAGTCCACAGGTTGAGCTCCTCGCTCTGGAACTCATAGCTGTAGTGGGCGGAATTGTTGGCTATCTGCTGCTGGATACAGGGTCGAGGGGAGGCCGGATTGCAACAACTGAACGGGACCCCATCCGTCAGGTACTTCCCATCGATGTTGCTCTTAACACGGCTGTAGGGAGGAGAGATTTGGGACATGTTAAGGCTCACGACTCCAACGAGGGCAGAAAGGTAGCAGTGGATGTAATTGATAGCGCACTGTGCAGTTCTTAGTGCAAGCTCAAAAACACACAACACGTCATGTGTTTAGACTCCCATTCTCCCTGCAGTATTACCTAGTACCTGTCATCTGCCTACTCCCCATCTCCTGGCCACCATCACTATCACAAACCAGCCCAAAATCCTCTTGAATGCCTCAATCCATGGAGGAGTGAGGTTCATTGGAGGGATTTGATTTCAAACTGTAAGTGCTGCCCGCGTGAAAATGTTTGATTTTTTTCCCCCTCTCACTTCATTCTTGTTTCATTTACATATCACTTTATATCAATGCCTGCATCTCTTCTATCCAGCCTGCTCATGATTTTGCAGGTCTCGATCAAATCTCCTCTCAGCCTCTTCCCTTTTGCGGAGAACAGTGCCAAATTATTCAATAAATGCTTCTAGCTGAAGTTTCTTATTTCTGAAATCTCTTGTTCCTCTTCCTTCTCTCCGGTACATTCATATTTTTGCTATAAATGTAGTCTTAGAACTCTACACACCACTCCAGCTGAGGTCTATCAAGTTTTTTTATACCAGTTCAACATCACCTCCCTGCTCTTGTACTCAGTGCCCTATTAACAAAGCCCAACACACGACCTCTATTGAATCACTTTTTGTGCTCCTAAGATGCTGCTTGGCCTGCTGTGTTCATCCAGCTCCACACTTTGTTATCTCAGATTCTCCAGCATCTGCAGTTCCCATTATGTCTCTCGCTACACGTATTATTGACTGCTCTCTTCCCCCTGCCCAGCCCCTTCAATGATTTGTGCACATATTTCTCTTGTACTCACTCTTTCACCTCCTTGGAACTGAAGTCCAGGTATCGGTTGCTGATCCACTGGATTTCAAACCAGTCTCTGAAGCCATTGTTGCCACAGCAGTGAAACTCGATCTGAAGTTGGTCAATAGTTTTCTTCATGAAGCAACGTCCTGGAGTGTCGGTGTCTCTGTAATATTTCATGCTGTTCTTCAGCCCCTTGGCCAGAGTATCTTCAAGGTAGATCTTCATCAGAAAGCACAGCACCACAGAGAGGAAGGTCAGGCAAGTGAAAAACAAGCAGGCGGCAAGGTAGAACTTGAGGGAAGATTTCCACCTGGCATATTTTGCCGGGTCGAGGGAATCGTAGCAAAACTTGCCACCAAAACAGTTGATTGTACAGGCCAGCACTCCTACCACGATCAGAGAGTTGGGGACTAAGTGGCTCTCTGTATTGTCCATCACCTCGCTTCGTTTCTTCAGCTCAATCTTAAGGAACAAGCCCATCCCAAAGACAACTATGCCTGCCAAGACACAAAACCAGTTCAGGAGCCACAGTCCCTGGGCCAACTTGACACGATTCTGCACCGTGAACTTGACTTTGAGAATGGCCATTTCCTTTTGCTGAGATCCAGGGAGTGGGACTTAAGCTTGGTTTTGGGGAAATCAGTGAGCTTTGGGCATGGGTGCAGAAAGGGCAGGAGACAGACCACTTGAGATCAATTCAACCTTGTGTCCCTCCATTTGGCTCTCAAAAGCAAAATCTCCAATGCTGTGAGAATGGTATGGGCACGATGAGCTGTCCAAGCTACCGAGCCAGAGACGGGGACGGAGTCCGCCTCCAGCGCTAACCTTCGTGCACCTTTCCCCAGCCCTGGAGAGAGCTTTTCCACACCGCGCTCGAGAAAATCTGACACTGCAAGACGTCACCTTAATACCAGTAATAGGTTTTATCGTTAATCATTTAGAGAAAGCTCTGGCCCACTTGAGCGATTGAAATTAATCCGCCCTTAATTTCACCCGGTTGCCCTCACGTTGTCAGCGACTGTATCTTCACCTCGCCGCTTTCATGTATTTGAAATGTCTAGGGAGAGCTTTTTTTAAAAACTGAATATTCTTTGAACCAACTTCATGAATTATTTATATCGTAGTAAAATCGTTTTGACACGTGTACCAGGTTTCCTCGACTGAAATGTAACGAAAGCCAAAAAGAAAAGTTTCAACTTAATAGGCTCAGTAAGCTTAAATATAGGTCAATGCCCTGGAAAGAACACAGATCAAATAAAAATAGACCTACACTAACCATGTGTTTTTAAAGCTGCGCTCCGGATAAAATTCTGGAGTAGACGCTATACTTAAAGGCTTGTTACACTGGGTTAACGATTCGACAGGTATTCATTTCTCAGTGCTATTTTCAGTTTCGAATCGTCGCTCACAGACTGCGATGCACAATACTTGTGTTTAATGGGTACTTTGAAGCTGGCAAACTAGCGCAAGGAGCAGTGAAATATTATTTCACAAGAGTTGACAGGGCGAGGAATGGTTAATATTCATCTGGAGGCAACTCAAACTTACCCTCCGTATAGTGTCACAAACGATCTCTCTCTCTAATGATTCATTTATCTCTATTCAAGTTAATTCCAAAGAATATATATCTTGGGTTGAGCAGGTTTAAGAAATCTGGAGAATGCAGAATACTTTATGGGCGGACAATTAGAAGACTTCCATTATTCTGTGCATCGATTTCCCCACCTTCCGCAATCAACTGTGTCAGCATAGACCGGTAGAATGTTTGGGCACTGCATTAAAAAAATACAAAAAGATATTGAACGCCCATTAGTGGAAGCCTATATCCCACCGGAATACCGGCTATTGGCCTTGAATTAATCTGCCACTGATCTTGGTCCTACGAGATTAAATATCACCAGAATTGAAACACAAATACGACTTTACTTCACCCAACAAAATTACGGACATACTTCATCAGCAGCGTTTTACTATCCAAGTCAAGCTGGTGAATGCAAATGGTGAATTGGCTCTTGGTATCAGTGTAATGAACACAATGAAGTCGGTGCAGAAACTCTTTGAGAAAGAAGAACATCAGATGACAGTGATAATGGGAACTGCAGATGCTGGAGAATCCAAGATAACAAAAGTGTGAAGCTGGATGAACACAGCAGGCCAAGCAGCATCTCAGGAGCACAAAAGCTGACGTTTCGGGCTTATTATCAGAGTCCTCTCTGATGAAGGGTTTAGGCCTGAAATGTCAGCTTTTGTGCTCCTGACATGCTGCTTGGCCTGCTGTGTTCATTCAGCCTCACACTTTGTTATCATCAGATGATAGTTGTGGTTTGTGTCAGAGCTAATAATTTAACAATAAATAGGTTTTACAAAATTAGTTCCATGAGTTAGGAAACACTGTAAGAACTAAATCCTCAAAGGAGTAAACTCAGATTTTGCTGGTACCATATGCTAGATTGTACTGAATGAGCTGAGGAAGCATGGTATGATTTTGCCCACACACATGGTGTAGGACCAATGGGTTCAAATTCTTAGATTTCACGGCCAGCAAAGACTTGTGTGCCAGAGCTAGTCAAAACTTGACCAACTTTGTTCTGAGGGTCACCAGACCCCAAATTTTAACTTTGATTTCTCTTCACAGATGTTGCTAGACCTGCTAAGCTTTCCTGGCAATTTCGTTTCTGATTTACAGCATCTGCAGTTCTTTCGTTCTTTTTAAAAACAACTCAAGCATGCTGTTTCAGTACAGATAAAACATTGGCATCGACTCAATAATCTGGAAATTTAACCCAGGTATATGCCATCCACATAAGGCGAGGCAAATCATATCTCACAAATTACCTCCCCTATCAGTCTCCTTTCAAGCAGCAGCACAGAGATAGCAGGTGTCTTTGAAATTGTTGTCCAGTGGCAATTGTCCAGCAATGACTTGTTTCAACAATGCTCATTTGGCATTCCACTGGGACCACTCAACTTCTAAACCCATTACTGCAGTGATCCAAGCACAAACAAATGAGCTAAATTCCAAATGTGAAGTGACAGAATTTCACTCTGTGTGGTATCAAGAAACATTAGAAAAAATGAAGACAATGGGAAACAAGGGTAAAGTTCTCAACTGGTTGGAGCTATAGCCATCAAAATGGAAAGGCTATGGTTCTGGGTGTCCAGTTTTTTTCAACCTTAAGATATACCTTCAAGAATTTCTCAGAGGAGTGGTCTTGGAGTTTCCTAGACCAAACCAAAGTTGCTTCATAAATAACTTTTCCTCTGTTATTAAGTCAGTAGAGATGTTTTCTGATGATTGCACGGTATTGAGCACAATTTATGACTGTTCAGATACTGGAGCAGTTTAAACACACATGCAGTAAGGTCCAGACGACATTTAGAATTGTGTTGAGAAGTGCCATGTGAAATTTGTATCCACAGTGCCAGGCAATTACTATCTCCAACAAGACAGAAGCTAACCATTGCCCCTTTTGTATTCAATGGCATTGCCATCAAAGAATCCATCATAATCAACACCTGAGGGTTATCACTGACCAGAAACTGAACTACATAAATATACTGCAATACAGTAGGTCAAAGGCTTGGAATTCTACACTGAATAACTGATTTCTTTGCTCTACGAAATTTCTCCAGCATCAACAAAATACAAGAGAGTTATGGAATACTTTCCACTTATCTGTATGAATACAGCTCCAACAAAAAGGTTGACACCATCTAAGACAATGCAGCCCACTACCTTAAATGTTTACTCACTCCACCATCAGCACACAACAACAGCTGTGTGTATTTCCTAGTGTGGATTGTGAAACCCAAAAGATTCACTTGACGTGTCTTGTGTGTGTATGGTGCCGGTTTCTCAGGGAGGCTGAGTTGCTGTGACATGAACTCTCCTCATCTAGCCATGTTGATGTTGTGTCACTCTTAGTACATGCATGAAACTCAAAGCGCATTAGTTGTAAGTTGTTATCACTCCATCAGGTCTTCTGCCTATTTAAGTACATTTTGCCCCAGCACCATCTTCTCTACACAATTGTGTCATGCCACAAAGTGTTTCAATTTCTATTTGTTGTCCACTAATAATAATCCATCCGTGTTGTCATCTTGCAGCTGTTAATACCAATTCATTTGTGTGTTTGTCAGTACATTTTTTACATGCTGTTAGATGATCATGAGTACAGGTTTGGGAAGTGCTTTGAAAGAACTCCTGGGGAGTTACTGCAATTCATTGTTTGAATGGATACACTACAGTTGTTTTGTGCTAGTAGTGGAGGAAATTAATATTTAAGGTAGGCGTTGATTAAGCAGAATGCTTCACTCTACCCTCATCCAAGCAAGTGACAATATAGCATCAAACTGGTTAATGGTGAACCCCTCATTGTAGGGGATTTGGCAATGATAATGCAATTACACATTGTGTGAATAAAACTGGTTGGTCGAAGATTCTTTGACCTTCATTGGTCCAGTTTCTCTTTAATTTTTCTCCAGGGAGTGAGGTTAAATTGGTTATGAGACATTCAAGAGACCATGAAACAGAAAAAAATTGAACTTGGCTTTTTTTTGTCTCCACAGACACTCTCTGACATATTACTACTTATGCAATATTGCAGTATATATCTTTGGCCAAAATTTATAGCTAGCATTGAGTACACCCAGCAGAACATCCCTAAGCCTGAAGGGCTTGTAATTCCAGAGCATCAACAGTTCCAATAGATTCGGGCACTACAGAGGCAGGTTGGTCAGGTGTCCCAACAAAACTTTGATGGACCCCTGGGCTGGTGCCTTCAATCAACTGGTAGCCTTTTCAGTTGGTATGTCGGGACTCTACCTGGCAGGAAGATCCCAGTGATGCTTCTACTTGAATCTTAATTACATTGAAGCAACTGCTCACCTCTGTGGAATTGGCAACCAATTTGATTTAAAATGGGAGACCCAGATTCCTCACCAAGGAGAAATATTTTTTCGACATTTCTCCTGTGAAGAACAGCCAGAATCTTTTGTGTTTCAATAAAATTGGCTCTTATTTCTAAATGTCAATGATCACAAGCCAATTTTACTCATAAAAACCTATTCAGCCAACTAATCATTTATCTGAACTGTCTCAATCAGTGCTCAAATTGTTGAGTTATCACTCAACAGCAGACCAAAACTCTAATCAGTACTCAAATAATTAGTTTCATCAACATTTTGTTCTTTGCTTCCCAACCAAGATTTGACTATCCTACAAAATCTTTGCAGTCAATATTAATATTGATTGATTTATTGTCATGTGTACTGATGTACAGTGAAAAGCTTTGTTTATGAGTGGTACAGGCAGATCATTTGTAGAAAACCTAAGAGGCATACAAGTAACATTGTATCGGGCGTGCGCGAGGTGATATCAACGTTCGCAAGATCAGCATTATTTGAGGCTACAGAGTCCATTTGTCAGTCTATTAACTGCTGGGAAGAAGCTGTTCCTGAACTTGCTGGTTCATGTATTCAAGTTTCTGTATCTTTTGCCTGATGAAAGGGGTTGTCGGAGATCATTCCTGGAGTGGGATGTGTCTTTGATTATGTTGGCAGCCTTTCCACGGTAATGAGTTGTGTAAATTGAGTTCGTGGATGGATGGCTGACTTCCTTGACGGTCTGGGCTGTGCACACACCCTCTGTAGTTTCTTACAATTCTGGGCAGAGCAGTTGCCATACCTGGCCATCACGCACCCTGACAGTATGCTTTCAATGGTGCATGTAGAGGCTAGTGAAGCTCCCTCCAGACATGCTAAATTTCCTGAGGTGCCTCAGGAAGAAAAGGCATTATTGTGCTGCCTTGACCATTGTATCTATGTAGGAAATCCAGGACAGGTCGTCCATTATCGTCACTTTCAGAAACCTGACACTCTCCACCTCCGTTCTGTTTATGTAGGTGGGGGCATGTTCTCCTTCTTTCTTTCTGAAGTCAATGATCAGTTCTTTAGTTTTGCCAACATTGAGAGAGAGGTTGTTCTCATTGCACCATGCCCTCTATCTCCCTTCTGTATTTTGACTTATCATTGTTAGATATCAATCCTGGTGTCGGCAGTGAACTTGTAGATGGGGTTCATTTGGAATTTGGCAACACAGTCGTGAATTTACATGGAGTACAGTTGGGGGCTGAGGATGCATCCTTGGGGGGTTCCAATGTTGTTGTGGAGAAGGTGCAATGACATATCTTCACTGACTGCGGCCTGTGTGTCAAAAGGCTGAGGAACTAGTTGCTTAATGCAGAGCTGAAACCAAAGACTTGGAGTTTTGAAATCAATCTGGAGGGAATAAGTGTTGAAGGTGGAGCTGTAGTTAGTGAGGTGTCCTTGTTGTCCAGATGTTCCAGGGATGAATGCAGGGCTAGGGATATGCTGTCCGCTGTGAACCTGTTATGTCAGTAGACTACTTATAGGGGATCAAGGCAGGCTGGAAGACAGGAAGTGATATGGGCTATGACCAACTTCGCAAAGTACTTCATGATTATTGAAGTCAGAGCTATTGCGCATTAGTCAATAAGACACACCACGTGTTTTCTTAGGTACGGGGTGATGGTGGTCTTCTTGAAACAGGTGTGGACTTCAGCTTGTAGGAGGGAGAGGTTGAAGATGACAGTGAGTATCCCCACCAGTTGGTTCACACAGAATCTGAGTGCTTGACCAAGGACTCCATCCAGGCCTATCACTTTCCTTGGGTTGACTCCCAGGAAAACTGATCTGATATTTGCAGCAATGACAGTGGGCACAGATATGTCTGGGGCTGTCAGGGCAGGTGTAGCCATGCTGCTGGCATTCTGCTCCAACTGAGCATAGAAAGCATTAAGCACATCAGGGAGGGATGTGTCTTTATCCGCTATCTTCTCTGCTTCATTTTGTATCCTGTAACGTTATTTTGGCTTCGCCACAGGTAGCGTGAATCAGTTTGATAGGTTTGAGCCTCCAACTTGGTCCAGTACTGCTTCTTGGCCTCCCTGATGGCTTTGCAGAGGTCATATCTGGATTTCCTGTATAGTTCTGGATCGTCCAACTTGAATGCTGTATGCTTGGTCATCAGCAGGGAGTGGGGATTTCCTGGTTCATCCAAGGTTTATGGTTGGGGTTATACTCAGATTGTCCTGAAGGGTTCAGACTCTAAACGTTAACTTGCCTGCTCCTCAGGTGCTATCTGACCTGCTGTGTTTCCCCAGTCCCACACTGTATTGATTATTGACTCCAGCATCTGCCGTTCTTGCTAACTCAGATTATCTTCTTTGATATACAGCCCTCCATGCATTTTCTAATGAAATCTGTGATGGTGGTGTTGTACTTGTTTAGGTTTTTCACTCAGTACTTCTACATGGTCCAGTCCACCGAATCCAATCAGTCCGGCTATGGTCTTCCACAGTCTCCAACCAGCATTATACTTCCTTTTGTGAAGGCTCCTCCTGTTTCAGCTTTTGCTGGTAAACTGGGAGGAGGAACACAGTGCTGTGATCTGATTTCGAAGTGTGGGCAGAGAATAGAGCGGGAGGCATCTTTGATGGTTGTCTAGCAGTGGTCCAGAACATTTGGGCCTCTGGTGGGGCAGATGTGTTGGTGGTACTTTGGCAGCACCCTCTTGAGGTTGGTTTGGTTGAAGTCACTAGTTATAATTACACAAGGTAACAACGTTCAAATTTGAAGAAACTGCTTCAGTAATGCTTCTGGCCTTCTCCAAGGTCTAAATAAATCTAGCAAGCATCTTCCAAGGGATGCCATGTGTGGAAATCAGGTTTTAAATATTTTTAGTTACATCAACTATTAAAGATCATCACTTTATTAATGTTGTGGATTGCTCTTGAATATGAAAAATGCTATTTTATCCCTGAACTTAATTGGACTTTACTTTCTTGTTTGATTCTGAGCCACTAACAAGTAAATTCATTTCCTCTGGGTTGATATAGGGAAACAAAGATTGTCAGGCCCATCAGGTAGAGGTTTACCATTTGACTGGCTTAAAGAAACTACATTTAAGAGTTTGGAATAGCTCTTCAAAGTGGAAGAGGCTTGTAAAGCACACAAGAAAATGAAGGATGAAATATAGATTGGTAAAAATGGGACAAGAATGAAGTATGTAAAATACTCAAGTACAGTGTGAGCTTTCATAATTTATGTTTTATATCGATAGTATGGTCCTTGGCAGAATCTTATAGGGGAAAATGAACATTCTCCATTCCTCTTCACACCTGCCCAACCACAATTTCAAGGCAGTAGGTAGAAACTCTCAAAACTGACTCACATCCAGAAAGACATAAAATGAAGCAGACCTGGTAAACTGGAAGCCAATACCAAACTGGGTTATTTTGAGTGAAATTGGATTTTGTTTTAATTGATTTAACAATAAGTGAAAAACAAGTAAAGATGAATTTCAAGTAAAGATGAATTTCAAGCCACTACAATACTGCCTACAGCTCTGGAGATAAAGGCCTGAGTTAACACAATTGGACTGGTTCTGGACAAAGGCTGTTTAGTAGTCCAATCATTGTCCCCACTGTGGCTCAACATCAAACAGTTTCATATTGAAATTTCATACATTTCAGTCTTCAACCATTTTGCTTCCATATAATGGATTGCATTGTTTGTAGAACTGAAAAGACTGTCACAGGCAGAGTTTGCATATGGCAGGTTCTAGCCAGTTTGTGGTTATTAAGCTATCAGCAGAAGCAGATTTACATCATAAATATTTTAGGCAGATAACTGACCTTCCCTGTTGCTCATGCATTGTAAATTTGAAAACCAGGCATAGAGACCTAATGCAATTCAATTTCATTCTTGTAGATTTGCATAAATACTGACCCTCCATAAAAATCAAAAGTAAGCTGGTTAAAGATCATCAAAAACACCAAATAGCAGAAGACTTATTGAATTTCATCCATTACTGTTATTCATTCTGAAATTAGTTTCAATTCTCCTTTATGAACTATATTCCAACAGTATAACACTTAAGAAAAACAAGACAAGGACAAAATGTTGACAAGATCCTTTACAATAGATCACGCAAACTTGGGTTAACATATATTAATTCTGTCCTATAAATAGGACCAACATTTGTTTTCCTTGAACTCAAGTACAGGAACAGGTGCAATTAAATCATGACATCCTGCAGTTACTCAGTAAAGACCGCTGGTACACATGATACTATCTATGGCGCTAAGATTTTGTCCCAGTCTGTTATTCGAGACTCTTCGGCCAAAATACTCCAGTTAGGGGAATGATCAGGCGCAAGCCAGTTGAAATCATCTATAACATTCCAATTGTTTTTCGTTCTATCTAAACCCGCCAGCTCAAAATCCTTCTCAATGCCTTCGTACTTCCAGTTAAATGGAGCAAACGAAACTTCACTGCAGTCCTCGACGATGGCTCTGCTGGTCACATGTAAATATACATTGGCATTCTTGGTATTATGGGTTCGCAGCTGCTGACAAGCGAAGGCAAAGGTGCAGCCGACGGACTGATCAATGAATACTGAGGTAGAGACAGGTCCGCACAACACTTTCGAATTAATGACATTCTTGACGTGGAGGGTGTTGGGCGAACCCAAGAGCTGCACCACGCAGTTGGACAACCGGGTCAACAACACATCCTTGCCGGTGATCTCGTCTGCGCGCCGGACCAGCACCTGGGAGTCGGCATCCGAAAAGCCGCAGAGGTTTTCCTCGACCGCGACGGGGTCTGTCGGTTTCTTGTCGGACGGGGAATCGGTGGATTTGGTTTGCTTGGGGCCGGCGCCTTCTTTTTTGCGGGACTTGAAAGCGAATTTCTTCTTGGGCAGAAACTCCTCCCTCTTCTCCACCACGACCCCCTGCAACTTCTGCACCGCGTCCTGGGCCTGGCGCAGCTCGTAGGCAGACAAGAACATCATGCTGTCGTTGACAAACTTCTGCAGCCGCTGCATCTTCTGCGAGATCTCCTCGAAGCGGGCGCTCAACGCGTTTCGGTCGGTGCCTTCGCAGCTTTCCAGCAGCGCCTCGATCGCTGCCTTCTCCTCCGAAAACGCCGTGGTGAAGAAGTTGGACTTTTCCTCCTTCACCGTGGTCACATCTTTGGCCATTTTCCTCCTCTCCACCCCCTGCTGCCTCTCCTGGTCTCTCCGCTGCAGGATCTCCACCATCTTCTCTTTACGACGGTCATATTCCGGGATTTCTTCCGTTAAGCTCTCCCGGTTCTCGCTCTCGCCGACTAGCGCCATCTTGAACCGTTTCTAACCGAACTCTCAGCACCGAGCCATTTCATTGGTCCTAACCGGGGCCGCGTTCTCCGGCGCTGGTGGCTCTGATTGGATGGTTTTGTGGGTCAGAGGACGAAGGGTGTGGTGTTGTCGTTGATAGGCTGAAATCTGACCAGTTGGAGACCTCAGGCAGAGTTTGTGGAGAATGAATGTTTCAGGGCGATGATTATTTGCCAGAACTAAGCGAAGGTGGATATTAAACATGGAGTATGTAAACAGCAAGGACCTGGGGAGACAGAACAAAACGGCAGCAAGGTTACAGGATGGCATGCGAGAGAGCAAACTATAAAATTTCACGGTAGAAAAGCTAAAGGGTATAACATAAGGAAGGTCCCAACCCGAACCGTCACCATTCCTGCTCCTCTGGTGTTGTCTGGCCTGCTGTCTTCATCCACCTCCACACGTGTTATCTTTTTTACTTAAGGAAAGATGTGTCCACATGAGCTGTGAGTTAAAGTAGAGCAAAGCAGTGGTCTGAATACTAAGGGAAAGAATAGGCAAGTACAAAAACAAAACTGTAAAATAATACACGAAACAAAATGGAAGCAGATGTTGAGATCTGGTGTTGCTGAACGCGACGTTGGGTCCAGAAGACTGTAAAATGCCGAGCTGAAAAATGATAATAAAATGTGAGGCTGGATGAACACAGCAGGCCAAGCAGCATCTCAGGAGCTGCTTGGCCTGCTGTGTTCATCCAGCCTCACATTTTATTATCTTGGAATTCTCCAGCATCTGCAGTTCCCATTATCTCTTAGAGCTGAAAAATCAGCTGGTGTTTCTTGAGATGGCAATAAGCTTCCTTGGTGATCAAAGACAGGGGTATAAACAAGCTGGATATGGAGCTTTTCCCCAGGGCAGGATTGACTGCCAGGAGGCATAGTTTTGAGGTGTTAGGAGGAAGGTATAGAGGAGATGTCAGAGGGAGGTTCTTCACCCAGAGAGTTGAGAGCGCATGGAATACTTTGCCAGTGGTAGTCGTGGAAGTAGAGCCATTAGTGACATTTAAGCGACTGCTGGACATGCACATGGACAGCAGTGAATTGAGGGGAATGTAAGTTAGGTTCAGTTATTTTTGGATTGAGATTATTCCACGGCACAACAACGTGGGCCGAAGGGCCTGTACTGTGCTATACTTTTCTATGTAAAATAAAAATCAAAAGAATTGCAGATGCTGTAAATCACGAACAAAAACAAAGTTGCTGGAAAAGCTCAGCAGGTCTGGCAGCATTTGTGAGGAAAAAAGAAACAGAGTTAATGCTCTTCTGAGGAAGGATCACCAGACCCGAAATGTTAACTGTTTTTTTCCTTCACAGATGCTGCCAGACCTGCTGAGCTTTTCCAGCAACTTTGGATGTATAATGTCAAGTGACAGAAAGCTCACACTTACACCTGCAGCACAAATGGAGGGGTTCATAAAGCAGTCGTGAACCTGCATATATGACCACACTGTGAGCAGAATATTAAATTTAATTTTGGGAAAAGTGCTTTGGACCTTGGTGTGAGAAAGGAGGAAGACGGGTGGGTGTTGCATTTTCCCATGCTGGAAAAACCTATGTTTGTTTTAGGAGGGAGGAGTTGGTTGGGAACAGAACTGCAATAAAGAATCAAACACGGTGGAGAATACTATCGATCGTTTAGGGATAAGAATCTTTGAAGAGAATGGAAGATATTAGAAGGCTGAATCATCTGAACAGCTGAGAAGAACAAATGGGAGAATGGAAATAGAGGCCATAGAGGAAGTGGGGTGTGAGAAGTATCGTCAAGTAGGACTTAGAACACATGGGAGATAGAATGATAAAAATGTAATAAAGTGTAATAGGTTTTGAGCAAACAAAGGGGGCAGAGTGTGGGAAAGGAAGAACAAAGGGAAGAAATGTAACAGGGTGACATAAGAGAGAGCAAAAATCAAAAAGTTTCTGGATAGAAAAGCTAAAACAAAACCAATGTATGTGGTGAATTTATAATGTAAGGACACTTTAAAAACTTTTTGTTTTATTTAAGGAGTAGGGATGACAGTTGGTTGCTCAACTTCCACCAAAAGGGAGCATGACTTTGTAACAAGTGCTGTTGGGCACCGGCCCAATTCAGGAATTCAAAATAAATGTCATCATCCAATGCATGGCAAGAAAGTAGAACTTGCTGTCACATGGAGTGGTTGAGGTGAATACTGTCACAAAGGTGTTATGGCATAGGAGACCATTTGATCCACCAGCTCTTCAAATGAGCATTCTTACTTAGTATCAATCTCCGGATTTTTCTCCAGAACTGTACACATTATTTCAATCCAAATAAAATTTCCCAGTGCCTTTTTGAATGTCTTATTTGATTCTGCTTCCACTGTAGGTGTATTTAACAGGAAACTAGACAAGCCTATGAGGGCAAAGGGAATAGATGGTTATAATGGTAAGTTTAGATCAGAAAAGATGCCAGTTGACTCTAAAGGAGCTTAAGTACCAGTATAAAATGGTTGGGTTGAATGGTCCATTTCTGTACTATGTATACCTTGCAATCTATGAGAAATAATAAACATATTACAGGAGCAACAAAATACAAATAACAAACAAATGATAATATTATCAGTGTTTAAAATACATTCCGTGCCCTGTGGTGCCTACCGGTCTTAGAACTGAGGCCATAAACAAAACTGAAGCAGCACGGGCAGTAAGGGCTGCACTGTCAGACTAGACTCGATTGGGGTGAGAAAGAAACTTGATTCAAAGTTGGAATTTGGTACATGGGAGAAAGAAGTTTTTTAAGTAAGTTTTAATGTATGAAGTTAAGGTTGCTGTGTGTGGAGTATATGTTCCTTTATGAATTGTTGATGATGGCAACTATTTCTCAAAGTTCAGAATTATTAATTTTTTTAAAAAATCAACTTATTTCATGAAAAATGGTTATAATAAATAGTACAGAAGTAAAATTAAAGTATGGCAGGACAACTCAGTCAATGTGGAATGCTCGTCCAGTGGCTTGTAGGGAGTTAACGGGCATTTCATGTGAGCTAATCAAGCACATATAACAAGTGACACTAGCTGCACAATCTTGATGCCCATGTTTAGGCATCTGATCTGGCTGGAGTCACTGGTTTATTATGAGGCATGTAACTGTGGATATCATATTTAGAGAGGTAGTCACAAGACAAATGAGGGCATGCAGCTAGAAAGGGAATGGGTGACCACCAGGCAGTCAAAGACAGCCAGGCAGGTAGTACAGAATCCCTTAAGGTCTTGCTTACCAATTGATTTTCCACACTAAACACTGATAAGAGTAATGGTCCCTCAGAGATGCACAGTAAAAACTTGGTACCATAGGGCCCAGCTGTATAGGAGGGAAGGAAGATGAGGGAGAGTGCATTAGTGAAAGGAGATTAATCAGGGGAATGGATAGGTATATCTGTAGTTGTAGATCTATGTCCGTGAAACCACCCACACCCTCCACCTCCTCCAGAATTTCCAATTCCCCGGGCCCCAACACCTCATTTTCACCATGGACGTCCAGTCCCTATACACCTGCATTCCCCATGCAGATGGCATAAAGGCCCTCCTTCCTCCCACAGACCCGACCAGTCCCCCTCCAATGACACCCTCATCCGCCTAGCCGAACTCGTCCTCACCCTCAACAACTTCTCTTTTGACTCCTCCCACTTCCTACAGACAAAGGGGGTGGCCATGGGTACCCACATGGGCCCAAGCTATGCCTGCCTCTTTGTAGGTTACATGGAACAGTCCCTCTTCTGCACCTACACTGGCCCTAAACCCCACCTCTTCCTCCGTTACATTGATGACTATCGGCGCCGCCTTGTGCTCCCAAGAGGAGCTCGAACAGTTCATCCACTTCACCAAAACCTTCCACCCCAACCTCAAGTTCACCTGGACCATCTCCAACACATCCCTCACCTTCCTCGACCTCTCTGTCTCCATCTCAGGCAACCACCTAGAAACCGATGTCCATTTCAAGCCCACCGACTCCCACAAATACCTAGAATACCCCTCCTCCCACCCACCTTCCTGCAAAAATTCCATCCTCTATTCCCAATTCCTTTTCCTCCGCCACATCTGCTCCCAGGATGAGGCATTCCACTCCCATACATCCCAGATGTCCTCGTTCTTCAAGGACCGCAACTTCCACCCCGCAGTGGTCGAAAAAGCCCTCGACCATGTCGCCAGCATTACCCGCAACTCATCCTTCACACCCCGCCCCCGCAATAACCGCCCAAAGAGAATCCCCCTAGTCCTCACATTCCACCCCACCAACCTCCGGATACAACGCATCATCCTCCGACACTTCCGCCATCTACAATCTGACCCCACCACTAATGACATTTTTCCATCCCCACCCTTGTCTGCCTTTTGGAGAGACCACTCTCTCCGGGACTTCCTTGTCCGCTCCATACTCCCCTCCAACCCCACCACACCCGGCACTTTACCCTGCAACCGCAGGAAGTGCTATACTTGCCCCCACACCTCCTCCCTCACCCCCAATCCCAGGCCCGAAGATGACTTTCCACATCAAGCAGATGTTCACCTGCACTTCTGCCAATGTGGTATACTGCATCCGTTGTGGCTTCCTCTACATTGGGGAAACCAAGCGGAGGCTTGGGGACCTCTTTGCAGAACACCTGCGCTTGGTTCGCAATAAACAACTGCACCTCCCAGTCGCGAACCATTTCAACTCCCCCTTCCATTCCTGAGATGACATGTCCATACTGGGCCTCCTGCAGTGCTTCAAAATCTCCCCTCCCGCCACTGCATCCCAAAACCAGTCCAGCTCGTCCCTGCCTGCCTAACCTGTTCTTCCTCTCACCTATCCCCTCCTCCCACCTCAAGCCGCACCTCCATTTCCTACCTGCTTACCTCATCCCGCCCCCTTGACCTGTCCGTCCTCCCCGGAATGACCTCTCTCCTCCCTACCTTCCCACCTATACTCTCCTCTCCATATATCTTCTTCTGTATCCATCTTTGGTCCACCTCCCACTTTCTCCCTATTTATTTCAGAATCCTCTCCCCATCCCCCTTTTTTGATGAAGGGTTTAGGCCCGAAACGTCAGCTTTTGTGCTCCTAAGGTGCTGCTTGGCCTGCTGTGTTCATTCCAGCTCCACATTTTGTTATCTAGAATAGTATGTTGCTTCCCTGGCATCAAGGTCAAGGATATCATAGATTGGTTGTGGAATATTTTTCTGGGAGAAGGTGAAAAGCTAGAGGTTTTGGACCATGTTGGTATCAAAGTAATTGGTAGGAAGGACAATGTGGTCTTGCAGATAGAATTTAGCGATCTTGGTCGAAACTTAGTAAGCAGGATCTCAAAAGTAAATTTCTCTAGATTGGTCTCTGCCATGCACAAGTGAGTACAGAAATAGGAAGGTAAGGTAGATAAGTGGATGGCTAGAAAGACAATGGACTTTAATTTTTTGAATTGCAGTCTGAGACATTGGCTATGCAAAGAACAGCGTGGAGCAAGTCTTCTTAGATAGTGTTCATGAGAAATTTCAATAGCAGTACATGTCCAGTCCAACAGGTTTGGAGCCATTGCGAGACTCTGGTTCTTAGGAATGAGATGGGCAAGTAGATCAAGCATTAGTAAGGGGAACATTTAAACAATAGTAATCGTTGTATCAGAAGATTTAACGGTGATGGTGGAAAAGGGCATTTTAGAATTTATTGTCATGTGTACTTATATAAGAAAAATACAATGAAAAGTGTTATAAATCACCTTGGTGCCTGTATTAATGTCAGAAGACATAAGTAATTTCATAAGTAACAGTTGGAAGTAAATTTAAGACAAAGGTTCATCACAGTCAATTTAATGGCTTCTGGTTTCAGAGGAAGCCGATCAAAAGACGAAACACACAGCCAGAATAAGACCATCAAACGTTCATACAAAACCTACACACTGGGCCTCTGGAAAAACTGGGCCGAAAGCATCCTATGAAGAAAACTGTTGCTGGGACAAGACCGCCATCCTGGATGAGAAACACCACACTGGGCCATCAGAACACCAGGCTGAAAGCATCTGCCAAAGAAAATGCAGCCAGGAAGAGACCGCCAACCTGGATGAAGAACCCCCACTGGGCTGTTGGAATACTGGGCCGGAAGAATTCACCAGAGATTAAACTGGACTGCCGACAAGACCTTAACACCAGGACAAAGCCGTCATGCCAGGACACCACTCGCAGAGCCAACAGAGGGACAGCTGACCTTAATGTGGTAAGAAGGGAGATAGTTTGGATAGATTAGAAAATAGAAACAAAGAAATCAGGAGCAGGAATAATCCATTTTCCCCATTAAGCCTTCTTTGCCATTCAACATGATTATGGCTAATCCTCCATTTCAACACCATTCTCCCTCTTTCTGTCTCCCCCATTATCCTCTCAAAATCTATTTATTTCTAAACTATATTCAGTGACTTAGCATTTACAACCTTCTGTAAGAGAGAATTCCACAGGCTCACCACCATTTGACTGAAGAAATCTTTCCTCATCTCCATTTAAAATGACCAACACTATCCTCAGGCCATGACCCCTGGCTCCGGATCCCTTGCATTCGGTCTGGGCAGCTCTACCAAAATTTTATATGTTTCAATTTGATCCCCACTCAATCATCTAAACTCCAATGAATAGATCCCTAGTTGTCTTCTTGTATGACAAACTTGCCAGGATCTGCTGGTCCTGCTATGGCAGTTACATCCTTTCTTAGATAAGGAGATCCAAACTGCACATAATACCCCAGATGTGATCTTACCACGGCCTGCTAGAGCTGCAGTAAGACATTTTCTCCCCCTGTAATCAAACCCTTTTGCAATGAAGGCCAATGTAACATTTGCTTTCTTAATTGCTTGCAGCACTTGCACACCTGCTTTCATATACAAGGACACCAAGTACTTTTGTATCGCAACCTTTTCCAATCTGCTACCATTTAAATAATACTCTGATGTTCTATTTTTCCTATTGAAGTAGCAGCTTCACACTGATTCACATTATACTGCATATACGTTTGTTTATACACAAAGTCAATTTGTCTAAATCACCTTGAAGACTCTTTACACTTTCCTCCACTCAAATATCTCACTAGTTTTGAGTCATCTACAGGAAGCTTGGAAATATTATACTTGTTTACCTCATCCAAATCTTATATAGCATGAATAGTTGAGGCCCAAGCATTGGCCCTTGCATACCCCACTTGATACTGCCTTCCTATCCTAACCTAAACTTATTCATTCCTACTCTCTGTTTTCTGTCTGTTAACACGTCCTCAATCCATGCCAATGTATTATCACTAATTATGTGTTTTGATTTTGTGCACTAGTCTCTTAGGAGGACTTTATCAAAAGCTGTCAGAAAATCTAAATACATCTACTAATTCTCTTGACATCAATTCTTATATGGTTATATCCTAAAAAACTACACTTCTATTCTATAAAACCATATTGACTTTGCGTAATTCCAATTTTTTTTAAGTGTCCCATTATCACATACATTCCAGCATTTTCCCTAACACTGGTTTTAGGCTAACTGGTCTGTAATTCCTTGCTTTCTCCCTTCTATGTAAAATAACCTGGTTACATCTGCCACCTCCCAATCTGCCAGGAATTTTCCAGTTGAGCTGCATCTATGGATATTGAATGAAGTGAGAAGGGAAATTACAGAGGCAATAGCAACAATCTTTCCATGTTCCCTAGAGTCAGGAGTGATGCCAGAGGGCTGGACAACTTTATGTGTAATATTGTTAATCAGAAAAAGTTTTAAAGATAATCCCAGCAATTAAAGACCAATCAGTTTAAATTCAGTAGTGAGGAAAGTGATTGAAATGATTATTTAGGATAGAATTAATAGTCACATGGAAACGTGTGAACAGAAACAGCCAGCTCAGTTTTCTTAAGGAAAATCATGTTTAACTAATTGCTGAGCTTTTGTAAACTGGTAACAGAGAGAAAGTTGATGAAGGTGACACAGTTGATATGCTGTATACATTCTTCCAAAAGGCTTTCAGGGTAGTGCCAAATAACAGAGTTGTGAGAAAAGTTACCGGGCATGAAATAAACAGTCGGAATGTGAATTAAAATTAGCGTTAGGCTGAGGGATTGGAAAGGAATAGTAACGGTTAATGGATATTTTCAGGCTGGAAGGTTTGTAATGGAGTTCCCCAGGGGTCGGTGTTGGGAATTTTGTGTTTCCTGAACCAAGATGGCGGTGAAGTAGGCTGCTGAGCCCAGGGCTTGTACACTCCCATTAGCTTTCTTTCTCTTAGTTTCCCTTATTTTCATTTTTGCTCTTTCTTTTTTCCTTTGTTTCTTTTCTTTAAAGCCTGGAAAGTGACGGGTGAAGGACAAAGACTCCGGCTGCAGCGACAGCAGCACCAGGGAGAGCCAGACACGGCTCCACCTCACGGTGTCTTCCATCAAGTGAGGGCTGAATCTTCTGGCTCAGACTGTCAGACTGGACTGGGGCTGCAGGTCCAAATATCGGCCTGGGCATCTGAAGGAGTGGAAGAATCAGCAAAAAGGACATGGCTGATTGGCTGCAGCATCTGGAAGACCGTCAGACTGGGAACAGGAGGTTTCTCTTGGCCCAGCGATGAAGCGGCTTCCAGCAGCCCAGCGTGGAGGTCTTTTTTGGCAGAGGCTTCTGGTGTGGCCCAGTGGTCTCATGCTGGTGTGTTGTTTTTGTTTGGAATGGCAGTCTTGTCCCAGCTGTATCTTCAGGGTATTCCATTGTTCCTTGATTGGCTTTCCCAAGCCCAGGTGCTGTTAACCGAGCTGACAAACTTTGTCTTAATTTTTTTGGTTATTATATATGATGTCTGTCGTTAATATAGGTACTATGGTGTGCTGGTTTATAAATCTTTTCACTGTATTTTTCACGTAAGAGTACACATGACAATAAATTTCTATTTTGCCTGTTAACGATCTAGATCTTGGTGTGCTGGGGACAATTTCAAAGTCTGTAGATGATGTGAAATTTGGAAGCATTGTCAACTGTGAGGATGACGGTGTAAAACTGCAAGGTGGTGGAATGGACAGAAATATTGCAAATGATGTTAAATGCGGTGAAGTGTGAAGTGATCAATTTCAGTATAAAGAACAAGGAGATGCAGTATAAAATAAAGGGTGCTTCTCTGGAGGGTCTGCAGGAAAAGTGCCTGGGTGTATATGTACATAAGTCACTGAAGATGGTGGGACAGGAAGAGGGAGCAGTTAATAAATACAATATCCTGGACTTTAGTATTAAGGTCATAAGAGTATAAGAGCAAAGAGGTTATACTGAACTTTTGTAATGCAATAGTGAGACCTCAGCTGGAGTACTGCGTGGAGTTCTGAGTGACATACTATAGGAAGGATGTGAATGCATTGGAAAGACTGTGGAAGAAATTTATAAGAATGGTCCAAGGGTAACACATGTCAATAAGGGGGAAATACTGGAGAAGTTGGAACTGATTTCCTTGGAGAGGTGAACAGTAAGCAGAGATTTGATAAAAGTTCTCAAAATCATAAGGGGACCAGACAAAGTGGATAGGGAGAAACTGTTCCATCATAAAAGGATTGTGAACAAAAACTACTTTTTGAAAAAAATATAGAGAGAGATGTAGATTATTTTCAAAAGAGGCAAATATGAGAAAAAATCATAGCAAATAATTAGGGTCTGGAACACACTGCTTGATAGTGTGGTATAGATAGGTTCAATTGGGATGTTCAGAGGTCATTAGAATGTTATTTAAATAAAAACAATATTCAATGTAATTGACAAAAGGCAGCAGAATAGCAACGAGTCCCGCTGCTCATTCAGAGAGCCTGAAAAGAGGTGAGGGGTATTTTGTTTACAATACGATGATTTCAATAATTTCAATACAGAAACATAGATTGATATAGGTCATTCAGCCAATTATGTCTGTCAGCTCTTTGACAGAGCAATCCATTTAGACTTACCTTTCCACATTATTACTCTTTCCTCCAAGCATTGCAATTTTTTCTCCTTCGATTATTTATCCAATTCGCTTTTGAAAGTTTTTATTGAATCAGCTTGCTGAAACCTTCAGACAATGAATTCCAGATGACAGATATTCACTGCACAGAGAATGTGTTATATTCATATTGCCTCTATTTCCTTTTGCAAGTGACTAACAATATTCTCTAGTTATTGCCTGTTTTGCTATTGGACACAGTTTCTGCTTACTGACTTTCAAACACAAAAAAAAACGCATAATCAAATTTTTAGTATTTCTGTTGTAAGGAGAACAATATCAGTGTCTTTCATCTCTCCACATAACTGAAGTCTTTCATCTTATTATCATTCTTTCACTATCCAATTTCCCCATAAGGGTTTGACATCCTTTCTAAGATGTGGTGCGCAGAATTAGACACACACTTAAAGTTAGGCGAACAAATTTTAGAAAATGATTATAACTTGATATGTATGCCACCTCTTCTAGGGTATCTTTTTCCTAAAGTTCAAACTGGTTAATAGGGGGAAGATATTTGTTATGATTTTTTGCTGAAATTGAAAACCTTATTTGTTTCATTGCAATTGTCTAAAATTTCAGTTAGGCCATAACTATAGTATTGTGTGCAATTGTGGTACTACATGGGGGGGTGGGGGGGGGGCTTGTGTTATTGTATTGGACAGGGTGTAGAGAAGATTAACAGGATGTTGCCTGGGCTGGAGAATTTCAGGTATGAAGAGAGACTGGATACATTTGGACTGTTTTCCTTAGAGCAGAGGAAACTGAGGGAGGACATGCTGGAGCTGTATAAAAGTATGATGGACAAGGACAGGATAGTTGGGAATAGAGATAATGGGAACTGCAAATGCTGGAGAATCTGAGATAACAAAGTGTGGAGCTGGATGAACACAGCAGGCCAAGCAGCATCTTAGGAGCACAAAAGCTGACGTTTTGGGCCTAGACCCTTCATTAGAAAAGGGGGATGGGGAGAGGATTCTGAAATAAATAGGGAGAGAGGGGGAGGCGGACTGAAGATAGACAGAGGAGAAGATAGGTGGAGAGGAGACGACAAGAGAGTTACAGTGGGAGAGAGATCCCCTGAGGTTGGTCCGGACTGAGGAGGGTAACTTCTTCAGGTTAGGCATCCTGGAAGAGGCTTCACAGTGGGGTTAAAATTGCGATCAGAGATAATGGGAACTGCAGATGGTGGAGAATCAGAGATAACAAAGTGTGGAGCTGGATGAACACAGCAGGCCAAGCAGCAGCTTAGGAGCACAAAAGCTGCCGTTTCGGGCCTAGACCGTTCATCAGAAGAGGGGGATGGGGAGAGGATTCTGAAATAAATAGGGAGAGAGGGGGAGGTGGACCGAAGATGGATAGAGGAGGAGGTAGGTGGAAAGGAGATGACGAGATGGGAATAAACTTTTCCCCTTAGTGGAGGGATCAGTTACCAAAGGGCATCAATTTAAGGTGTAAAGGAGACGTGAGGAAATTTTCTTTTCAATCAGAGGATAGTGGGAATCTGGAACTCACTACCTGTAAGGGTGGTAGGCGCAAAAACTGTCATAATATTGAAGTATTTAGATGTACATTTGCGATGCCGAGACACACAGTACTATGGGCTAAGTGCTGGAAAAATCAGATTAGAACAGTTAGGTGGTTGTTTTTGACAGCACAGACTTCCAATGGGCTGAAGGGTTTTTTTAATGCTTTGATCTCTATGCAATACTAAGGTGAGGACAAGGAAAGTACTTAGTCATGATGCTCCAGTCATCATGTGTGTTGCTGTGCTTTTGATGCAGGTGGTATTTTCTGTTTGCTGTCTGTAGAGGTTTGGACACCACAACAACTTGTATTTATTTAATGCCTTTAATAAATAGAGTGATTATGAAGCAAAATTGAACACAGGTGTATAAAGTGACAGACAGATAGCCAAAAGATTAGTTAAAGAGGCAGATTTCAAGGAAGTGTTAAAGGTTTATAGAGCTAGGAGGCACAGGGGTCGAGGGAGGGAATTCCAGAGCTTAGAGTCTAAGGAACCACAGACAAAGCCACCAATAGCGTAAAAATTTAAATGGCAGGGGTGTGTGCAATAGACTAGAATTGGACAAGTGCAGATATCTTAGATGATTGTGTGGATACATAGGATTACAGAGTTACTGAGGTACAAGACCATGGCGGGACTTTAAAAATACTGGCATTTCAAGGTATTGCTTCACCAACAGCCAATGTAGGTCAGTCTCTAGAGACTATAGAATATGGGAGATTTGTCAAAAGTGTGTTGGATTAGTTAAGTGCAGATATAATAAAGCCATAGATGATGGTTTCAGCAGATGTGCTGAGGTAAGGGTGGACCCGGGTGATGTTATTAAGTTTGATTTAGTCAAACTTGGTGATGTCGTACATATGTGATTGACTCACCTTGGGATCAAATATGACAAGAGGGTTGTGATCAGTCTGACTTAATCTAACACAGTTGCTGGGGAAGGATGGAGTTGGCAGCTAGGGATGGAATCTGTGGCAGTGAGCAAAAACATAGGTTTTGGGCTTCCCCAAAGTCCAGTTGGAGGAAATCTCTGCTCATCCACTGGTAACACAACCAATTTGATAATTCAACACCTTTGGAGTTAAGAGGTTGTAATTAGATAGAGCTGGGTGTTGTCCATGACCATGTGAAAAGTAATGCACTGTTACAGAATCATACAGCACTGAAACAAACCCTTTGATGCAACCAGTCTATGCCAAACATAATCTCAAACTAAACTAGTCCCACCAGCCTGCTCCTGGCCCATATTCTTCCAGACGTTTTCTATTCATGTATCCATCTAAATGTCTTTTAAATGTAATTGTACCTGCATCCACCACTTCCTCTGCAAGTTTATTCCACACATGAACCACCCTTCGTGGAAACAATTTGCCTCCTATGTCTTTTTTAAATCTTTCTCCTCTCACCTTAAAAATGTGCCTCCTAGTCTTAAAATCCCCCATCCTAGAAAAAAGACAACTACTATTAACTCTATCTATACCTCTCATTATTTTATAAATTCTATTAGGTTGCCTCTCAACTTCCAATGCTCCAGTGGAAGAATCCCAGCCTATCCAGCCTTTCTTTATGACTCAAACCTTCCATACCCAGCGACATCCTGGTAATTGTCTTCTGAACCCGCTTCAGCTTGATAATATCCTTCCCATAACTGGGCAACTAGAACCAGACACAATGTTCCAGAAGTTGCCCCACCAATGTCTTGTACAACCTCAACATGACTTCCCAACCCCTATACTCAAAGGACTGAGCAACGAACACAAGCATGCCAAATGCTTTTTTAAACGACCCTGTCCATGTGACTTCAAATCATGTACCTGCGTGCCAAGGTGTCTCTGTTCTACAACATTACCCAAAGCTCAACCATTAATTGTGTAAGCCCTACTCTGGTTTGTTGTACCAAAATACAATACCTCACATTTATCCAGATTGATCTGCCATTTTTCTGGGCCATTTGATCAAGATTACTAGAAAACGTCACTTAAGGGTAGTATGTAGGTAAAAGGAGATGGCTAAGGATAGAATTTTAGAAGAGACGGTGGTGTGAGAGCAAGAAGGGAGCCTTTACAAATTATATTCTGTTTATGTATAAATATGAATGGATTCAGCCAGATAAGTCCCACCCTGCTTACAAAATCAGACAGGTTTCAGGTCTGGTGATTAAAAGAAGAGTTGGAGACATAAGAATTGAGGAGACCAGAAAGTTGGCAATCAGTAAGGACTCTGCCAAATATAGATACAAGGAGCAAATGGTTAGTTGGGGTATGGTTGCACAGTAGAACACTTAGAAAGAAGGTACTGTATGTATTGGGATACAGAGGGGTAGCATGTTGCAGAGACAAGACAATGATATATTTGAAAATGTAAGGATTTCTGAGGAAATAGGAGACTATGCAGTTAACCTGGAGCAGGGCAATGTGGAGCTAAATTTGTAGGAGACACTTCTATCACCCTTTTTGAACTTCAGCAGATCTGAGCTGCTATGCTTTTCTCTGCTGTTGCTCCTCTGGGATGGTAGCCTCAGTGAAATCCCAGTAACACTGCGGTATTCCTCGAGCCAGCCAAGTGACAGAATACAGCTGCATCCAAAGTACAGCTCTCCAAAGCTACTCAGTATTAAAGATCTTGCTAACTCAGCCAAAGCGTGGTTCCAAAATCCCTAGGAGCCAATAATAATTATCAACAGACTTAGCTTAACAGAGGTAGGCATCTTTTCTCCAGTAGTTATGCAGCTCTATTATTACTTTCTTAGTTGGAATAGAGGGGCAGAAAACTTTACCAAATCATTCTAAGAATTCAGAGTCAAACACAAGGGCTCTGAGCATGTTCTGTGTTATATCTTTTCAAGCAGATCTTACAGTACCAACAGATACTCGCTTACTTGATTATTGTTTGGTAGACAGCCAAGCATAGAATAGTGGAGATATTGTGCAGCTAACGTCAGGGAGATATTCAAATGCAGGTCAAATTTTTCACATCCTTATCCAGTTTTGCTTTTTGTTATCAGGAATAGATTAGAATGATTATTACTATATACTTCTTTCTAACTGAATTAAGGCTTACCATAAATTTGAATTACTTTTTCCAGTAAAACAGGTTTCATTCCAAGCACAAACTCTTCCACATAGTTTCATGTTATGATGATTACTTCGCAACTAATGTGCTTGAAATCATTTGTTAGACCCAATCAATGGAAACAATCGCATTTTTACATTTGTAATTTACCCAGGTTATCCTTAATTAAAAAGTCAAACCATGCAAGTTATAGGGCCACTATAATCGAAACAAAGGCCATTGTATTTTTCTGTGCTGTCCCGGAAATGGTGCAAGTATGATAATTTTCGAGAAGTTCCTGTGCAGGCAGCGGTAGATTATATAAAACACTGACAACGAGAAAGGCTATGCTATCAAAATGCTTTCCTATTTTCTACATTGAGCAAATTGTGAAATAGCAGATCATAGATTACCTTAATACGTAATATTTACATGCATTAAAACAAATACGGGTACTTTTAGAACCAGCAAACATATGCAACAGAATACCTGTCCTCTTGTAATACGTGGTTACTTCATACACAGGTATTCGCACATAGATAGAACAACAAAGGAAATTGACTAGTTGAAAGAGCTTACAACCGTATGAAGTAGTTATTGAATTTGACTTAATTTCGCTTGTCAGAGGTGCTTTAAAAAGATTCTTACAATCAACGCAGTACAATGCATGATCAACTTTTTATTTACTAATAAAAAAAATTCCACTCCAGTCACTAAAGCTAAAAAAATTTAGTCTTTCAACAGAAAAGAAAATCATAACACTCACAGACTGTTGAAAAAGTTGGTCTTTCCGTATGTTTGAACAAAATAAAATAACGTCGTTGAATTAGTCCTACATTTTTGTACAGTCTTAAGTTACAGCATTGGCCAGACCAAGCTATCAAAGTGGAATTCAGCCCCACTATTCAGAAACGAATCGCATCAAATTTTAGCTCGTGCTAAGTACGACATGAACATGAGCATGTCCTTGTGAGGGCGATTTTTGCAAACGACAAGTTCAACTACGATCAAAACGGGAGATTTTTTTCGTAAATACTCAAAAAGAATTACAGAAAGGACAAAATGTTTTTAAACTCCCCCACTGGGGCGTTCGATCGTATACCACTGCTACAGAGAAGAGTCCAGCATTTGCAAATGTTCGATCAACAACTCAAAGTTGAAACCAAATTTGCGAAAACCTACTCAGAAATTCCTGTTGTGTAGGCATGGAAATAAAGGTGAAAAAGAAGATCGTTATCACAGATCTCTTAACTTTTCTTCTTTCCTCAAAAAATTTTTGAAAAAAGTTGCCGAAGTATAAAATGTAAATAAGTCAAAATGGGTAAAGTCAAGTTGCCCACATCAGCTGCGTCTCTCCCTCCCATTCCAATGACAGGGGACTCAACAACAGCCAATGGGCGCATCCGAGGAAGGGGGTGGAGCCTCCGCCGGTGGCCAATGGACTACGATGGGCGGTTGCAGGGCGCGCGTCTGTTTGTTCAGGGCAAGGACCCCGGCCCACGCGCAGCGCTTCGCGCGGGGTGGGGGTGACCCCTGATGAAATATCTCGGTTCACTTTTCCTCCCAATGTCCAGGAGATATCGCTTTTGCTTTTGAAAGAAAACACAATAAAAGAGATATGTCTACATCATATACAAGTATAATCTCGACTTCTAAAATCCTTCAAAATCGCCTCGTATTTACCATTCTAAATCGATGGGGTCATGTGATCCTGGGACCCAGGAAGAACACAATTCAATCAAATCTCAATAAAACACAAATTGGAATTTTTCTTCTGTTGCCTCGGAGAGTTGGGGATATGGAAGAAAGGGTACTGCCAAGCTTTTTCTCCCAATCAAAATACTCCCGCAGTTTTTCGACGAAACAAATATCGTTTTCAACCCCCTTTTTCTGGTTTGTGATGTAAATATAAAGGAGTCAAAAACAATGATCCTCGCACTTACAGAAAAATAAGTTTTCAAACATTTCCCACTCCCCTCCTCCCCCCCTCAGGAGCAAAAAGAGGGCGCATGAAACAAACATGTTCAAACAAAACTGAAAGTGGGTTGTCGATTTTTTTTTTAAAAAGTAAAAAGGCGATTTTTAAAAATAATAAAGACAAACGTATAATGTTTTCTACATTAAAAAAACGTGTTTTTTTCCTTACAGGAAAATGCTCTGAACAGCTCTTACTTTTCAATGTGTGTGGAGTTGGATTTTTTTTGTTCTTGGTCATCTCGCCCCTGATTTGATGGCGAGGAAACCCCGTTGACAAGGCACGCTTCATGACGGTGAGTTCCTTCAGTGTATTATAATTTTGTGATAAAATTTTCAAGGAAAAAAAACAACTCCTTCGGGGAGGTGGGGGGAAGAAAGAAAAAAAATAGGGTCTAAGGGAAAATAATTTTTTTGGAAAAAAAATCACCTCCCCGCCTTTAGGAACAGCAGCAGCAAGCCGAGCGGAAAAAATAATCACCCAACAACGACAACAGCACCATCAAAAGAAAAAAAAGCTATTCCAGTGGCCCACTTCTTTATACAAAATATACTCCTTTCCCCCCCCCCGCCCGTTTTCGTTCTCTCCCAAACCCCTCACCCCACCCCCTTTCCCTTTCATCTCCACCCTGTCCCCAAACTAAATGAGTCATTGTACAGAGAAAGCCGTTCGAAAATATATTTTTTTCCGCCCCCGTGATCACAACCAGTCTTTTTTTAAAAAACAAAAAAAGATCGGAGCGAGGGAGAGAAATAATCGTCCGAGATCCCTCCCTTTTTTTTCCCTGCTTTCTAAGCGGTTTTGTCTGGAGTCACGGACGGCTGTTAGTTGCACCATTTGGTAAATTGACCTCACGGGGTTATTTTTCAAAGCGGCGATCCTAGATTCTCCCAGTAGATGTTTTTTTTCCCTCTCTCCACCTTCGTCGCCTCAAAGACGGCTGAAGACCGGAGAGAACAAAAAAAAATTCCGACCAAAGATGGATGAAGCCAGACTCGACAGTCGGCGCCGCCTTTGTGTGTTTCTCAGCGCTCCGTTACAGATCCTTTTTTTTAAAAAAAGCACAAATCTGCGGATTGCTAGTGTTACCGAGCAGATGCTGTCCCTCGGCGGCTTAAAACAAAATAAACCTTAAACCCGACGCCGAAGAGGAAAAAAAACCTAAGGAGCTGTTTGCTGCGCTCCTCCCGTTCATGGCGATGGGCGGGATTGGAGGTCGATCTTTGGTTTTATTTTCAGACTTATATTTTCTCTCTTCCCTTCTGATGGTCTCTGACTCATTTCCATCTGTTTCATTTGAGGGTTTTTTCTTGCTAAAACGATTTTTTTGAAGAAATGGATTTTTCTATATGAACTACTATGATGTTGATCATTTCTCCGCACTCCTCACTTAAATCTTAAATAGATTGTTGTTCGCTAATTCGACTGCGATTCCGGATTTTTTCTTTACAAAAAGGAAAGATAATCGCCTTTCAATGTCCCAGTGCCCGGTTATTATTTTGATTATCCTTCAGTCTCCTGGCTTTTCTTCTCGCGCAATACATAGTTGGAAATGCTCTTCCTCTTCAAGGGACAAAATATTTTCTTTCCTTCCTTTATTCGGTAGTCCATCTAAAGTTGACGAAAAACTACATGATCTGATTTCTTTGTTCGGGGAAAAAAAGTCCGAAAGTGCCGCACCTGTGGGCGGGATTAAGGTTTTTGTTTAAATTCGGTTTCAAGCCAATTTTTCTTTTTTAAAAAAAACAGCTGAAATAATGACTAGCCCACATTTTTTATTATTTCAAAAAAAAGCATGTCTTCCATGATTTTCCTTGTTAAGTAGCCACTTCTTAACATTTTCAGTTTGTAGGCCTCGGAGTCTCTTGCGCGCCTTTTTCCGCCCGCTTAATAATCGTCAAAAGGGTTTTTATTTTTAAAAAAAACTTGTTTCTATTGATCATATTGGTAATAAATATTTCAATTTTCGAGTAGTAAATACTATTGTTCGTAGTTCCACTTCGGGAGATGATCACACTGGCACTGTGCCAACATTGATTGCGCAGTTTAAATTCGCTGTAGCGTCGCCATTATAGTTGCATGAAGCCATCGGACATTTCACTTGGACCAACGTTTTACGTGTTCCGTTATTTTTCCAATATAAAACTTTTTTATGACATTAAGTCTTAATCACACTATGCACTGCACAAAGTTTGATTTAATAAAACAATGTAATGGTTTGTGTGCTTTCGCGGAACTTTTTTTTATAAAAGTGCATTAAGTAAACAAATGTTCTTTTAAAGGTGTTTATCCCTCCAGCTGTAGTTTTAATATTGCTCACGGGCCAATAGCTAAAACATTCAAGGATTTTATTAAACTGCAGTACAAGTTAAGACATAAGCAGTTGGTCTACATTTATCCCAGAGATGCGGACCTCAGTAAGGCTAATTAGCATCTTACGCTGTAGGCCATCAATGCTGCAAAAAGTATTGAAGAATATGTACATAACTTGTTTTGATTATATTTATGTAAGGATTGATGTATACCAATAAATATATCTACATATTTAAATGCTAAAGGTTTGCATGATATGCAAAATGTTAATGCAAAATTTGGAGCTTGAACCAGCTGTCCTTTGATTCCATCTGGTGGTTTGTGCTGTAAAGATAGTTATCTTTCAAATAAAATTGTTAATTGTGCAGTTGAAGGTATTGTGGCCCATGCTAAAATGAACATATAAGGCTGGAGAACACAATACGTTTTGCTGAATGGGGCCATTTTCAGAATGAATGTGTAGATTCGATTGTGCAGCTCTGGTACTTAAGAATATTTTTCAAAATCACTGATCACACATTCGATTGGGGGTAAGAGGTTATTATTTTGAACCTAGCTTTTTTAAAAAACTGCATGAAAAGTACAGATATAATTTACTATCATTTATAAAAGATATAGGTTAACCCTTAAGAGGGGATGCAAATTTGATTCCACAAGTGGCAAGTTTGATAATGAAATTCTTGAGGTGGTATGAATTGACTGTCGTTTCCTTGAACATATCAGATTCTAAATGTTCTTATTTCACTCCCACATTTGATCTTCATTCTGGCTTTCCCAAATGTCACGACAGTGAATCAAAGACACAAGTGATTGCGGCACAGACCTCAAGCTTTCTGGTGTCATTGCCAGCCATTGACACAGTTGATCTTACAATCTTTCACCTAATGACTCTTTGTCCATTATCCAGCTAGGTGAGACCACCCTTTCTTGGTTCCATTTTTTTTGGGGCGACATGGTGGCTCAGTGGTTAGCACTGCAGCCTCACAGCACCAGGGACTGGGGTTCGATTCTAGCCTCGGGTAACTGTCTGTGTGGAGTTTGCATATTCTCCCCGTGTCTGTGAGGGTTTCCTCCGGGTGCTCTGGTTTCCTCCCACGCTCGAAAGATGTGCTGGCTAGGTGGATCACCCATGCTAAATTGCCTGTATTGTTCAGGGGTGTGTGGGTCATAGGGGGATGGGCCTGGGTGGGATGCTTCAAGGGGTGGTGTGGACTTGTTGGGCCGAAGGGCCTGTTTCCACACTGTAGGTAATCTAATCTAATCTAACACTCTAATAATGGCTTTTCTCCCATGCGGTTTCCCCAGGTGCTCCCCCACAGATCCTTCTTGGCATTTCCTCGATCATTTTTGTGCTGTTCCTTAGTAATGTCTGAAATGTTACATCCAGAACCCACACTCATTTGTTACAGTTCTGGCTAGAGTACCCCAGGTTAATTGTTAAATTAACTTCCCAGATGAGGTGGACAAATTGGATCCCCTTCTTCATTTACTCGTCTCCTTGGTTAAAAGGGGTCAGTTTTTGGATACCTTTCTCTCAGACCACATGAACTTATGTTTTAAGGGGATCCAATTTAATTAGGTTTTCTTGAATTAAAAAATGTTCATTTATTACTGCGTGCAAGAAAAAACTCTAGTGCAACATGTAGACAGATTAGAAATAAGACATGAGTCAAAAAAGATAAAAGTTTAAAACAAAATGCATCAGTCTCTGAATTATTAGCAAAGAACAGACACCTAAATGTGACTACAAAGTGTGGAGCTGGATGAACACAGCAGGCCAAGGAGCATCTTAGGAGCACAAAAGCTGACGTTTCGGGCTAAACGTCAGCTTTTGTGCTCCTAAGATGCTGCTTGGCCTGCTGTGTTCATCCAGCTCCACACTTTGTTATCTGGGATTCTCCAGCATCTGCAGTTCCCATTATCTCTGACCTAAATGTGACTGTTACCAATAGAATTTTGTGTTTGTTGAACAATTGATTTTATGTTCCTTTTGCAGATTTTTTTGAGATTCTGTAGTTTCTTTTCATCTGTGATTGAATTCTAGCATTCAGCGTGAGAGTCTCTTTTTGTTGTCCTATTCCCTTCTGTTTCTTGCAGCAGTGTGTGAGTGATTCTGTACCTGCAGTGCAGGGGTAACCTAGGAATATTTCTTTGACTAACCTTCACAGCATGTGAGCATTTGAAACCAAACTGGTACATAACCAAGATAACAAAATGTGGAGCTGGATGAACACAGCAGGCCAAGCAGCATCTCAGGAGCACAAAAGCTGACGTTTCGGGTGAAGGGTCGAGGCCTGAAACGTCAGCTTTTGTGCTCCTGAGATGCTGCTTGGCCTGCTGTGTTCATCCAGCTCCACACTTAGTTATCTTGGATTCTCCAGCATCTGCAGTTCCCATTATCACTGGTACATAACCAAAATGTACAGTCCCACTAGTGCCCGTCACAGTGTTGTCAAAACTGGTTTTTTAACTGCTGTCATTGTGTGTTCTTCAAAGAGAAAAACACAATGCGTCTGCAGTTTGGGCCAGGGATTAGTTGTCAACACTTTGTTGTCTTTGTAGAATCACAAGAAATCGCAGTCCAGTCTGTTTGAAGTTTTTTGACACTGCAAGGTCTTACATTCCATTGATACTTCTCTTTCCAAAAAGCCAATTCATTTGCATCCGCAGCCACAAATTTTGGAATTACATTAAAATACCCACAGTACTCAAGGGTAATGATGCATTATCATAACCAAACACAGTGTCACATTCCACGTGAATGTTGCTGTCCTCCGTCTCTATCTCACCACCACTTGCCCAGATTAATCCACTTTTGACATACTGCTTGTTCAACGTCTAATATTGGAGAAGCAGGAGATTCTCTCACTTAAATAATGTAAAGTTCATAGCCATCAAACTCTAGCTATTAACCCACCAACATCATGTGGTTTTACAACATGGAAACAGACCCTTTGTGTTCACGCTGGTCATCAACCACTATGTATTCTAATCCAATTTTCCAGCTTTTGGCCTGTGGCTGTGACACTTCAAAGAATTTTCTAAATACTTCTTAAATGCAATGACAGTTCCTGCTTCTGCCACCCTCTCAGTTCCAGATACCCAGCACCCTCTAGGTGAAAAAGTTTTTCTTAATTCCCGTCTAAATCAACCCTGTCATTTACCTAAAATCTGTCCCCTTGATATTGATCACTGTACTCAGTGAAAATGTTTTCTTTCAGTCTTTGTCCCTGACTACTTTGTACATGTCAATTAGGTTCCTCCTCAGCCTTCTCTGTTTTAAGGAAAACAATCCAAATCTGCTGTATATAATTTATCTTCATTGCTGAAACACCCTGGACCAGGCAACATTCTGGTTCATTTCATCTGCAGCTTCTCTAGTGCAGACACATCCTGCCTGTAATATGTGCAGTTGTGGTTGCCATAGTACTGTACCCATGGCCTACCTTATCTTATGCAGGGCCGTCAAAACCTCTCTGCTTTTTTATTTCATACCTCAACTAATAAAGGCAAGTATCCCTTATGCCTTCCAAGCCACCTTAATAAAATGTCCTGTTGCTCACAAGAATCTGTGGTCATATGTAGATTGAGAGTGAAACAGCCTGTAACAGTCACTGCAACCTATTTGATCCTGAACTAATCTGCTTTTTTTAAATTTCAAAAATATACCTTTTTCAAAAAAAAGGCCCCGAGTTCGATTCCATCCTATGGAGATTATGTGGAGATTGGAGTTTGCACATTCTCCCTGTGTTTACGTGGATTTTCTCTAGGTGCTCCGGTTTCCTCCCCCAGTCCAAAAATGTGCAGCATTGGTGGACTGGCCATGGGAAAATGCCCATAGTGTTCAGGGATATGTGGGTTTTAGGGGTAATGGGTCTGGGTTAGCGTGGAGTTGTTGGGCTGAAGGGTCTGTTTTCACACTGTAGGGATTCTATGAAAAAAATGTGGGGTATATACACATAGTCACAAATGCAGTTCTGTTTTGTACAGTATGATATCAAGGAAAATAAACAAAACATTGGAATTTGACTATTCAAAAAAAACCAAAGACCTCTCACACATATATTTGCGTACGTGTGAGGCACCAGGAGGGTCCAATAACTGAACTGATCCCTATTAAACTTTATCAGAAAGACTTCAGATGGTGGTCTTTTCCCACTGTGCCTTGGCGACAGCTGCCCCGAGCTCATTCAGCGTTCATTTCAAAAACGTGCTTTATTCATAAAATTATTTTTTGTATATATACATTGTCACAAATGTAGTTTGGTTCTGTACAACAGCATATAAAGTAAACAAGCAAATCTTTTGATTTCCTACATGTATCAGACGATATTTATGTGTATTGAGGCACTAGGAGGGTCTGATAACTAACAGCTCCCCAGTTGTCTTCAGCAGGAAGACCTCAGCCAGTGGTCTTTCCCCACTGCGCCTTGGTGGCAATTGCTGCAAGCTTCAGTACGTAGCCCAGGACCTTGGAATGTGCAAGTCTGCAACGCTTGGTCAAGGTCAACTCCTTGCTGTGGAAGACCAAGAAGTTTCAGGCAGACCAAGAGTGATCCTGAACTAATTTGCTGGGCCAAGTTCTTTCCATCACCAAACCACCTAAATCATTTAACATCATTAGTCTGCATCCTTGCCGAGGCCCAAAACCTGCTGAATTCCTTGTTCGGGCCTTCTGCTTCCAGGCATGTAAATTCTATGGGAACAGAAGCAGGTCGTTTGTACAGTATTTGGTGGTGTCTCCCTCCTGATGCCTCAAAGCTTTTACACCACCTATAAAAGTACACATCAAGAGTGTGATGAAATACTCTTCACTTGCCTGGCTGAATGCAGCTCCAGCAATACTCAAGAAGCTCATCTATCCAGGTCAAACCAGTCACCTTGATTGGTACCCCATTCATTACTTTGACCATTCACTCCCTTTTTATTGAAGAACAATGGCTGTAGTGTGTACTATGCCTAAATGCAGTGCAGCAATTCACTCAGGCTCGTTGCCTTGAACTATCCATGTGTCTTTTATTTCCTGTGATGATTTTGGCAGCGTAATGATTTTTAAATACCTTAGGAGATGGCATTGATCTAGATTTTTTTAATTTTTTGGTGAAACACTTCTGCATTGTGACAATTTCTCATTGTCACATTCTTTAGGCCACCCATTTCTGACTTAATTGAGCATCTCACTGATCACCAGACCCTTTAGGTTTGTTCACTAATTTCTCTGACAGACATTGGCATGCTGATTGAGAAGGTAAAGTAATTTGCAAATTACTGCAGAGGCTAGAAATGAATCAGTTCTTATGGGAAATCTCAATGGAATGTCTATATTTGTGTGATCTGCTGACTGAAGATCTGTAATATTCTATTGATGTTACAGAAAAATCAGTACCTGTCTCTGAAGCCACTGTGCTGCCATTAGGAATGGCACTCTGTTCTTTAAAGCAAGTACCTTGAAGCGACACATGCTTCTTAGCTTTGCAATCAATCCTAACTTTGTTCAGTTTTATAATGTGCTCTTTCTTTGTCTTGCTGCTAACTAGCATGTCAACTAAGAAGCAGTATACACCTTTCATTTGACCTAGTACCTCACCAGTTATTCTGTGGAACGTTATGGGAGCAATAAATCTCCACAAATCCAAATAGACCTAACTGCTTTTGAACTACCACAACAGATGCAGCTCATCTCTGCACTTCTTTTCACCTGTTCTTTCTGATCTGTTCAAGTCTTTACACTTGTGACTGCATAAGGCACTGACCTCGCCTTTAAGATATCAGTTGTACATTGCCCTTCATCTTGATTTCCACCTTGTGATTCCTAATTTTATCATTTGCTCTTTGTTGCTCAAAGATGACTTTGTATTCCCTTAGAACCTCCTCAATAACAAATACTCCTACTGACCTCTACTGTTAACAACTTGGTTGAGTTAAATCATATATTCTTAAGTTAATCTCTTGCTATTTGAAAGACCTTGTTCACTCCTACAACCAAAGGTAAGTAACAGGATGCATCATCACATTCTATTATAAACATTAACTTTGCCAGACACTGGATTCCGTTATTGGTAGAGTTAGTCGATAGTTCTGTAGTTTTGTGTGAGGGAATGCAGTTTTGGGATTCCTCAGGCACTCTCTGAGCTAACCAGGCTGCAGCTCTAAAGATGAAAATAAATTGTGACTCTCCTGTGAATAATTGTGAAAAGAATGTTTCTTCAGCCTTTTACTGTCATCATCCTTGTGCTTTTTTTGTGATTTCTGATTGAGTACAACTGTTGATCTTCCTGCTTGATTATGTAAAGCTCTGTTTCCATGTCAAAAATATGTGCATTTAAGGATTCTGGACTCCTGAATTAGCTTTAGATCTACAGTGACTTTGACCTGATGCATGACAATGACTTGTAGCATAATTGCAACCTAAAGGATTGGCTATTTCCTCTCCTCTATGCTGTCTGAATATTACTGACTTTTCTACAGGCATGGCACCATGCCTGGAAATGGGGGTGTTTGAATGGATAGTGGCTGTCATGACAATGATAGTATCAAGGTTTCTGACTTTGGCACTATTAACCTGGACTGACTAGCTCTCACTGAAATCCTGTGGGCTTCCCCTGTAAACTTAGGAAGAGACCTGCTTTGCAATCTGCAACTATCTCTTTCTGCCGTTTCTGTGACTGTGGCCTCATTATGTACAGCTCTGACTCTGTTCTCCATGTACACGTTGTACGCAGCTTTTTAAATATATCAACCTTAAGATTCAAAAATGTATCACAACCAGGTCTTACTTGCTCAAATAAAATTAAAAGAAAATGCTATCCCATCTTCAGCACCATATTTCAGTAGTATATTGCACTAACACATGCTGATCTTCAGACAGTCATTATTTAACTTTATTTACACTCCCTAATGCAAAGGGTAATCTAATAATGCTCAGATCTTGAAGTATCTTTGGAATTCTGAGTGTTCCCTTTTTATTTCATAGTAGTCGACTGGAGTTCCATTGTTGGCCCATTTCTAGCAGGACAACTGCTGAGTCAGTAAACTTATCTTTGGCTGCTTGTTTGGTACCATTCAAACAGGAAGCTTTAATGTGGATGTAAAGCTATTTGCAAAACACATTTTTCTTGAATTTAGCAGTAGTTGAATGATGATAAATCTACTAGAAATATCCTGAATATCAAAATGCTGAAAATACCTTTTTGTTTGTACTGTGAGCATCTTACTCCACTTAGATTGGCTGCTATTTAAGAAAACTGCAATTAGGGATGGGTGATAAATGCTAGCCATGCCAACCACACTCATTCGAAGAAGGAGTGAACAAAATGTGGTGAATGGTTGCATCTACCAATGATTTGGAATAATATGTAGAAAATAGCAATGCCTCTTTTTAAAGATTTGCCGTGTTTGTTAGGGACAAGCCACTTGTTGCTCCTTAAGATCTCTGCTACATATTGTATTACTTGACTAGTAACCTAGAGATCTAGGCTAATGATCCATAAACGTGAGATCAAAGTCCACTGCAATAGCTGGGGAATTCCATGAGTTTTGATTTTAACAATATCTTACACTGTATAGTATTGAATCATATTTCTGTCCACACCACTTGAATGCCATACCTATTTCCAAACATGATACCAGAATGCAGTTAGGGATGGGCAGTAAAGGCTCATGTTGCTAGATATGTCCACATCCCATGAATTAATTAAAAGAAAAAGTTTTTTTTAAACCATTACTGGAACATATTTTAAAAAAATCAAAAGAATTCATTTTCTAGTTCACAGCTTTGTTGATTTTCAATTTCAGAACTTAAAACAGCGCATAAAATAATTTCATTGTTTATTACCTTTACAACAATCCTACATTACCGTCATGACTTCTACCCATTTAAATGAACTTAAATTCTCTTTTAAGTTCTGCTAGTGAAATAGGGCTTATTATGACTGGACCATCTTGTTTCTACACAGACTATATTTTAAAAAAATTATAATTAATAATTTAATATTTACTGAAGAACTGTTGGTGTAATTTTCATTCTTTTATAATCCCTACCAGATCTGCTATGGCAAGGCAAAAGGCATACAGTTGCAAGTGTGTCATAAAGAGGAAGTGCACACTGTATGCAAGATACTGAAAATTTTTATATTTTATAGAGTACATGATAGGTCTTCCCAAAATGATCCCGTTCATGCAGTGTTTTTAGTGTCTATCCAGATAAATTCAGCTTTCAAGGGCTGCTTAAAACTGAGGGTTTCGTTAAAATAGATAAAAGCAATAAAAAAATCCTAAGGACAGGGAGGCCAAAGAAAAGTGAAGCTTTTGAAGGTGAATTCCAGATGCAGCATGTACAAACCTACTAAAGATGGCACCATTATATACAGATCTGTTACTTCTATTTGTTTCTCAGCAGATGCTTGACCTGTTTTAGGCTGTTATAACAATGTAAAATCTGGGCATCTCTTGCGAACAGAGGGTATGGTGTGTATTTCCTGTCTTCTAAATACTTCGTATAACTTTTACCTGCTCCATTTTGTTGTTTACACCTAATAAACATAAAATAGCATATACACTAACTCAACATGACTGAGGAGATATGGTGCAGAAAAGGTAACTGGAATTCTACATCAAATTAGTCGACAAATTAAAAGCTAATGCTGTCAGTTCCTCATACAGTCATCAATGTAGAAAATAGACTTCTGTGTCAGATATTGAAAGCAACATTCTAGAATAGGTAAAAAATAACAGTGAGATACTGTATTAGGAGAACTGTGCCATAAGCATGCAGGGGATCCTGCTGTGAAACCTGCCAACTAATGCATGGAAGCATATCATCGACAACATAACTAAACTTATTCGTAGTGGATGGATATGCAATTGTAGGGAGATGCTGATAGTTTTCATGGGGATTCATTTAATCTATTTGAACAATATTAATCGTAACCCAAATTTAGGAATTTTGTAATCAGAAGGCTTGTATCTTAGGTCTGTTCTGTATTTCACAGATTACTTCAAACTTCTTACTCCTTGGATAAGCCACAATCTGAGCAGCATCTATCATGTTCTATGTATGAATTTATAATGAAGTAGAAGGAAAGGTATAGGACCTCAAGTAGAGGAAGAAAGAAATTAACTTTAAGGAGAAATGCCCCACATCCTAGCATGTCACATTTGTCAAGCTGGATACGTGGAGCCTTCAAAATGATGCCTTCCAGTTGTTGCAGAATGATCCGCTGGAAATTTTATTTCACAGTTATCCTCCCTAACCATGTTAGAAAATCAAAGCTGAACAAGATTCGAAACCACATCCTGCTGATGGAAAACCTGGTGCATACCTGATAGTCTGGATCCCAGGGGCTTGAAAGAAATACCTGTAGAGATAATCTTACACTTGTTGTAACCATCATAAGATCACAGTGAATTGAGAAATCATGAATGTAACATCTGTATTGAAGAATGGGGGCAATTAGAAAGCTAGAGACTAGGCCAGTTTGACTGATAATGTTGCATTGGGAAACCGCTGGAGTCAATATTTAAGGAAGTAATAGTACAACATTTAGGAACTCAGATCCCATTCATATTATGTGGCCTTATGGAAGGGGAGTCATATTTAATGTAGCATATTTGGATTTACAAAATGCATATAATAAAGTGGTATAAGTTTTTATTGTACAAGGTAAGAACTCATGATGAATATATTAGCATAGATAGAGGATTGACAATCAGGAAGCAGAGTGTTGAGACAAATGGATCATTTTCAGGTTAGAAAAATGCAACTAATGGAGTGCTACAGTGCTCCATGCTGAGGCTTCAACAATTTAATCTGTATGAACAACCTAGATGAAAGAACAGTGTATTAGAGCAATATTTGTTGATGGTACAGAAATAAATAGGAAGCAGTTTGTGAGGAGCAGAGTCTGAAACGGGATTTCGGTTCAGAGATTTGGCAAGAGTTTGGCCTCTGGAGTATGGTGAAGGAAAATGTGAGGTTATTTACTTAGGTAGAATGGATAGTAAAGCAGTATCTTATTTAAATGGAGAGACACTGTAGAATTCTGAGAGGAGGTCGGGTATTGACATACATCGGTCACGAACGTTGTGATGAAAATATGGCAAATAATTAGGAAACCATATAGAAAGCTAGTTTCTTTTTGCAAGGGGAATGTAAGGAAGTCTTCTTGCAACAGTACACATTGTTGGTGAGACCCCATACGCACACAGTCCACACACAGACCACTCTGTGTGAAAAAGTTCTTCCTAGGTCCTTTTTAAATCTTTACCCTCTCAGCTTAAATTTATGCCATCTAGTTTTGGACTCCCCCACCCTGGGGAAAAGACTATTCACCCTATCCATACCCCTTATGATTTTATAAACTTCTACAAGGTTCCCCTCAGCCTCCGATGCTCCAGTGAAAATTGCCCCAGCCTGTTCAATCTCTCCCTATGGCTTTCGTCTCCTGAGTTGCTTGGATGTAATTCAAATGAGAACATGCAATAGTTTGCTAGGATAAAGGGTTTATCTTATGAGGAAAGTTCGGCCTCCATTTAGTGGAATTCAGAAGGATAAGATGTAATCTTACTGAATGTATGATTCTGAGAAGGTGTCAGAGGATAGCTGCTGAGAGGATGTTTTCCTTTGTGGAGGAATCTTGAGTCAAGTGAGTACAATTCAAAATAAAGGGTCTCTTACTTCACTTGGAAATTGTGGGTGGAATCTTTTGTCCTTCTCCATGATAAATTGACTGTGGGGTTAACTTGATGAGAGGTCGGGAATACTGCCACCTTTCTACTTCCACCCAAACTGTGTATGAGACCATAAGACATAGGATTGGAAGATAATGGCTAATCTGACAAACTCCACTTTCCTGCCATATCCCCGTAGTTCTTGATTCCCTTACTGATTAAACATCTTCCTAAGCCTTGAATATACTGATTGACAAAGCCTCTCCAACCTTTGTCTTTGTGGCAAAGAATTCTGCAGATTCATTACGCTCTGAGAGAAGAAGTGTCTCTGTCCTGACTAGTTATAGAGTCACAGAGCTGTACAGCATGGAAACAGACCCTTTGGTCCAACTTGTCCATGCCAACCAGTTTTGCTAAATTAATCCTGTCCCATTTGCCAGCATTTGGCCCATATCCCTCTAAAACGTTCCTATTCATATACCTAGCTCTATGTCTTTTAAATGTTGTAATTATACCAACCTCTACCACTTCCTGTAGCAGCTCAATCCATTCACATACCACCCTCTGTGTGAAAAAGCTGCTCCTTGAGTCCCTTTAAAATCTTTACTCTCGCACCTTAAATCTGTGTCCTGTCTTTTTAGACTTGCCCACCCTGTGGAAAAGACCCTGACTGTTCACTCTATCCATGCACCTTAGGATTTTAAAAACCTGTATAAAGCCACACTTCAGCCTCCAACGCTCCAGGGAAAATAATCCCAGTCTATTCAGTCGCCCTCTGTAGCTCAAACCCTCCAACCCTGGCAACATTGCTTGCCTTTCCATGTCTGTTTGTGTCATCTGCAATCTTAGCTATGGCATGTTCATTTTCCTCATCCAGGCCATTTATATATTATGAATAATTTTGTCCCGAACCCTGATCTCTGTGCCACTCCACTAGTTACAGGTTGCCATCTACAATAATTCTAATTCTCTGTTTTCTGTTAGTTAGCCAATTATCTAACCATGCTAATATACTTTATACAACACCTTCTGTAAATGTAAATATATTACATCCATTGTGTTATCTTTATCTGTATCTCTTCAAAGAATAGTAATAATTTTGGCTGGCATGATTTCCCCTTCATGAAGCCGTGGTGACTCTGCTTGATAATATTATGTGCTTTTAAATGCTCTGCTTTTATATCCTTTATAATGGACTCTTAACATCTTCCCAATTACACATGTTATGCCAACTGGCCTATAGTTACCTGTTTCTTTTTGTCTGCTTCTCTTTTTCAGTAAAGGTGTTACTTTGGCAGTTTTCCAACCCTTAGGAACTTGTCCAGAGTTTAAGGATTCTTGGAAGATGTCTGCCACATTCACTATCTTTGCAGCTACTTCCTTTAATATCCTTGAATGCATCCAATCAGGTCCACGGGATTCAATGGCTTTTAGTCCCATTATTTTTCCCTAGTACTACTTCTGCAGTGATAGTTCTTGTATTTATTTGTTCTCCCATTTTTGCTCTTGATTATTTCATATTTTCAGAATGCAATGAAGGCAGATGCAAAGTATTTATTCAACTCCTCTACCATTTCCTGGTTGCCTACTGTTATTTTCCCAGCCTCATTCTCCAAAGAGCCTGTGTTCACTTTGACTCTCACTTTCTTTTTATATCTTGAATGAAGCTCTTGCTTGTAGTTTGATATTACATGCAAGTTTACCATCAAAGTTTATTTTCAACCTCTCTTTTTGATCATCTTTGCTTTTTAAAACTCTCCCCATCCTCTTGTTTACAATTAAACTTTGTTACATTGTATGTTTCTTTTCTTTCAATTTGATGCTATCCTTAATTTTCCTGGTTAACTGGTTAGTTTGTCCCCTTCCAGGAGTTTTTGAGAATGGAAGACTGTTGGACATTCTCCCAATGCCAACTGGCATGTTTAAGTGAGTAGTTAATGCCCATTTAAGAGTCTCATCCTTCTTAGGAAAGTGGTCCCTCATTAAATGGCACTTGGTGCTGTCTCAAGGCACTCAGCATTGGGAAGGGTGAAGTAATGGAAATCCATCCCCTTGTCCTTGCTGACAACTCCATCTGCTGTAAACCACCGCCCTCCGCCTCAGATGTGCTGGTGAGTACAGAAGAAGTACCAGCCTTGGATTAGTCAGCAGATATTATTGGTCGGACTTTGACCCTTGAGTTTCTTGTTCTGGAAGGCCTGCCTCTGGCCTGAGTGGTATGACGTATGTTTGATCTTTCCTTAAAGAGGTGGCAGGAGGTTATGACTTGTTCTGCCTGTTGCTTTCACAAAATTCCACCTGAGGAATTTTTTCTACCTGAGGAATTTCTTATGTCAGAAGGTTGTAAATTTTTATAATCCATTTTGTCAGAGAGAATTGGAGACCCAGGATCATTCGGTAATTCAAAACTGTTGGACAGATGTTTGATTTACAAGTGAGTCAAGCGTGTGGTGAGGGTTTAGTTAGCTCAGTTGGCTCTACGGCTGCTTATGATACAGAGGGATGCTAATAACGTGGGTTAAGTTCCCTCACCATCTGAGGTTATTATGATGAACTCTCCTTCTCTACCTCCCCCTTCGCCTGAGGAGTGGTGATCCTCAGGTTAAACCGCCACTCTATTGAGAGAGCAGCCTTCTGGTCTTGTAGTTCTATGATGATTTTACCTGTTGTTGGGGTTTGGGGGTCGGGCATGAAAGTGGAATTGAGGCAACAATCAGACAAGCCACCATCTTTTCGTGTGATGCAGCAAGCCAGAGTGCTAAATGGCCTGTGTCTGCTCCTGTCTTTTATATTTCCATATTCTTCCACATCTAAACACAGTTGTGAGAAAGGCTTTTCAGTAATTATATCGAGAAAATAATCAAAAGACTGATGGCATGTGATGAAAATAGTGAGTTTAGATAGAGGCTTGTATGATCAAATGCCAAATACAGTATACTTGTATAATGGAAGAAATACTGTAGGACAGTTAAGTACAAGTCCAGGAGTTCAGTGAAGATTGAGTGCCATTCATCATAATTGACGGTGCAGCAAGATCCAGACAATGTCCATGTTTGGGCTGACAAGTAGTGAGTAATTCTCGTGCCACTCAAGTACCAGCAATGACCATTTATAACAGGGGAGAATCTGACCATTACCCTTTGGCAATCGATGGCATCACAATCACTGAATCTTCCTCTATCAATGTATTGAGGTTTACCATTGATTGGAAACTGCACTGGACTAGCCATCTAAGTACTTTGTCTACCAGAAAAGGTCAGATACTAGAAATCTTGAATTGAGTAATTCACATCCTGACTGCCAAAAAGCCTCCTATCCACTATCTACAAGGCAATATTCAGGTATGTGTGATACTGTTGACTTGGAAATGTATTGTGGTTTTTTTCTGTGTTGCCTTCGTGAAAATTCACTCTCCCTAAAGGCATTGTGGGTCCAACTAAGGAAATGGACCACAGTGGTTCAAGAAGGCACTTCACTACCGGTACGCCTAGCCAATCTAAATTTAATGTCTGCTGAAATTGAGATGAAGTTGAGATGAGATGGCAACATGAAGCATTGTGCTGTGTCGTTTTACAACATTATTTCCACTAATCAACATTTTGGCATGTTTCTAAGAAGATGGAGCCGGGATTAACAACACAGTTGTCATAGTACAACAATATATCCACCTCTGTGGGCAGAATATTCCACATACTTAACAAAAAATCCAAAAAACTGCAGATGTTGGAAATTAAAAACAAAAACAGAATTTGCTGGTAAAACTCAACAGGTCTGGCAAAACTTTGGATAGAAAGCAAAGTTAATTTTTCAGCTCCATTGACCTTTCTTCAGAACTCTTTGTATTTATGGGTGTGTAGGTACTAGTATGTGAATGTTAAGTGCTCTTGACATCCTTTTCTAATAGCCAAGACCCTTAAAAAGATCTAATTATGCACAGCCATTTGGAAAGCTGTAGAAACATTCCTGTATTTTCAGGTAAGTTTCCTCATTACTGGCCTGTAGACAAAAGATTTTATATCGGCACGTTACCTTGAAACCGGCGAAGGTGTAACAGTTTAGAGAAAAAAATCTGCAGATACTGGAATCCAAGGTAGACGAACAGGAGGCTGGAAGAACGCAGCAAGCCAGGCAGCATCTGGAGGAAAGGAAAGGTCAACGTTTTGGGTAATGCCCTTCTTCTGGACACTTACCCATTTACCTCCTCCATCTCCAATATCCAAGGGCCCAAACATACCTTCCAGGTGAAGCAGCACTTTACCTGTATTTCCCACAATCTAGTCTATGCATCTCGCTGCTTACAATGTGGTCTCTTCTACATTGTGGAAATGAACGTAGACTAGGTGACTGCTTCTCATAACATCTATGTTCTGCCTGCAGAAAAGACCCTGAGCTTCCCTTTGCCTGCTGCTTTAACAAACCACCCTGTTCGCTGGCCAACATCTCTGCCTCAGACTTGCTGCAGTGTTCCAGCAAAGCTCAGCACAAGCTGGAAAAAGAACACCTCATTTTCCGCTTGGAGACCCTGCGGTCCTCCAGACTCAATATGGAATTCAGTAATTTTAGGGTCTGAACTCTGTCATGTCCTAGCCCACCACGCGTCAGGCCTTGTTATCACATAGTCTTCCATTACACACTACCTATTATTAACCACTAATAGTCTCCATTAACAACTATTCACCCTCCAATCCAGATCATTATCAACTCCTTTGTCTGTCAAACTGTTCTTCTCTCTCTTTGGGCTCTATCCCCAACTATCGTTTACTCCTTACCCCCTCCTCCCACCGTATCTTCTGCAGATAAACTGACATTTCCTAGCTACCATCAGTTTTGAGGAAGGGTTACTGGATCTGAAATGTTAACTCTGATTTTTCTTCACATTTGCTGCCAGATCTGCTGAGCTTTTCCAACAACTTCTGTTTTTGTAAAAGATTTTACATGTCTTGCTGTTGTAACCACACCTTTCCATTAATGGATATATGCATTTTTTCCAAGGTCTCCAGAGGAATTATGTTTTGACCAGGTGAGGAGGGGATTTCACCTCCTTTCTTTCTTAAATCCCTCTTGTTTGGTTTCAACAGGTATTTAATTTCTTTCAGCTTGGGGCTGTATTTAGTTAAGGATTGGTTAACTGGATCAGAATGAGAGAGGAAATGAGCCACTTTCAAGGCTTTCATTAATGACTGAAAGAAGAATTTTATTAACCTCCCAATCCTGAGGAAATAATAAAAAAATGCATCAAATACATTGGTACTAAGTTTAAAGGGAGTATCTGGTACAGACAGGGAGAATTAAGATTACACTCGTGATGACTTTTTAACCTGAGACCAGAGTTGTTAAATTGCTGACTGGTAAATCTCAGCAGCAGGAAATGTTGATCAGAGATAATGGGAACTGCAGATGCTGGAGAATCCGAGATAACAAAGTGTGAAGCTGGATGAACACAGCAGGCCAAACAGCATCTTAGGAGCACCTAAGATGCTGCCTGGCCTGCTGTGTTCATCCAGCTTCACACTTTGTTAGCAGCAAATGTTGGAGATATATTTTGAGTTCTCATTGACCAGTTGTTTCCCCAATTTGCTTTTTTCACCAAGTGCTGTCTTCTGAGATCATGAGAAATAGGCACAAAGAAAGAGGGAGTCTGCCAGTTCCTGCTAACAAATCCAATTTTATTTAGCTCTGCTGCTCAGAAGCAGCTGTAGAAACATAATTCTATGTGTATTCTGGTGTCCAGAGAATGTGCACTCTACTTCCTATTTCCTGTTTAGTGTTTACAAATTGGTAGAAGAGTTTTGGTTATTTGTGTTGATTGCCACTTTGTTTTTAGAGTATCTCTTTGCAAGTCATGTTTTCTCTTCTCCTCATCTCCCAATCTCCTTTATCGGACCTGGTTTTCATTTGATGAACTCACGTGATATACATCATAAGCTCTGACACCTTCATCATCCACAAAACTCTGATTTTGGTCCCCTTAGCTTTTTCCCTTGCTGGAATGTACTTAGCACGTACCTAAAGTTTCTTTTCTTTAAAGATCACCAGTTGTTCCGGTACAATTTCTCTGCTCAGTCTCTGGTTCTGATTTACTCTGCAAAACTACACATACTCTGATGCATGCACTGACACCATAGTCATTGATAGCCTGGTTGGAACAAGGAATTACTTGTTGAAATCTTTCAAGATAAAATAAAAAGCAAAAGTGGCACTACTTGGAGAATTAAAAATGTAGTGGAATCTCTTTTTCAATATAAAGAATTAAGTAAGAAAGCTATTTAAAAATGAACAACAAATGAAAATTGAAACAGATCCAGATTCACCGTGGAACTTGAACTGGCAAATACAAACCACAACGCCATCTCAAACTTTCAGTTAACAATCCTTTAATAATTTGGCGAAAAAAGGTTAAAACCGTCAGAAAATCAGCAGCCTGGATGGTGAAGCCCCTTTCCCAGGTAGGTGGGAAAGGATTTGTGACCTACCAGGATTACTGGCACTTCATTCTGTTGATCCAAGCAATTGATCAAGTCGTGAAACTTAAAGTGATGGAAAAATCCCAGTCAATTTATCTTTAACAAGGCCATTAATGAGATCAAGATAATAAAATGTGAGGCTGGATGAACACAGCAGGCCAAGCAGCATCTCAGGAGCACAAAAGCTGACGTTTCGGGCCTAGACCCTTCATCAGAGAGGGGGATGGGGGGAGGGAACTGGAATAAATAGGGAGAGAGGGGGAGGCGGACCGAAGATGGAGAGTAAAGAAGATAGGTGGAGAGAGTGTAGGTGGGGAGGTAGGGAGGGGATAGGTCAGTCCAGGGAAGACGGACAGGTCAAGGAGGTGGGATGAGGTTAGTAGGTAGCGGGGGGTGCGGCTTGAGGTGGGAGGAAGGGATGGGTGAGAGGAAGAACCGGTTAGGGAGGCAGAGACAGGTTGGACTGGTTTTGGGATGCAGTGGGATGCATCCCAAAACCAGTCCAACCTGTCTCTGCCTCCCTAACCGGTTCTTCCTCTCACCCATCCCTTCCTCCCACCCCAAGCCGCACCCCCCGCTACCTACTAACCTCATCCCACCTCCTTGACCTGTCCGTCTTCCCTGGACTGACCTATCCCCTCCCTACCTCCCCACCTACACTCTCTCCACCTATCTTCTTTACTCTCCATCTTCGGTCCGCCTCCCCCTCTCTCCCTATTTATTCCAGTTCCCTCCCCCCATCCCCCTCTCTGATGAAGGGTCTAGGCCCGAAACGTCAGCTTTTGTGCTCCTGAGATGCTGCTTGGCCTGCTGTGTTCATCCAGCCTCACATTTTATTATCTTCGAATCTCCAGCATCTGCAGTTCCCATTATCATTAATGAGATCAATTCTCTTTTCCAAACCCATGTCAGTCAAAATAACTCTTTGGAACAGAACTGACCACATAATATCTGGGCTTTGTCTGCCTCCATTCCCAATGTTGCAGGCCCATAAAATCAACTTTTTTTTTACTGTTTGTAATGTTTTCAGGAATGAATAAATTTGCTTAAATCTCACTATCCCATAAATGCAGCTGTTTGTAAGAGATTAAGTTGGACTGTGGTCTGATTATACTTGTAACTAACTACCTGTAACTGAGGCACTGTCAGCAGATTTATTTAATATATGTGGTTGGTCATTAAGCCAATACTTTTCCTGTTTTATGATTATGCCGACTTTTTCTTCTATTATTTAAAATTCTTTCCGCGAAAGATAAATGATTTTCTTACAGTTGCGGCACAAATCCTGCTATGATTTTCTATTACTTATTGTGATTAGAAGTATAAATTGCACATGTTACCTATTATGAATAAATTTTGGCGTTTTCAGTGATGGTCTGGGAATATTTTGAAAGCTGGTGCTCTATCCATGAACTTATATATGATGAGTCTCACGTGAAAACTGCTTAAGGAGAAGGCTACAGGCGATTGCCTTATAATGATTTCTTATGGTGCATTAGAAGTAGAACACCTGTTTAACAAAATAAGTTCAAAATATCTAACAACTGTTTTCTAATATAATTTAAGAGTATAATAAATTGAAACATGAGTAAACCATTTGACCCTTTGAGCCTGCTCTGCCATTCAGCGCAATCATGGCTGATCTGTTTCAGCTTCACCATTCCACCCAATTCCTGTTTCTGTTGATTTATTGAATGGTTAAAATACTGTGTCAAGTCTTGAATATATTTAACAGTGGTGTCTCCACAGCTCTTCAGAACAGAGAATTCCAAAGGTTTGAGTCAACCTGCTTGATGGTAGAAGCCTTGAATTGAACAACTGGACATAAACAGTATCATACCAATTCAAAGAAAGCTATTATGGAGGCCCTGATATCATGGTTAATGTTCACCCATTTTAGTTTGTTTGTCTATGGTAGTGCAGAATTCTGAATTATAATTTAGTAATTACTGCTTGAAGGTGAAATGTACAATTCTAATCTTGCATCTTTTCCAGTTGTCATGGACGATGATGATGACCGTGATCTGCGAGATGTTATTGGGTATGTAATCTCTTTGTAAAATTATTTGTATAAAATAATTTAAATTGTGTCAGCTTAGTATGGAAGGTTGTGGGATTTGAAATCACACTCCATGTTTTTACCTTAAGACATAGAAGAATAGAATTAAGCCATGCAGCTCATCAAGTCTGCTCTGCAATTTACTGAGATTATGACTGATCTGATAATCATCAATCCCCTTTCTTCCATATTCCCCATAACACTTGATTCCCTTACTGATTAAAGATCTGTTTATTCTAACCTTGAATATACTTAATGACTCAGCCTCAACAGTCCTTTGTGGTAAGGAATTACAGAGATTCTTCAGAGAGAATAAATTCCTTCTCATTTCTGTCTTAAATGTGTGACCCCTTATTGTGACAATATGGCCTCTGGTCCTATATTCTCCCACAAGGGGAAACCACCTTCCTACATCCATCCTGTTGAGTCATCTACAAAATTTTTATCTATCAGTAAGATTGCCTATCATTCTTCTATATTCCAATGATTACAGGTCTAATTTACTCAATATTTCTTTATAAGCCAGGCCCTCCATATCTGATTTCAGCTTAGTGAACCTTCTTTGGACTGTTTCCAGTGCCTGTATATCTTTACTTAGATAAGGGACCCAAAACTGTTCACACTATTCCAGCTGTGTCTGCTGAGTGTCTTGAACAGTTTAAGCAAAACCTCCCTATTTTTATATAATATTTCCTTTGAAATAAAGGCCAACATTTCATTTGCCTTCCCAATTACCAGCTAAACTTGGATGCTGGCCTTTTGCAATTTATAAATGAGGACTCCCAAATCCCTCTGTTCTATAGCTTTCTGTAGTCTATCTTGATATAAATAATATTCAACCCCTCTATTCTTCCTGCCAATTTGCAAAACCTCACATGCACATTCTCCCTGTGTCTGTGCGGGTTTCCTCCGGATGCTCTGGTTTCCTCTCTCAGTCCAAAGATGTGCAGGGTAGGTGGATTGGCCATGCTAAATTGTATGTAGTGTTCAGGTGAATTAGACACAGGGAACCGGATGGGTAGGGGATTGAGTCAGGGTAGGATGCTTTTCGGAGGGGAAGTGTGGATTTGTTGGGCTGAAGGGCCTGTTTCCACACAGTAGGGATTCTATGAACATTTCTATGAACACCCAGTCATAGAGAGTAATACAGCATGGAAACAGGCTCTTTGGCCCATTGCTAACCATGGTGCCCATTTGGCTAGTTCCAATTGCCCACGTTTGGTCCATATCCCTCCAAAGCCTTCCCATCCAGGTACCTATCCAAATGTTTTTTTAAATGTTGCTATTGTACCTGCCTCAACCACTTTGTCTGGCAGCCCATTCCACATACATACCACTCGCTACATTGGAAGTTGCCCCTCAAGTCCTTCTTAAATCTTTTCCCTCTCATCTTAAACCTATGACCTCTAGTTTTCAATTCCTCATTCTTGAGAAAACAACTACACGCTTCTACATCCTACCTATGCCCCTCATGATTTTATACACTTTAATAAAGACCCCTCATTGTCCTATGTTCCAAGGAATAAGGTCCTATCCTGGCCAACGCCTCCCTACAACTCAGGTCTACTAGTCCTGGCAACATCCTCGTAAATCTCCTTAGCACACTTTACAGTTTAACTATGTCTTTCCTATAACAGGGTGACCAAAACTGTACATAATACTTCAAGTGCAGCCTCACCAACGACTTATACAACTGTAACATAACGTTCCAACTCCTACACTCAGTGCCTCGATCGATGAAAGCCAGCATGCTAAATGTCTTCTTCACCACCCTCTCCACCTGTAACAGTGTTTTCAGTGAACTCTGCTCTTGTACTCGTAAGTCATTCTGATCCACAACGATCCTCAGGACCCAACCATTCATTGTAGAAGCCCTACCTTGGTTCGACTTTCCAAAATGCAACATCTCACATTTATCTGTATATTCCATAATAATTCTTTGTTCACTTTTCTGATACAAGACATTAATGTGTTGTAATTAATTGTGGCTCCAGAACTGATCTCTGTGGTGTACCATTAGTTACAGTTTGCTAGCTCCAACATTCTCCCCATCTCATCTTTTATTTCATCTTACTATTAGTTAGCCAATCCTCCACTCGTGCTAATACATTACATCTAACAGCATTGGTTCTTATCTTATTAAACAATGTAATGTATAGTATCTTATCAAGAACCTTCTGAAAATCCAAATACATTACACCCGTTTTATTTCCCTTTATCTGACTTGCTTGTTACCTCCTCAAAGAATTCTAGCAAATGAGTCTAGCATGATTTCCCCTTCATGAAACCACGATGACTCTGTTTGATAATATTATGTGCTCTAAATGCTGTTTTATTCCATCTGTTATTGTTGATGATTACATTTTCCCAATAACCGACATGAAGCTGACTGGCCTTTTGTTACCTATTTTTGTCTCCTCCCCATTTTAAGTAAAGGTGTTACTTGGCAGTTATCCAAGACTCTGAATCTAAGGATTCCTGGAAGAGTACTACTAGATATGAACTATTTCAGTAGCTAATTCCATTAATAACCAAGGATGCATCCCATCAGACTCAGGAGACCTTTTGACTTTCAGTCCCATTAGTTTCCCTAGCAATTTTTCTTTACTGATAATTATTTCCAATCCTTTTGCCCCTTTAATGTTTAGTGATTTTGGGATGCTATTAGTGTATTGTACTGTGAAGTACATATGACCAAAAGATGTAGCAGCAGAATTAGACCATTTGACTCATTGAATCTGGTCTGCCATTCCATCATGGCTGATATGGTTCTTAAATTCATTCTCCTGCCTTCACCCCGTAATCCCTTACTGAAGACTGATGCAATGTATTTTTTCAACTCCTCTGCCATTTTCTACTTCCCTGTTTCTATTTCCTCATCCTCACTCTGTATGGGGCATAGGTTCACTTTTGATTCTCTCTCCCTTTTTACGTATTTAAAGAAGCTCTTGCTGTCCATCTTGAAATTGCTTGTAAGTTTACTCTCTCAGTTTATTTCCTTTTTTTGATTGTCTATTATTGATTTTTCAATCTCTCTCAATCCTCTACCTTACCAGCAGTTTCTGCAACTTTTTTTTCTTTTAAACTAATGTTTCCCTTATTAACCATGATTTGTTTACCCTCTTCCTAGAATCTTTCCTCACTGGAATATGTATTTGGTGTGAGCCATGAACTCTTCTTGAAAATCTGCCATTGATACTTAAATATTTTTGTTGCTAAACACATTCTCCAGTCCATTATAACCAGCTCAGCCCACATTCCTTTGAATTCTGTCTTACCTAAGTTTAGCACAGTTGTTTCGAACCTAAGTTCCTCCCTGTCAAACGGAATGCCAAAATCTACCATGTTATGATTGCTGTTTCCAAGGGATTCTTTTACTCTGTTAGCATTTATTTCGACTGCCTCATTACACATCTTTAGATCCAAAATATTCTGACCCTGGGTTGGATTCACAACGTATTTTTCTTATTATTTGGAATTTAGAACATGTAATCTAGGCTGACATTCCAGTGCAAAACTGGAGGAGTACCATATTATTGAAGAGAATGTCAACTTGAGAGTTCAAATTGTTATTTTCATGCATGTTAAAGATTCCATAGAAATGGCAGCACGGTGGCTTAACACTTCTGCCTCACAGTGCCAGGAACCTGGGTTCAATCCCAGTCTTAGGTGACTGTCTGTTTGGAGTTTGCATATTCTCCTCGTGTCTGTGGGTTTCCTTTGGCTGCTACTGTTCCCTCCCACAGTCCAAAGGTATGTAGGTTCGATATTTTTGCCGTCTAAATTAGCCGTAGTGTGTAGGTTAGATGGATTAGCTAAGGAGATGCAGGGATAGGGTGGCGAGTGAGTCTGGGTGAGATGCTGTTTGGAGAGTTGGTGTGGACTTGTTGAACCAGGTAGCCTGTTTCTGCACTGTAGGGATTGTATGATTCTCTGTTGAAATGCTTGAAGGCGATCGATGTTTCCTCTCAGACCCCTGGCCAACATTTCCCTTTCATCATTCCTTACTCAACAAACACACTGAAAACAGAATATTAGACCATTCATATTCTGTGTCCTCATTGGAAGGAAATTACCAGCCCCTTTTGTTTTTTAGTAATAGTGGCGGCACACAACTGTGAAGGCTTTAAGCTATCTTTAGGCCATGAACGGTGTAGATAAAGTTGTTTCCAGTAGTCGTCTGCTTATTTTTGGTATGGTGCTGTAGCAGTATTATCAAAACAAGTAAACATTAAATGCCTGAAATTACCAGATATCCTCTCAGCACTTCTAAAAAACTTTTAAATGAAAAATGACCACAGCTGCCTACTTCCAATTGGGCCATTAGGGTGACCTGTGACTGAAATTCCATGTGACCTCTGATCATTTGCCGTAATTGGTCTTTCAATTATCGTGAATTTCCAGCCCTTCTGAAGAGGTAGCCGTTCCTTTTTCTTTTATCTGGCAGGAAAATAGCTCAAGCAAACTGACATGGGCCAGTGACACAGAATTATTCACTTGTGGCTGACTCATATTGTATGTCAAGAATGCTTTGATTTTAAGAGTCCCCACAAAATAGGTAATATAGCCTATCCTTCTTTTAAGGGGTAAGTGCTTGACAAAAAAAGAGCAACAATGAAAAACGTTTTTGATTCTTACCCTTTTAGAAATCTCACTGGATGGACAAAAGTTCAATAAAGAGGAGGTACTGATTATACTTAAAGTACATAGGTTGCATCTTGTGTTGCTGATGGAAGTAAGGGAGCAAGTTAGGGAGGCATTGATCCTAATTTTCCAGTCCTTTTTATTTATGGGCTACTGCCAGTTGACATGGTAGAGAAATGATAATATTACAGTCTTGTTCTAAAAAGGGTGCCCAGCTAAACAGAACAATTACAGAGCAGTGAATGGCAGTGAAGCTTTTAGAAATGATGATTAGGACAAAGTCACCACTCACTTGGACAAGTATGAAGTAGTTAACAAAAGCCAACATGGATTTGTTAAAGACACAAAACTGAAAGAACTGCAGATGCTGGAAATCTGAAACAAAAAATAAAAATTGCTGGAAAATCTCAATGTGTCTGGCAGCATCTTCCAGACCTGCTGAAATTTTCCAGCAATTTTTGTTTTTGTGAAAGACACATTAGGTTTTATTATCGTGATTGAATTCTTCGAGACAGCAGGGACGGTTAATGTGGACAGCGTGAGTAATGTATATGTGGGCATTTGAAAGTTGTTCGATTAAGATCTTCACAATAGATATGTTAGTAAAGTTGACACCCATGGAAAGAACAAAGAACAGTGCAGGCCCTTCAGTCCACTAATCCTACACTGCTGCATGGCGCTTTTATAGTTTAAAAATATTTTGTTGCTTTGCAGTCTTTATCCCTCTATTCCCTGCCTATTCATGTATCTGTCAAATTACCACTCCCAGCTCCTCTGTAAGCGCATGCCAGGCACTTATCACTCTCTTTGTAAAAAAAATCTTGCCTCACATCTACTTCAAATTTTCACCATTTTACCTTAAACCCCTAGAAACTGACATTTGTACTCTGGGAAAAAGACTCCCTACTCTGCAATCTGTATGTGCCTCTCATAAATTTGAGAACTTCTTTCAGGTTACTGCACAGCCTGTTCAAGTGAAAACACACCAAGTTTGTCCAGTCTCTCCTCATAGTTAATACCCTCCAAACCATGTTAACTTTGCCTAACCATGCCTAGCCTAACCATGTTAAATAGGCAACACCCTGGTAAACCTTTTCTCCTAAACCTCCACATCCTTCTGCTAATGTGGCAACCAGGAACTGTTTGCAAAATTCTAAATGTGGCCTCACGGAAGTTTTATACAGCTGCAACATGATGAGCCAATTTTATTTTCCGTGCTCCAATCAGGGAAGGCAAGCATGCCATATGCCTCCTTGACCACCTTATCCAGGGAACTGAGGACCTGTACACCTAGATCCTGCTATATTTAATGCTGTAAGGGTTCTGCCATTTACTGAATACTTCTCTCCTGAAAAATGCATCACCTCACATTTGTCTGCATTAAATTCCATCTCCCATTTCTTGACCCAAATCTCCAGCCTTTGTCCTGTTGTACCCTGTTGGCAATCCTTATTATCTGCAGTTCCCCAACCTTTGTGTCATCCACAAACTCACTAATCAAACATTTCCCCCATTTATTGCAAACAACAGGGGCAAGGTTAACATGGATATGAAAGTGGTTAAATAACTGGGAACAGTGTCGTGTTGGATGATTAGTCTTTGGACTGAAGGAAAATATGCAGTTGCATCAATACTAAGATTACTGCCTATCTGGTACAACTTAATAACTTTGATTTGGGTCTTGACATTAAAATTGGAAGTTTAGTGAACATTGAGAATGATGATCAACATGAAGAGGACATAACTGGGCTTGTGAAATTGGTGAACATGACAGGTCAAATTTAATGCAGAGAAGTGAAAACTGATACATTTCCATCAGAAGAAAGGACAGGCAGTGTAAAATAATAGGCACAATTCTAAAGAGGTAAAAGAACAGAGAAACCTCTGGGTATGTATGAAGGTGGTTGGATAGGTTGAGGAAGTGATTAAGGAAGTACACAGGACTTCATAACTAATAGTGCAGAGTATAAGAGCAAGAAGTTATGGTGATCCTTATAAATCACTGGCTTGGTCGCAACTGGAATATTGTGTCCAACTGGCCTTTAGGGAGGAGTGTAGTCCTCAAAGTGTGCAGAAAATATTTACTAAAATAGTTCCAGTGATGAGCAATGCCAGTTATCTGGATAACTTGATGAAACTAGTGCTGTTCTCCTTAGAGAAGGCACTGTTGAGTGGGTATTTGTTAGAGCCTTTTAAAAATCATGAGATATCTGTACAGAGTAGTTAGAAACTTACCTTTGATTGAAGAATAAACAGTGGCATGAGATAAAACATTTCTATGCAGTGAGTGGTAAGGAACTGGAATGTGCACCCAGATGTGGTGGCAGCAGATGCAATCTCTGCTTTCATGCGGGAATTGGATAATTGAGTTGTATACATTTGCAGGACAGTGGGGGAAAGGACAGGGGTGTGATTCTTTCTTTTCTTTGTGTTTCAGACCTTTGTTTCTTGGAATCTTAATTGTAGTAGATTAGTCCACCATTACATCATATTACAGTAAGGGTTAGTTCTGTTCAAATTCCCTGGTGCATTCCTGATTTCTGAGTCTTAAGTAGTGGGAAGGGAGTTGTGCAGCAGAGGTGAGGTATTTTACACAAGAAGGTGGGGAAATTGGAGGATGTTCCAGTGTTAGTTTTTCAAACTTACAGTAGCTAATTATATAGCTCAATAGACAAAGGCATGTAACTGGTATAATCTCCAAGGCCGCCTTCACTGATGTATGTTTGGAAAGACTTTTAAAACATTGAAAAACAAAATCAAACTCTTCATATTTTGCCTTTTATTTGCTTCTATTTTAAGTTCCCTTTTAGTACAATCTCTCGAAGTATCTTTAGTATCCAGAAAGCTGTAGAAAAAAGTTTGGACTTCATTCTGCCACATGTTTGGCTTGTTCCAGATAAATCTCCATTCAATTCCATTACAACCATCTATTTTCTGCATAAAATCCAAAAAATTCCAACTGACCTCCTATCCATGAGCAGGATTTTGTCACTGAGGCAGGTGGGCATATGATTTCACATCACTGGCTGATTTATAGGCAATATTCTGCACCCAGAGAGTACCCCTGGAAGCCAGATAAGAGGCAGAATTGTGACCTGCCAACAAGTACTGGATAGCCAAATAAGTAATTAAAAGACAGTAGCAGTGTTTAGCTCCTTCCACACTGGAGGGTCTTTGCTGTCCAGTGTTGAGAATCTGTCCACCATTTAATTGGATGGTGAGCATGTGCTTAGGCTACAGTTTTTAAAATTTCAGTACTATCACTGTCTCATTGCTGTTTCCAGCACATAATGGGACCTCAACCTGTATTTCACCTGATTGTCAGGCTCCTGACTCAAAACATGGAATCCTGCCACATATCTCAAAAGTAGCTAAAGTACTAAATAAAACCGAAAGAAGTGCGGATGCAGTAATTCAGGAACAAAAACAAAATTGCTGGAAAAGCTCAGCAGATCTGTCAGCATCTGTGAAGAAAAAAACAGAGTTAACGTTTTGGGTCCAGCGACCCTTCATCAGAACTGAAGGGTCACCGGACCTGAAACGTTAACTCTGTTTTCTCCTTGTCAGATGCTGGCAGACCTGCTGAGCTTTTCCAGAAATTTTGTTTTTGTAGCTGAAATGCTAATTTGTGTTATTCCATTACCTAAATAGTCACAACCATGCTTTAGTTGAAACATTTACGAATTTGCATTGGTCATTCTGTGATAAAGATTTGACTCTTCTATGGAATGAATTCATTGGGTGACTTATTAAACTTTGTTTTCATAACAAAATTAAAATGCTAGACTTAAGTCTGCATTAGTAACTTGGAGAAAGTTTCATTTCAAATTGATATGTACATACATTGAGTTGAGTGCAGTCTGCAATAGCATCAAATTGATTTTTAAAAAAGTATTTGTAAGTGTTATATGCCAACATTTTTCCCCCTGGAAATTACTTGTAATTGTGACATTTATAATGAATTGATTGGTTTAATTGATTTTTAAAATAAATTCTTTTTCAGTGATGTACAGGCATTGAATGATTTTCTTCATGGACCTGGTAGTCAAGAAGTAAGAAATTTTATGTTTACCATTATGAATTTTAATGTATCCAGGTTGACGATTATTGCATTCATGAAATTTTGTTGATTTGTAAGTCTTAGATTAAGTATATCTCAACAGTATAATGTAAAATATTAAAGCAAAATAATAGACACCTTGTTACATTTGTGGTTTTCTGATCAATATTAATAGTGACAATTAAAGCCAAACTGATGATATAACAACCAAAAACAAAACCAGAAATTGCTGGAAAAGTTCAGGTCTGGCGGCACCTGTGGAGAGAAATCAGATTTAACATTTCGGGTGCAGTGTATCTTCCTCAGAATTGCTCAAAATATACGATAGAACAATATTGATAGATATTGCCAATATTCAAAAGGAGACGGAATCAATTTGGTTGTTGATATAGTCAGTGCTAATTGAGCAGATTGTCACTGTTCTGGTATTTCAAAAAGTAGCAGTATACAGCATTTCAGTGAAACTACTAAAAAGGTTTTCTGAGTTTTGTGATGATTTTAATTTCCGAAATAATATAGATCAGTCTCAACATGATAAATGTAAATGATTCAATGCTGGCTTGCATCTGCTTTCAGAGGGAATCTTTTGCCTATTGTCTCCCATTGAAATACTGACTTCTATTGTCTCGAAGTCACTTACAACTTTTTTTTCCTCATTCCCAACAATCTGAACTTTGTCCCTGTATTTGGAGCATACAGTTGGATCTTTGATATACATGGGGCTGACTGTATGAATGTTGCAAGGTGAATGGAGAGAGAAACGTTCTGAACAGTTTGGAATGGAGCTGGAAAGGGCCTTAAATTACTGACAGTAAGGAGTGTCTCTTCCCCAGGCAAACAAATATGTAATGTTTTACTTTCAGTGATCTGCTCTTGGTGAGCCTGGCCTCTTGTGAAGAACTTACTTCAATGTTTAGTCTGTCAACATAGAACATGGAACAATGTAGCACAGGAATAGACCCTTCAGTTCTATGTCTGAGCCTACTATGATGCCATTCTGAACAAATCTTACCTACCTGTAAGTGGTCCATATCCCTTTATTCCCTGCCCGTTCATGTGCCTATCTAAATGCTTATTAAACATTGCTATCATATCAGCTTCTTTCACCTCCCCTAGAAGTGCAATTCAGGCAGCTATAATCCTCTGTGTAAAAAAAAATCCTTTCCTTGTACATCTCCTTTAAATTTTTCCCTCTCACCTTAAACCTATACCCCCTAGTATTTGACATTTCTATCCTAGGAAAAAGACTGCCACTATCCATCCTATCCATTGTCTCTCGTAAGTTTATATACTTTATATACTGTCAGTTCATTCCACAGCCTCCGATGCTATAGCAAAAACAGTCCAAGTTTGTCCAACCTCTCCATATAGCTAATACACTCCAGTCCAGGCAGCATCCTGGTAAATGTTTTTTGAATGCTTTCCAAACCCTCCAAATCTTTCCTATGGTGCGGCAACTGGAACTGCATACAATACTTCAAATGTGGCCTAACTACCGTCTTATACAGCTGCAACATGACTTGTCAACCTTTGTACTCAGTGTCCTAACTGATGAAGGCAAGCATGGTGTATGCCTTCTTTACTATTTCATTCGCCGTGTGTCCACTTTCTTGGAGCAATGGATTTACACCCAAGATCCCTCTAAATGAATGCCCCAAAGAGTCTTTCCATTTACAGTATACTTTCTGCTTGCATTTGACCTTCCAAAATACATCACCTCAAACTTGTCCAGATTAAACTTCATCTGCCATTTCTCCGCCCAACTTTGTAACTGCTCTATGTTGTATTGTATCCATTGAAAACCTTCCTCACTATGCACAACGCTTTTAATTTTCATGTCATGAAACATAATACAGCACAGGAACAGGCCCTTCGATACATCATATCTGTGCTGCCCATGATACTACTGTCAACTAATCCCAACTGCTTCCACATGGTATGTATCCCTCTATTCTCAGCCCAGTCATGTACCAGTCTAATTGCCTCTTAAACTTTGCTAACACATCTGCTTCTACCGTCTCCTCTGGCAGCGTGTTCCAGGCACCTCCCACCTGTGTACAAAACTTTCCTCTTACTTCTTTCAGGTCCAAGGTGCAGCCTTGGGTACCTGAATGGGCCCCAGTTATGCCTATCTTCTTGTGGCTTATGTGGAACATTCCTTGTTTCGGCTCTACTTGGGCTCCCACCCACAGATCTTGCTCTAGTACATTGATGACATCATTGCTGCTTCCTTCTCATGTCTTGAATAGAAAAGTTCATCAGTTTCGTTTCCAATTTCTACCTTGCTTTCCTCTTCACCTGTTCCATCTCTGACTCCTCCCTTTCCTTCCTTGACTTTTCTGTTTCCATTACTGGGGATAGGCTGGCCACTGATTTCCATTATAAATCCACTGACTTTCACAGTTGTCTTCACTACACATTCTCAAACTGTGCTTCTGGTAAAGACTCTATCCATTCTCCCAAACTTTCCGTCTCTGTCACATCTGTTCCAATGATCTCTACAATGGAGCCCCTTGACATGCTCACCTTTTTCTTCAACTGAGGATTTCCCACAATCGTGGTTGACAGGGCTGTTGGCGGTGTCCAGCCCATCTCCCGCATCATCCCTCCCTCATCCCTTCTCTTCCCTCCCACAACACTGATGTGGTCTCCCTGGTCTTCATTTACCATTCCACCAGCATCCACATCTAAAAGATCATTAAGCGTTTTCCCACCACCTCTCGCGGAATGCCACCTGCAGACGCATATTCCCCTCCCCTCCCTTGTCAGCATTCCACTCTAGGACACCTAGGTTTACTGCTCCTCCACTCCTCCTCTCATGCCCCAACAGTGCTATCCCATGCAATCACAGAAGGTGTAACACCTGTCCATTTACTTCCTCCCTGCTCCCTATACAAGGTCCCAGGAAAACCTTCAAGCTGAGGCAATGATTTACCTGCACTTCGCTCAATCTAGTCTGCTGTATTCTCCGCTTACAATGTGGTCTGATGAACATTGGGGAGGTGAAACACAGGCTGGGCTATTGCTTTGCAAAACTATGTTTCGTATGTAAAAATGACCCTGAGCTTCCTTTTGTCTGCCATGTTTCCTTGCCAACATCTCTGCCTCGGGAGTACTCCAGCGAAGCTCAGTGCAATCTTGAAGAACAACATGCTCATTTTCCAATTGGGAATCCTGCAGCATTCAGTACTCAATATCAAGTTTAATAATTTTAGGGCCTGAGCACATTCTCCCCTCTCTTTATCTGAATCCTCATATACCAGGCCTTGTCATTACACAGGCTGCTTTCACAACTAACACATTGTCAGCCACTAATGGTCCCCATTAGCAGCTGTGCCTTCTGCTAGGCTGACCTTTACTGATTCCTTTGTCTGCCTAACAATTGTTCTTGTCCTCTGGCTCCATCCAGAACGTTAACTCTGCTTTTTGTCCACAGATAATGCCAGGCCTGCTGAGCTTTCCAGCAATTTCTGTTTCTGTTTCTGTTTATGTTTATGTTTTTCGGCATCCACAAGGCTTTGGGTTTTTTTGTCACTGTGGATCCCATGTAACTTCATCTGTTGTACCAGCCCACCGTGAAGGACCTTGTCAAATGCTTTTGTAGAATTCCTGTAAGGTCTGTTTGACTACTGCCATCTTCCAGTTGTTATCAACAAGATCCAAGAGATTTGTCAGTTTCATCCACATGACCCTGATGTTCTACCTTGCCAGTCCATGAGTAGGCATCTTGTTTCTTTGAATTTGTTCAATTGTTCGTTGGTATGATGGATTCATTTCACTTGTTGAGCAGAGACTAAGCACCAAGCACTCACTGAAGCGGATAGATTAACAATACTTTTCTAATTAGGTATTGTCTGCTTTGAGGTGAGTGGTGACTGTTGGATGAATTGCAATAGTCCTTTTGCTGGGGTTGCACACTGTGTGTCTCGTACCAAGTTTCTTCACACTCCTGTTCAGCTTCAGCCAAGTGCAAGGGACCCAGTTTCTATCTGTGGTCACAAGGAGGCACAGCTGAACGCTGGCCATTGGGGAGGCTTTCTGCTGATATGGAGAGACTTACATATTTGGCCTTTTTCACATAGTTGCTAGTCAGCAGTGTATACAGATATAGGTTAAAAATGAGAAGCAAACCAGCATGCACACAAATGGAAGGTGTGGTAACTCCTTTCACCCACACATTATAGATGCATCACATCAATCTGCGGGATCTCGATGGAATACTGGTTTAACACTGACTAATACAGATACTTCTAGTTTGGACTATTGTTGGGATGCAACATTTGAAGTTTCTGTTGCTTTCAAAGTAACAACGCTGTCCTTGCATCAACATTAGTCATATTGCCCTCATTGATTTTAAAAAAATATGAATTGAGCAGGCATTCTTTGGCATTTCTATGGAGAGTGCAAAAGCAAAATAGAGTTTATAGTAGTTAAAGTTGTGTTAGCATTTCTGAGACTTGTAGTTAGGTTCTGTAAGTCCTTCCTTATTAGAAAAGAACTAAAGTATTATACCCTCAAGTTGAAATATTTCAAATTGCTAAATCCTTAATGAAATAATTTTAAAAGTATAGTAAGTTAAATATGGAAGAAAAATGTAACTTGCTACTTACAGTACCTGCACCTCCTTGCATACAGTCCTGCTTCCTGATCCTAGTCACTGTGGACGCTTCATGCTTCCAGACACTTTGAGTTGTGGCCTCTCTCTGCTCCCCGACCTCCAAGTTGTGGCCTCTGCCCCATCCCCTGTCCTTCAAATTGTAGCCTCCCCCACTACCCCAACACTTTGCCACTTCCTTCTCCTGGATTTGCTTTCCCATTTAAGATCCAGATTAAATCTGAAGCTGGAGCTTGAACACCTAGGAAATGCAAGCCCTAATGGTTCAGGAGTGCTGAAGCTTTTACAGTTTAAGTTATTTCTCAACTCCCTTTGCTTGCTACTTTGCCATCCTGAACATTTGCTGTGATTGAAGGTTTAAGACCTGGGTTCAAGAGAAGAATAACAAGGCAGGAGTACCTTTGAATATCATTTAAATTATAAGAAAAGGATTGCTTTCAATCACCATGATGGAACCAGTCACTGAAGCTGAATGTTCTGCTTTTCTTAATCATAAAAGCGAGTAGAGTGAGAAGACTGAATGACTGTGAGGCAGAATGCGAGTAACTGTTGACTGCAGCTTTTCCAGACCGTCCAAATACACACAATACTAGGGTTCTGTCTGATGGGATCAATTAAGTAACGGGTCCTTGGGAAAGAAACGGCTTCGTTGGAAACAAAAGCAGAGAAAATCGTTGCTGACATCAATAATCAATTGGAGGTGTGGGAGGAACCCTGTTTAAATGACTACGAAGCTCATAGGGTTTGATACTGCCCTGTCATAGCTCATCTTCTATCATGTTGTCATGGAAAGAGGAAATCACATTAAGCAGCTTTGGCAGGCAGTGAGTCTCCCTCTAATGCTTTTTTTGGCACACAATAGGACCTGATTACTGTAAACACCACCTCTAGGTGGCACAGGAAGAATGTATGTGTACAAAGGCATCTGATTATTCTTAAGAGGCAGAAACCTGTTTCCAGGATGGTGCTGCTGGTAAATCCATGTGATCCGGTACTCTGGCCTGAATCATATCACAAAGAGTGTGAATGACAGAGGTCAGTTTGTGAAGGCTTTGAATGGCGGCTGAAACAGGGATACTGAAGTAGCAGTGCTTTTCCAGTGGCCATCATTTGGCAGCCTGAAACTTGGATGAAGAGAAGGAGGGAGCAGCTGCCCCTCAGGCATGGCACCCTGACTGCAGAAAGGCCTTTCCCTGTGCCTTGGGCATTTGGAAAGGATTTGGCAGCAGTGCTGGGTGCTGTGAGCATGACAGAGGAACAATGCCATTAGTGGTGCACGTGCAGATGATTCCTGTGGTCTGCTGTGGCCACCTGATATCACAGGCTTTGTCTGCACATGTGTCAGGGCTATTTGAGAGTCATGAGTAATCATTCAGAAGCGCAAAGCTCACCTGATTGAGATAATGGCTTCAACTAAAAGAGACCAGTGAATCCTCAACTTTTTTTCAGTTCCCTATTGTTTTCTGCATAAAATGTGGCAGAGATTCATATGCCAGCGTGAAACGCCAGAGCTGCTAGGCAGTGCTTATCATCACATTGTATACAATTTTACAATTTCATCTTGAAATTTTTGATCAGCTCAAACCAACATCTTTCCAACCTTCTCGTTTCCTATAACCCCTGAACTTTCTGTTTATCTCGTATATTCCTGATTTTCTTAGCTTCATCAATGAAGGTTGTGCCTTCAATTGCCACATTTCTAAATTCTATAATTCCCTCCTTAAACTTCTGTGGTTTCTCACCTCTGTTTTCTTTAAGACTCTCTTCTAAACCTTTCTCTTCAATTGTTTCATTCTCAGTTCCACACATATTGAAGCAGCCCATGTTCAGAAGCAGAAAGACTTGATAGCATCCAGGTTTGGATTGATAAGATTGGTAATTGACAATGATAGTCAACAGCAAAAGAGAATGCACACTTCCATCACAGCAATCTGAGATTACCATTGTTGAATCACTCACCATCAATATGCTGGTACTAGACATTGACCAGATGCCCCCTCCAGTCCTTATGTTTCAGTGTGGTTCAATGTCAAATTTGGTTTCATAATCACTCCTGTGAAACACTTCAGCATGTCAAAATATATTATAAGTATTTTTGTAATTACAATTTGTTGATGTTTAATATGATTGAGTCTTGGATCTTTGGTTTTCACAGATAGATGAGGATGATTTGCTTGGTTCAGCCTGCACTATTGACAACTCCAATTCACTTTTTGCTGATGCCATTGTAAGTACTGAAATTAAAAAAAACTCTATACTATATATGTGGATTATAATAACTGTAAGATTACTCTAAATATGATATGTTGCATCTGTTTTAGAACGAACAAAGAAAATACAGGACAGAAACAGGCCCTTCGACCCTCCAAGCCTGCGCTGATCCAGATCCTTTATCTAAACCTGTCGGCTATTTTCCAAGGATCTGTATCCCTCTGCCCATTCATGTATCTGTCCTGGATACATCTTAAATGACGCTATCATGCCCGCCTCTACCACCTCTGCTGGCAATGCATTCCAGGCACCCACCTCTGTCTGCGTAAGGAACTTTCCACGCATATCTCCCTTAAACTTTTCCCCTCTCACCTTGAAATCGTGACCCCTAGTAATCGAGTCCCCCACTCTGGGAAAAAGCTTCTTGCTATCCAGCCTGTCTATACCTCATGATTTTGTGGACCTCAATCAGGTCCCTCTTCAACCTCTGTCTTTCTAATGTAAATAATCCTAATCTACTCAACCTCTCTTTATAGCTAGCGCCCTCCATACCAGGCAACATCCTGGTGAACCTCCTCTGCACCCTCTCCAAAGCATCCACATCCTTTTGGTAATGTGGTGACCAGAACTGTACGCAGTTTTAACAAAACATGTTTTCATTTTCTGTTTTCTATTATTTTCTTTATTGTTGTTGACAGCTGGCTTCATTGACCATCCCGTTACCCATCTAATCTTTCCTTCTTTGTCTTGATTAATCCTGTCTGAATCACTTTGGAAGTTAAAGGCACTAAATAGTTATGTAGTTACTCTATTTGACCTGTTTGGATTTGTTATGACATAACTTCAGGGCAGGCAGGACTTCAGTCTGCTCCTTCTGGCTCATTGGTAGAGATACTATCACAGCACCACGAGACATTTAAAAGGTCAGTTGTGGGAAGTTTGTTTCCCATGAGTGATGTTATCCTGTGATTTGGGAATCACAATTAGTAAATACAGGTGTTAATCCCATTGTGTTCTCAGAGCTTGATGCCATCTCCCCCATCAAGTTTCCTTCGTGAAAATTGAATAAATCATTCTTCAAACTCACTACTGTACCAAGGCTAGAGATGATAAGTGATTGAAAATATTGCTGATCTGAAGAGTTAATATTTTCATCAGAGGGTAGCTTGGGATTCATTTTAATATTTTACTCAAAAGACCTGGTGTCGTGCACCCTTCTCTCAGTTCTGCACTGACCGGCGAATCAACCTCCACTGAGTTATAAAAAATGACACCTTAAATAGATGGGCAACATCAATAAAGAATTGCAACTCCAAATTATTTGCAGAGATGTGTGTTTATTTAATTACGATACGTGGGACAACTTTAAGACAACTTTATTTGTTTATCTGCTTACTGTTGAAAGAATATTTATTTCAGTTTTTTAAGGTGATTTCTTCAAAAAATCTTTTTCCAGGTTTTTCTCCATGGACGTACATGCCTTTTCCCAGTTCCAATTTCCAGTATCTTCAAGTGTGAATAACAAATGAGACCTGCTTTAATATACAAGCACTATATTTTAATACTCTCTTCATGGCTGCCATACCTTGAATGTCACACTAAAATATCTATCTCATGCTTGAAAGAATATGTGAAGAATAAATATGATTGTTTATAACCTCTGTGTGGTTGTCAACATTTTCTGAAAAAGAAGAAAGGCCTGGTGGTTTCTTGAAGACCTATTGAAAGTCTGTCATCACCTACAGTTTCCTTAACAGAAATTATGTGGCTTTAAACATGGTGGTTTTAAAACAGTACATCATCCACCTTGAGCAATATGGAACACCTGCTAGTAATAAAAGCATTAGTACGGCTCTTGTATTTCATCAATGTTAGCATGTTCCTGTCCTCGTCATCATTTGATTTACCATGAGCCATACTTCGATGGATTTAATAATTATATTTTAACAGTAGTGCATTTACTGTGAACATATAGAGCTAACATATAAAGCCTATAAAGGATGCTAGTGAATCCCCTAAGCTCCAAAAATCTTGCTTAGTTTTTATGGACCTTGGTGATACATGCAGGGCAAATCTTGCAGATACCTTTCATGTCAGGTGAAGTTACAGAATGGAAAGAACTCCAAATAAATTCCCAGACTGTGTTATTTAAAGTATATGGAACTTAAAGTTTTGTTTAGGAATAAACAGAAAAAGTTTCTACTTGGCAAGCAAGAATTTGAAGGTTTTTTAATTCAATCATGTGACATGAGTGGTGCTGCCTAGCCAGTAATTATTGCCTCTCCCTAGTTGCTCTTGAGAAGGTGATGGCGAGCTGCTGCCTTCTTGAACTGCTGCACTTTAGGTGGACTTGCAACATTGAAATGTTGTAAGTTGAAAAGGATCTACGTGTTTGCAATTTTTCTAGTCCATCCCAAATTTCAGTTAAAAGAAAACTACTGTAAGGGTTGGGTAAGTTCCTAGACTATGCCAGGATTATTGAGGTCTTATTTGACTCAACTGAATTATCACTAGCTAACAACCAGCGTGGATTTCTATGAGACCTTAATAAAGATTCAATGAATGCCTGAAACAAAGAATGGGATTGATTACCTTTAAGAATACTGTATTTTATTCCCTCATGAACATAATGAAAACAACATTAATCTGTTTTGCCTCTTTTCCCAAACTTTAAAGTCTCTCGGAGTGGGTAAGAGCCATTCTGACTTCCAGTGGTGAAGCAGGACAGGGGTCCCTGAAGTATGCTTGAAGGTGAAGGCTACCCAAATGCATGCAATCCAAATTGTGTTCATGATACCATCTTTAGTATGTGGGCAAATGTTGTCTGGCCATGGACAACTGCAGTGTTACTCTGTAACAGATGGGGCAACAACTTTGGAAAGTCCACTCCTATTAAATGTTGCTTCTAGCTGTTTCTAAAATGTTGTAATCTGTCCAAAACCTGACTTTTCAAAAGAAATAAAATTGTGCAGTCATGTGTTTCAGACAAGATTGTGTCAGTTTGATAGACGTATGATTACATTATGTTCCAACTTTGATTTTTCAGAGTGCTGACCCTACCTCTTCTACTAAAGATACACATAACCATATTGGAGAAGAATCCTCAAGACTGCAATTAGCAAGTAGTCTTAATGTTTTGGAGGAACTGGATACCTCTTCACCGCTCTCAAACTTAAATGGGGACCAGCCTTTTGATATTCTGCAGAAATCTCTCCAGGAGGCTAATATCACTCAACAAACGTTGCAGGAGGAAGCAGATTTGGCGGCTGGTATTACTTCTACCCAGGATTTTTCTCAAACTTCACATCATGCTGCATCCTTTTCTCAGGTTTCACAGTTACCTTCTGGCACTTCAACAGTAAGAGGCCTGACACAGCAGCAGATGAATGTAACACCGGCTCCCATTTTGCAGCAAGTTTTGAGAACACCCTTTGTGAATAATGAAACTAATGTACAGCCTGGTTTTTTTCAACAAATGGGCATCAACAGTGTTGCGATTCAGCATGTACCTAGCAGCAACCAAGCTGGTGGTATTGGACCAATCCAGCTGATTAGTTCATTAGATACTCAACAGCCTCCAATGACTCTTAATCACCTTGAAGGGTCTCATTTTATATCGAAGAGCAGTGGACAACCACCAGCTATAAACCCTGTGCCTGTAGGTGGTTACAATATGTCATCTCTTCCTAACCAGCAACAAATGTCCTTGAGTACATCTGGCTTAAATGAAACTGGTGGATTGTTGCTTCAGAGACGAGTGACTGCACTTAATGGAAACACTTACTGTGGAACCTCTAATATTGGCCAGGTACCGCAACCTATGTCTGTTCACTTCAGTGGTAATAACATTCAAACAGCACTGCCTTTGCATAACATTATCATTCAGAGAGGCCCTGTACCAAGTCAGCCGAAAATTTCACTGAGTATTCAGCCTAAGCCTGCTCAAATGAACCAACAACAAACAGTTTACAATGTCAACAACTTGGAATTGCAGACAGCGTTCAAAATCCAAAATGAAGTTGCATTACAACAACAGCAGATACAGCATGGCCTTCCTTTTTGTTCCACAAATGCTGCTCAGAGTTCATCAGTGGGTCCATCACTGGGTGTCAATATTGCAAAGCAACAGGCGGTTAGAAAGTCTATTAGACCACAAGTTTTAAATCAAACTGGAAACAGTATCATAATTCATCCTCCCATTGCGCAACATGAACCTCTTGTATCCCAGAACCAGTTTTTCATTCCTACCAGTCTAGCATTAAATATGAATTCAACTGTTCCACACCTTCAGACTGCAAATGGACAGATTCTACAAAATCGAACTGTATCAACCCAGTTGGTCTCTAACCAAGTAGCTTCTGAATGTGTTTTAGCAAATCGTAATTCATCAGGTACAGTGTTGGCTACCCAGTCTTTTTCAGGACAGTTCTTGAATAGTCAGAATTCTGCTGGACAGTTGGTTTCTAGTCAAAATGGCATGGAGCAAGTTGTTAATGCTTCAGGCGGGCAGCTGCTAACAAACAATGGCTCAACGCAGCTAGTTACTGGGCAGGTTCCACTCCACCAGACTTCACAGATGGTATTTAATTTTCCAACCACTCAAGGTGTGCAACCCACTGCTGGTGGTTCAAGCATTAATACAGGAATATTTAAGCAATCTGGGCAGAATGCAGCCCGAGGAAAGTCATTGCAAAACCAACTTACTGTTTCAAATACACCTAGTTCTGTGTGCTCCAGCTACGTGTCTACAGTACAGCCTGTAATATCGGCAAGCAGTTGTGGTGACCATGTCACACAAATGTGTTCCAGTGGTAATATTGTAATGGTTTGTCAGGGAGAGCAATCTCTTGTGACAGTAGAGTCTGCACAGCAGCACCCACAGTGTCAGCAACAGTTGGGAATGAATCAAATTTACCGGATTTCCAATCCTTATCATCAAAATGCAGGTGTGATGCAGCCCTCTCGACAGGTTGTTTTCAGCCGGACGGACATGCCAGTAACGCAAACCAGCAATCACCAACAATTTCTGTACTCCCAAGTAAGTGATCAGTTACTTAATTTGTGAATGATAAATTTTTAAAGAAATGAAATGCTGTACTAGAGAAGATTTTTTTTTCATCGCATCACCTGAGCAATTGCATTGTACAGCATTGAAATGTAGAAACAATAGTACACTGACTTTATTGGTGCAAAATTCTTTATGCATACATGCATCTTTTAATGTACTTTTAAAGATACCAAAGCTATGTAGTGCTTCAGTAAATTACTTATCTCTCCAAATGAGCAAAAACTGAAAGGCTTTATTGCTTTCTGAACTTTTAGCAAATTCATATTGTATTTTATCACATGACTGATAGAGTCTGTGAAACGTTTACCGACTAGACTACATGATGATTATTGGTATGTTCTGGTAAGCACAGCTTGTTTGAAAAATTTCATAAGACCATAAGATGTAGGAACAGAAGTAAGACATTCAGCCGATTGAGTCTGCCCCTTCCATTCAATTAGACAATGTCTGCTCAGATCATCTGCAGTTCTACTTTTCTCCCCATACCCTGTAACATTGATTCCCTTAATGAAAAATATGTCTATCTTGACTTTGAATATACCTCACAGTCTGTCCTCGATAGCCTTCTGCTCAGGAATTCTGCAAATTCACTGCCCTTTTGAGAGAAGAAATTCCTCTTCATTTCTGTCTTAAATGTACAACCCCTTATTCTGGGATTATGGCCTGTGGTTCTAGATTCTCCCACAACAGGAAACAACCTCTACTCTGCCCTGTCAAGCTCCCTAAGAATCTTGTTTGTTTTAATGAGGCCATCTCTCATTCTTCTAAATTCTGATGAGTACAGACTCATCCTACTGAACTTCTCCTCCTAAGACAGTCTCTCCATGCTGGCATCAGCTTGTGAAGTTTCTCTGGACTGCTTCCAATGCCAGGATATCTTTCCTTAGACAAGGGGCCCAAAAATGTTCTTAGTATTCCAGCAGTGGTCTGCCCAGTGCTTTGATTATGTTAGCAAACCTTCCTGTTTTTATACCGCATTCACTTTGGTATAAAGGCCAAAACTCTTTCGTTTTCCCTACTCCTGTTGAACTTTGCTAGCTTTTTGTGATTCATGCCGGAGAACTCCAAATTCCTTTGTTCTGTAGCTTTCTCCACTTAAGTCATATTCAGCTCCTCTGTTCGTCCAGCCTGAGCACAAGACCTCACTTATTCTCACATGCTATTTGGCAAGTTTTTGTCCCCTCGCTTAACCTGTCTGTATACCTCTGTAGACACTTGTCATCTTTACCACTTGCTTTTCCATTTATTTTTGTGTAATCCACAAACTTGCCTATAGTACAATTGCTTGTTTCATTCAAGTTGTTCATATAAATTGTAAATAATTTTGGCCCCAGCACCGATCTCTGGCACTGCGCTAGTTGTAAATTGTCATCCTGAAAATGCTCCCCTTATGGCAACTCTCTGACTCCTGTTAGCTAGCTAGTTCTCTACCCATGCTCATATATTGTATTCAACACCATGGGCTGTTATCTTATCAAGTAGCCTAAAGACACTTGTCAACACCTTGTGAAAATCTAAATATGTTATATCCTCTGCTTCCCCTTTATCCAGCTTCTTACCTGCTTATAGAATTCTAGTACATTTGTCAGACATGACTTTCCTTTCATGAAGCCCTGCTGCCTTTCTGCTTGATCAGATCATTTACGTCTAAATGCTGTGCAATTAAATTCCTTCCGAATGCCAGACATTAAACTATCTAACCCACAGTCACTATTATTTATTTGCTTCCCTTTTTGAATAAAGGTGTTACATTGACAGGTTTTCATTCCTCCAAAACTTTTCAGAATCTAAGCATTCTTGGGAGATTACTCCCAGTGCATCGCTGTCTCTGTACCTCCTTCTTTTATTGCTTGGATGCATCCCATCAGATGCTGGACGTTTAGTCTAGTTGGTTTCCCTTGTACTTTTCCTGCAGTGATAGTTGTTGTATTTATTTCCTCTCCTTTATGCCATGAGTATTTAATAATTTTAGAATACTATCAGTGTCTTCTCTTGTGAACATTGATACAAAAGTATTTATTCAACTCATACTCCATTTTCTGCTATGCCATTGTTATTTCTCCAGCCTTGTTCTTGAAGAGGCCAATGTTGACTTTTCAACAATGTTGGCTTCTCTTTTTTTTCATCCATTAGGCTTGTGCTGTCTATCTTGGTTTTGCCTGCAAGTTTTTCCTCAGAATTTTTCATCTGCCTCTTTTATTGTCCTCTTTTGTTGAATATTTGAAATGCCCCCTGTCACTGGCTTACCACTGATCTTTGCTACATTGTATGTTTTTTCTTTCAATTTGATGATATCATTTAATTCCCTGGTTAATCTTGACTGGCTTTTCCTCCTCTTAGAATCCTTCTTCTTCAGTGGAATATATCTTTGCTATGAACCATTAATATTTTCATGAAATCTGCCCTTGTTCCTCATGCAGTTTTGCTGCTGAACCCCTTTCCCAGATCCAAAATAGCCTGGTCCCTGGTTGGATTTGCAACATAATTTTGTAGGAAACTGGCCTGTGTATACTCTCTGAATTCTTCCTCATGTCAATCTATCCAGGCTACATGAAAATTAAAGTCTCCCATGGCTCAGTACCTTTGTTACTTGCCTTTATTTTCCCCTTGTTTATTCTTTGTCCCACTATATAGCTACTGTTGACAGGGCTGTGGACTACTCGCAACTGACTTCTTCCCCTTTTTTTTACCATAACCCAAATGGATTGTACATCTTCTGATCCAGGATCCCTTCTTACTATTGTACTTGTTCGATCCCGTACCAGCAGTGCTATCCTATTACCCTTTCCTTCCTACCTGTTCTTTTCAAAAGTCATATATTCCCGAATATGTAATTGCTAGCTTTGAACTGTTTGTAGCCATATCAGTGTCATGGCATAACCTGTAGTTATTTTGCTCTAAATTCTATGAGCATTTAAATAAAGTGATATGATTTTTGTCTTTTTACAACTGTTTTCTCCTTTTGAACCTATTTAATACCAGTTTTCTACGTTTGTACGCTCTGTCCCTTACTGTCCAACTCTGAGAGTCATTATCTAAATAAGCTGTCCCCTAATGCTGTCACATTCTCTTATTTTGTAAGCCCACATTTCCCCTCTCTTACATCCTCTCTTGTCTAATTAGTGTAGTGCCCTTTCTACAGCTCTAATTATTTGATTCACCAGGACACTGGTCCCCGCACAGTTCAAGTGAAACCCATCTCACTGGAACGGATCCCTTATACCCTACTCCTGGTGCCAGTGCCCCACAAACTGAAATTCATTCCACCTTTACCAATCTTTGAGTCACACATTTAACTCTGATTTAATTTACCTTATGCCAGTTTGACCATGGCTCAGGCAGTAATCCAGAGGTTCCAGCTTGGAGATTCTTTTTTTTTTGGCTCCTAAGTTTTAAAAATGTTTCAGCAGAATTTCGTTTCTAGTTCCGTCAATGTCATTGATGCCAGTGTGGGTACTGAAAACCTCTGCCCTTCCTCTCCAAGTTCTTCACTAGCCACAATATATTCCTTAATCCTGCTACCTGATACTACAATGTATCCTGCATTATTCTTAAACATAAACAGAATTTAAATATGTCAGTATCCACATTTACCGTATCTTCATGAACGTGAACAACATTGAAACTTAGCATGTTGATCTCATCATTTTTGTGTTCAGCTCTGTGCTAACTTAATTTTCTCTATTTATTGTCTTTCACAAAGAACCCTCTTTTTAAAAATTGTTTGTGGTATTTTTCTTTTAAGTTTTTCCAAGATTCACCTCATGCCAATCGATCAGGCAATTGACTGTTTCACACAAGTGACTGACAAAATTGAGAGATTGTAGTAGTTCCAACCCTCATTTTGTGTTCCAGCTGAATTTGAATTAGAACTGTAGCTTGGACAAAGTACACGCAATTCGTGCGAACTGTTCATTTTCTGACTTGCAGGTCAACACCAAAACTAAAGCTGAGCTAAATCATAAGTGTTGAAATGCTTTATGGAGTTATTAAGCTCGGAAAGGCTATCAGAAGTGGTGTGAAGGGTGCTAAAGAAATTTTTCCTGGGTGTAAAGCTTCTCCACAAACCATAAATCCCAGACACAGGTGCAGTCTTAGGCACTATCTTTGGAATGGTACATGACTTGGGGAGTGACCAGAGACACACAGAACAAGACACTTTGGAAGAGGAAGGGAAGAAGAGCTCATAACAAACCGTTATTCCACAGTAGCAGCTAATACTCTCCAGGCTATCCCACAGTATCCTGTGGTGGACTCCATGTGTGAACTACCATTTATGGAATATCTGCAAGATACAATTAGATATAGTAGAAGAAAAAAAAGCCTGTGGCCACAATGATATTCTAGCTGAGGTCTTCAAAGGTTGGGAATGTTTGCTCTACTAGGAAACATAATCTGCTGAGGTGAAGTAGCTATAGTTGAGTAGTTGGCAGTGTATTAGCGCTGAGATGTGGTTGTGAGATTTTTGATTGTGTTTCTTTGTTTTTCTTCTTTTTAGTAAGAAGGACTGTAATATTTCATTTTTTAACTTTGTTTCTTTCTTCTACTGCTTTGTACCTGAGATTCTTACCTAGGTACCTTTGTAACTAAGATGGTGCCATAAGTTGCGACTTGCAAACTTTTCACTGTACTCATGTGAGTACATGTAACAATAAATGTAATTCACTTCAACAATACTAAATGTAAAAAGATTGTGTGAATCTTAGCTTAGAATCATGATCAATAGAAATTGCTGGTTGGTAACTACTAGGGGATGGAGCACGGAGTAATATCCAAGTCTGGTGTTGTAGTTGATGAGATATGATATTTGAAGGTGAACTTACTGATCTTGTCCACTTGTTTGAGTTCATTGAATTGTATCTGCTGTATCCTGGTGCATGGGTTTTGACTTTGTCACACCCTATGGATGCTGCATATTTCTCCTCAACCATAAGGCTTCAATGTGGAATGACACACATGCTTCTTGGATCAGAATTATTTGTAGAATGAAATTAATACCTGCTGCAGCCACAATGCGTCTCCTATGTAAGAAGCTTGGAACTTCAACTCATGTTAGCCTCTTAACAATTTTGGTTCCCTTACTAGGCATGTTGCTGCTCAACAGGGCAGCTAGTGCTTGCTTTAGACTACATCTGTAGTGATGCATAGGCGGTATTAAATTGGTGTGCGGTACATGTTGAAAATAGCAGGCAGGTTACTTCAGCATTATGATTTCTGTCTTTTTTAGAAAATGACAACTTTATAAATTTTTTTTTGGTGCTGTTACTAACTTCCAAACAGTGTTTTGGAAATGTCAAAATCAAAATTGATTTTTAACTTAAAAGTTATTTTTCTGTGGAGTATGTTTATGGTTCAGTGTACTGAAATTTATTATTCTTTAATTTGAGTGAGAGCAAGAACAAAATAGTTACCGTGATTAGATTGAAAAAATCATTTTATGACTGAACCAGAATTTGTTCCCGATTCAATTTTTTTAGAATGCTTGCACATGAATTAATATATTAGAATTGTAAATGTGTTAATTGGTATCTTGATATATTTTCCAAAGTTGGTGCAGTTGTGCATTTATGTGAATTGTTTAATCGAATGCTTGTATGATTTTATTCATACATCGTCATGATTGCAGGCTCCAAAGAAAATGATGGCGACAAGTAAACATCAACCAGTAACTAATCATTCCTTGGCTAGCTTGGGACAGCTCTCCAGTCAAGTTTCAGCTTCAGTCTTTGGCAGTCAGACTCTTCCGAGTTCTGTTTCAAAGATCCATTCAAATAATGGCATACAACAGCCCCGTATACCCAACTTATTGAACAATACGGGAATTCATAACAAAACCACATGTGCAGGTAAGTAAGGAAAATTTTCTGTGTAATTGTATGGACGGAAATTGCAACAAGACCCACTGCCTTGTATTTTTATTGTTAAGAATAAGTCTCAAAATGTTTTTATATATAGGATGCACTTGTATAAAGAATATACTTAGATGTGTTGTAATGAGGCATTAGAAGTATGGGTAACATGTATGGGTAATGATAGCTCTGTCAACTTACAAAGTAAGCATATTGCTAGAAATAGACAATAAATGATTAAGCATTTGAATGGAGAAAACATGAGTTCATATCTCAATTGCAAAGGCTGAATGAAAACTCAAATTGGCTATATTTTTCAATAATAGGGCAGCACGGTGGCTCAGTGGTTAGTACTGCAGCCTCACAGCACCAGGGACTCGGGTACAATTCCAGCCTCGGGTAACTGTGCGGAGTTTGCAAATTCTCCCTGTGTCTGCGTGCGTTTCCATTGGGTGCTCTGGTTTCCTCCCACAGTCAAAAGATGTGCAGGCTAGGTGGATTGGCCATGCTAAATTGCCCGTAGTGTTCAGGGGTGTGTGGGTTATAGGGGGATAGGTCTGGGTGGGCTGCTTCAAGGGGCGGTGTGGACTTGTTGGGCCGATGGGCCTGTTTCCACACTGTAGGGAATCTAATCTAATACTGAAATAAAACAAAGGGCAGACAATATTTACAAAAACATTACTTTTTTTAATATAATGTTGAAATTGTAGATTGAAGATAAAAATTGTAGATAATTCAGAAATTAGAGTAAAATTCACAATCCAAATCAATTATAATTCAAAGTGATAGAGTGTCAAGTAAATAATTAGCACTTTTAAGTCAACAGGAACTAAATAATATCAGGTCCAAAGTAAACTGAAACCTTTAAAATTTTTATGCATAAAAACAGATAATCATTTTCCTGTGGAATACTTCAGCTTCTTACTTTTTGAAAATGTCATGTTGTTTAGGATGTGTTTGTGGAAAATGTATTTTCTTCCATGATGTCATGGGACATGTGTTATGTTAAAGTTTTCTTTTAAATGTAACTTGTAAAGTTAATTAGATCTTCTGGACTTCTTTCCTTTTAATACATCAAGAGAAATATTTTTGATGCATATTTGTTGTGTGGAAAAGTGTCTGATTGATAAATGGCTTTTTCTGGTTAAGTGTTTTCTTACTTTCTAATAGTACATCCATTAAAAAATTGCCTTTAGAATGATATAGCAATTTACAGCAGTAACATCTCCCAGTTTACAATATGCGTGTATCTAATTTATCTCCTTTAACTGTTTTTAAAAGCTTAGGGATGCTTTTTGACGTGTGAACCAAATGAATTGAAACAGTTTGTGTAAATCCACTTATCCAGCGTTTTTCAGACAAAACAAGTAATAGGAGCAGATATGAAGTTCATGTGACACTGGTGCTGACTCTTATTGTCAAGACACTGAATGTCAGCAAAATTGAGGCACATGATGTATTTTAGTTTATTTTAATGAACGGTGTCATCAGAGAGATAAGTACAGGATTTGGTATAGATTTTTAAAATTAGTAGTGTGAAAATATAAAATGAAACCTTTGCCGTGTTATGTCTTAGAGATTTTGTGTAATGGTTTACAGAACTTATCAACTCAAAAATATAATTCCCTGTGATTAATTAGTTAAAAGTTGAACAACTAATTAAAGATAAACACCTTGTTTCTTTAGTAAATTTCCAAATTTAACTTAACCTTATGGTCATATTTCTTTAATTATACTTTATAAAGTTTTGTTCTATATATTTGTATGTTACAGCTGTGCAAATGAATGACAGCCAACTTCACAAAACAGCTGGTACTTTACAACAGCACTTAGGACAGCTGCATCCGCTACAGGATAAAATGATAGGACTGCCAGAGATGCAGAAAATTTCACAAGTGGGTTGCTTTTATGGTGTCTTTGGTTTTTTTTGTCCAATGCAATTTTACAACTGTTATGCTAACAACTTGTTTAGGCATTAAGTTATTCAGAGTACATTAGCTTAAAAATGGGTCTCTCAATTACAAATTAAGGAATTTGCAAGCAACCTTCCCAAAAGATGCAATGAAGTTATGACAAAATTTCTGCATATTTTTGCATTAAGAGTTAAGCTTAGAGTTTAAAATGCAGTGAACAGTTACTGTGTTAATATTAGCATAAACTTTTAAAAAGTTACTTCAAAAAGAAAACTTCATTTTTTACAAAGCCACATTCAATACAATATTTTTACAGATTGCTGTAATATCTTTACATCTGAATGCTAAATGACAATGTCACAATTATAAGGATGCCTCTCATATTGCAAAATGTAACTCAGTACTTTTGTGTATCTGCTTTGCAGTGTTGAATGTTAGAAATATGTAAAATTTTTTCTGTACAAGATGTGTAATAAAAATGTAATTAGAAAGATTAATGAAAAATGCAGAGTTAGAAAGATTCATGAAAAATGCAAAGCATGATATCTATTTAAAACATTGTGAATTTGCTAACAGTTTGAGCTATTTAATAATTTTAAGTATCTTCTTATATAATATGCAATATGAAAATATTGATTTACTCTAACGGCGTATCTTCAAGACTTTGAGTTGCCATAAATTGGTATTTACTTTTCAAAACCCCACAGTAAACTGAGCAGGTCTAAAATTCTATATTGCTAATAGGGGCATGACTAACTTCTTAGCTAGTTCAGTCACACGTGGTTAATATTCAGATATCAGCCTCCCTTCTCCACCATTGCGTACAGCTTCCTCCTAGCCATTGTCTTCTTGCTGTCCATGTGGCTTCAGCTCCATCTATCCTTTCTCAGATCCTAATAGTTAAGTCCGGTTGTTGCGTCAATAATTGCTTACTGTTTCATTTCTTCAGATCTTGTTTCTCCCCGTCAAATGCACTTCCATCAATTTATCCTGAAAAAAATCATTCAAGCCTTTAATCCTTTGTGACTCTCCAGCTTCATCTTTAAACCCATCATTTCTACGATCCTTCAGAATAACGTCACCAGATTACTCACTGCCCACCTCTCTATCCATTTATCATTTTAATGCCTTTCCTTTTGTTTCTAACCTACCTGTAACAGGAGATTAGACCATGCAATTCATCTTGACATGCTAACTGTCCTTGCCCTTAGTGGTCCTGGTTTTTGCTCAGTGAGGACAAATTAAGCAATAATTTATATAATGTGTTACTTCTGTATAGTCAGTGCACTTTTAGAAAGGAGCTTTTTCCTTGCATTAAGCACTACCTTAGTTTGCTATTGTTTAGCAAACTGCAGTTTATCTATTTATCTAACTATTTATTTACTTCTTGTTTGCAAGCGGTTTAGAAGGCTGTAATTTGAAGTGGTATTCTGCAAACAAAAGTTAGTGTGAACCCCTAACCAGTGTCACATGTCTCAAAAATATTGTGATCAACTTGGAGATATGTTAGGCCATATTTGTGGACATGTTGATAAAGTTGCTGTGTATTACTTGTATTACTTCTGCTGTACATGGATATAGTTTTACTTCATTTGTTTGCTTCATTCTAGTTCGAAGGCCAAAATGTTGGACAGAAGAGACCTGCTTCAAAGCAACTTACTAAAGAAAGTTTGTATGTATATTTGTTCAATTGTTTACTGTACATTTAAAAAATATTAATGCATATTCCCAACTAATATTTTCAATAGCTGTCTTTCCTCTGGACCAACATTTAGGTTGCTGCTTCTGTCGTTCTGCTCTGTTTCATCTCTGCCTCCGCTTTAGATGGCTTCGTCTCCTGCAATTCCTTCTTTGTCCTATCTCGTTTCTGACGTCCTAACACATATGTTACCTTTACTTCCTCAAATCTGAGTGCCTTAGGTTTGTGTGTTCCCACCGTCTGACTGGCCCGATTGTCCACTGCCAGATTTGGCTAAACTATGTCAAGTTACGTTGCTACTCATGTTCTTTGACTAAACTCAGTGCCATCTGAATAACCACGAGCCTCCCTTCTCCACCATTGCGTACAGCTTCCTCCTAGCCATTGCCTTCTTGCTGTCCTTATCGCCTCAGCCCCATCTATCCTTGCTCAGATCCTCATGGTTAAGTCCTGTTGTTGCGTCAATAATTGCTTACTGTTTCATTTCTTCAGATCTTGTTTCTCCCTGTTAAGTGCACTTCCATCAATTTATCCTGAAAAAAAACATTCGAAGCCTTTAATCCTTTGTGACTGCTCCTGCTTCATCTTCAAACTCGTCATTTCTACGATCCTTCAGAATAACGTCACCAGTTCACTCACTGCCCACCTCTCTATCCATTTATCATTTTAATGCCTTTCCTTTTGTTTCTAACCTACACGAAACAGGAGATTACACCACCAATTCATCTTGACACGCTACCTGTCCTTGCCCTTATTGTCCTGGTTTTTGCTCAATGAGGACAAACTCAGCAACAGTTTGTGTAATGTATTATTTCTGTACAGCCAGTGCACTCGTAACAACTAAAGTACTGACCATATCCACCAGACTATGTTTGCAAAATTCAGAACACTGCAATCAACATCAAATATGATTCTGCAATTGAATGATGCTTGCAAAACTATGCTATTTGTACTAAGCATGCACTAACAACCAATTTAAGATTATCGATGGACTCACGGAGTGGCTAACTTACATGTGCTAGAACAATCAGTATTCATTAGGTGAACAGTGGCCTTTGCAAACGGAAAGGACATGTTCATTCGTTGCATCTTTTTCAACTAAGCAAAAACTTGGGACACAGCTAATCCTTGTGAACTTAACGATGGTAAGGCCTTGACCAATCAGAAAAGCTGATGTTCCTAGTTTGAATTCAAACAAATCCTTAAGTCTAAATGTTCTCTGTTGCATTCTCTATAGCAACCCTCTACCAGTCTGAGTCCCCTTACCAACCAGTTGACACCTTCTTCACATGTAGATTAATTTGTTGCAGCTCTTGACATTTGATATTTTTTGCTTTTCGTTCCTGATGAGGACAAACCAGAAGGTTCAATTGCATGCCTTTTTTTTAGCAGTTCCCAAGATTTTGTGTTGTGGATCCATAGTTACAGAATTAGGTCAGACTAATAACAGTAACTTTTTGTAGAAGAATATCAGATAGAGATGGACAAAACCTTCAATCAGTCAGTCTAGTTGGATATGTACAGATGCCTCAGTGTTGACCTATTGTGATACCAGATGCCCCCTTTTGTTAATCGATTTGGTTAATTCAGCTATGAAAACCTTTTCCCCAGAAACATAACTGGAATATAAATATATTCTACAACAATTTTGTTTTTGAAAAGCAAAGGGCCCTAATTAAACTCATTGTCCACCTTTCCTGCCTAGTGCCAAAAGTGTAATCAGTAGTTTTTTTGGGACGCATCCAGGTATCGTACAGTACAGGATGATTCTGGCTATCGGTCATTTAACCGAAAACTGGATAAACTTGCGATTTATTTTAAACTGTAAATTAACAAGTTGTCTCATTTTGATAGTTCCTTTTCATATTTTTACTTAAGGATTCTCCAGCAATTACAAGAAGAACAAAGAAATGTTCTACAACCTGACTATAAAACACCCTTCATTTCACTACAGGATGCCATGCAACGGCTTCTTCCATATCATGTTTTCCAAGGGAATCTGCCTTCCCAGGAAGAATTCCTGATAGGTAAATGTTTGAATATATCAATCCCATTTTAGTATCAAAAGCAGTAATCCATATTTTTATGTGATTTCATGAAGAAATTTAGCAATATTTTAGTCTGCAATAATTAGAAATTGTATGTTCATAGCTTCTTACAAGTTCTTTCTACTCTGCTTAATTACCCGCTACAACTGTAATGTTCTTCTGGAGTTCATGGTAACAAATGTGAAGCAGTTAGCATTTGCATTATTGTCTGTACTCGGATAGATAAAAGTTTAAATGAGAGCAGTGAAGTGCGAATAAAGAAATTTGTTTAGTACTATTATCCTCCAAAAACGTGCACATATGCACACTTCTGGCACTGGATGCCAATTATGTGATGGTGCTCACATAGTGAGTATCCAGTGAAATAAACCACGGTAGGCAGTTGTGCTGTCAGTCAGTGCTGTGGTACTGATTTGGACCTCAGTGCTCCCAAATGATGCCCTGCCTTAACTTTGCAGACTGAGATATCTAGACAATGCTATTTTAAGAAATCAGCAACCTGCGTTTTACCTTGTATTTGAGTCATAGTGGGAGGAAAAGTGGCAACACAGAAAGGGGCAAGCTACTAGAAGAGGGAGGAGGTGGACAACAAGGCTCTAGAAGGAGCCCTTCTCCTTCTTGAACCTCAGTGGGGAATGGTGTGCTGGATGTTCGCACTTGACTAGGGATATCTTCACTGATATCTGCCAGCTGTTGCAGCCTTGAAGCAGGACAGGGACAGCATTGTTACTGGCTGTGAAGGCAACAGTGACCGCGAATGTTTCTGCATCTGGCTTCTTACATCATATATGGTATGGCGGCATAGTGGCTCAGTGGTTAGCACTGCTGCCTCAGAGTGCCAGGGACCCGGGTTCAATTCCACCCTTGGGCGACTATGGAGTTTGCACAGTCTCGCTGTATCTGTGTGGGTTTTCTCCGGGTGTTCTGGTTTCCTCCCACAGTCCAAAAGTGTGCAGGCTAGGTGGATTGGCCAAGCTAAATTGCCCATAGTGTTCAGGGATATGTAGCTTAGGTGGGTTATAGGGGAATGAGTCTGGGTGTTGTGCTCTAAGGTTCGGTGTGGACTTGTTGGTTCAAAGGGCCTTTTCCACACAGTAGGGATTCTATAATCTTACAGTTTTGCACCAACCTTTGTATGAGGCAAGTCACTGATGTCCTGTGTTCCAAGAGAGCTGAAACTGTTTCACTTTTGTTGTCAGAGAGAAGCAGGTGCATAAGCATATTGCACCATGAGGATTTCAGTCTTCCAAAGATGCACGGTGCATCTGCTGATGTCACCTTTCAATGATGAGATGTACCTCAATTGAAAGGGCTTCAACGCTTTATGTTGAATTGGTGTGAGCTGTTCAGGCAGCCGTCATGATACCTTAATTTTGTTGCCAACACTGTGCCACCTGTAATTAGGCTCTCATGAGCAGAGATTTGCTTCTGGGTGGCAAAACCTATCCTTTGATAAGATAGTTGCAGTCCAGAGTCCTGAGCTGTTGTCATATTTAGCAGAGCAAGATTCACAGTGGTTTGTGTGCATCATAACTTTACCAACACAAACAGATAGCTCTTGTCACCAAACATACAAAGACCAGCTATAGGAGAGGAGGAGGAAAAGAGAAAGTTAGGAGGTAACAACAAGGTCCATTTCTGGTCACACATTATGATTGAATCACCTGACTACACTGCCAGTAAACGTGACACAGTTCCTATTCACACTCGTCCAACTCTACCCTGCCAATGCGCTATCACCCAGTCTACTCAGTCACAGTGAAATAAAAAGTCACCACAAAATAAACATTCTAAACTGAATTTATATTTTAAGCCATGCCATGCTGCATATAACTGTCAACTAATCATTTTGTCCATTTTGTGTGCTTGGGTAGTTTTGTTTGTCTTTGTGTTAGTATGCAATGGCTGCAGGATGATTGGCTTTCAATGGGAGAGACTCCAAATGACTTTGCAAGATAACCCTGCACAGCTTTAAGCATAGAAGGCTAGGCTTCAGATTGTACAATGTAGGAATGAGAGGCAGTAATTTGGGCTTGCTGGTTGACTGTCATAGACTGTTGGAGTTGCAGTGGTGAAAGGATGAATGCTGTCATCCTGCAAGGGTGTAGCGTCGTAAACTCTTAGAGCTGATTTTGTGGAATGAGGTGTCATTATTGTGTGTTCCTCACATCAGAGTTACTGTGAAGGTGACTTAAGATATCTGCTCCAGCTATAACGTCCCCATGTGTTTGAGTTATAGGTTGGCTTTTAGTAGTATTTTAACTTGTACTAGCCTGTCACGATTTTGCAATCTCTACTCAGTTGTGTAGCTTCACGACAGCACTCTTAGTTCTAGATGCAAGTATTACTAGGTGGCATGAAGTTTGTGTCTGCCTGATCAGAGGTAGTGGACACAAGGTATTTCTGCACTGTGGCTTCTGACTTGTTTTCAAGCCCTGTTCAATTTTGTGCTCACTGTTATGGTTTAAATATTGTAAAACTGAATATGAGATGGGGTGCATCGGTGGTAACAAATGGTTAGGGACGTATATTCGCGTGAGCAGGATTTAAGTGGCCTCCTGTCCTAAAATACACAAGGTATGGGCAAAACCTTCTCTTTTTTTATTAAAAGTGTTGGGCATTTGTCCAACTCATCTGATTGCGGGTCGATCAGCTCATTAGAAGTTGACAGTCAAGCAAGGGCAAATATCTCACCTTGACATGGGTCACCCGAAGCTGTGGACCAATCAAAGGCCAGTAACTTATGAATCCTAAAGTCAGTCATTTGAAGCCTAATGGTCAGGGGATCCAATGGTGAGAAGGTAGGTTTTTTGTCATGGGGTAGGGGCCATGGGGAGTGGGGGTGTCAGGGAGTTGGAGGGAAAGTGAGATGGCTTTTGGAGGCCAACCCTTTTCCATCCAATCTGTTCCACCACCTGCACCAGATTGGGGCAATTTGAGGCCAACCCCAACCTGTAGGCATGTCACCGTGGTTTCCACTTGGGAAACTGGAACCTATTCTCACTCGCCAGGAAGTTAGCATTTTTTGGTCCTTAAATGACCATTAATTGACTACTTAATTTGCTTTCCACTTCCCTGCAAATGTCAGTTGCAAACCAACTGATTAAAAAGCAATGGCACCCTATAGTGATAATACACTTTCAGCAGCCTAAACATCTGAAGGCTTCATTTTACCCGAGTAGCTACAGTTGGAACTGCAGTTATTTTCCTGAAGAAGAGAGCATAGATCCTGGAGACAGGTAAGTTTAGTTATTTTGGGTGGGATAGAATTAGGCTTTCTAGGAAGGGGAGCTAGAGGCTGAGGGTATTGGATACAGGAAAGAGAGGCACAGAGGCGAGGGGAGGGGTCATGACATCTTTTGGGGTGGCATGTCACCTCCATTGCTCACAGCTTACCCCCAAGGGTGTATTTTGCTTCCTTCCATCTTGATATCAATTTGGTTAAAAAAAATGCCCTTCCACTCTTGTCGATGCACCACTATCTTGCATATTATGGACACTGACTTGGGAGTGGGTACGAACACGAGCCAGCTACCTGTCACATTTTATGTGTCCATCTCTTCCCATACTCCCAACCTGCAAAACCACGTCTGGATGTGGCTGTAAAATCCTGCACGACCTGTTCGTAGTTTTTTGCTTTTACAAGTCACACACTGAAATTGTTCCTCATAGATTTGAAACAAATACTACTGCCATTTTAGCCATTTGAACATTTACAATTTGGTGGCATTGTGTTAATGTAACTGGACTAATAATCCAGGGGCCTGGGTCAGTGCCATTGGAACATGGGTTTAAATTGCATAACAGTAGCTGGTGCTCTTTAAATTCAACTGATCAAACAGGATTTGTAAGCTCAGACTCAATAATGGTGGCCATGACAACTATAAGCTATTGTTTTAATAACCCACCTGATTCACTAATTTCCTTTGAAGAGAAAATCTGCCGTTACTTGAGGGGAGATTGACTAAATTGGGATTGTTTTTACCAGATTTCAGATAAATGAGGGGACATCTGACAGAGACTTATAAAATTCTAATATTACTGGATAGAGTAGCTGCAGGGAGGATGTTCATGATGGTGGGTATGTCCAGAACCAGGGGTCACAACATGAGCATTCAGGGTTGACGATTTAGGATGGAGATGAGGAGACATTTCTTCACCCAATGAGTGGTGAGCCTGTGGAATTTGCTACCCCAGGAAGTAGTTGATGCCAAAACATGGAATGTATTCAAGAGGCAATTAGATATAACATTCGGGGCAAATGGGATCAAAGGTTATGGGGAGAAAGCAGGATTAGGCTATTGAGTTGGATGATCATGGCTCGAAGAGCCAAAGGGTCTCCTCCTGCTCCTATCTTCTATGTTTCTATGGTCTGACCCTTAACTGCCCTAACTTCACGGGTAATTAGAAATGGGCAACAGTCTTCACACCCTATGAAAAAAAACTGTAGGAGAGGGTTATGTTATTTTGCTGCAGCACTCATGTTCAGTCAATTGTCTTGCATTGTTTTTGTCCCATTCCTTGCTTCAGGTTTCAGGCATAGCTTAGTTTTTGCATTTTTGAGTTTTGATTTTTTCAGCAGCTCCCTATTTTCTATTTGTGGTGGCTTGGTGGCAGCTGCAATTTATATTTCAACAATGCAGTTTTTGAGATGGACATCCTGCTGGGTAGACCTGTCTATTTGCTGGTTATAGAGAAGGAAGAAGAGGATCTGAGGAGACTTAAGAGAGAGGTCTGTTTGCATTGAAGTGGTCTTGCCGCATTCGCTCTTACCTCACATCTCATGTCTCCTTCATACAAGTCCCCTGATGCGAACAGCTCTGCCAGTGACTGTCCAGGTAACTACAGCCTTTAACTTCAATGCTACTGGATCCTTTCCAGCAACAGCAGGGAAATATGCTTAATTGCACAACCAGTGGTCCTCCAAGTAGGTGACAAATGCCTTTCTTGGCAGAGCTTATTCTTTTTTTTAATGAAAATATGCATCAAGAGAGATGACTGCTGCTCCTCTTGTGGAGGGCAATTTGACGATGCATTTGTGGCTATATAGGCCCCTACTTTATCTCTGCACTTTGAACACAAGGTTACACATTTAATTTGGTTGTTGAATTGTAGGCCCAAAGTTGTGATGTGCTTGCCTCCTATCTTTGTATAATCCTGATTTCTTGATTTAGAAGTTGTCACATTAGTTGGAGAGACAATAGTACTGAAAGGATATTCTAGGTCTCTAAGGCGTTAACTAGTTTTGTAGGTCTTTCAGCTCAACTATAACTGGGGAAAAAAAACTGCTATATATTCAAAGCAAAAAATGAATGCCTAGTCAAAGTGTTCAATAGAGAATTGAGCTTAGGACCAATGTTACTGGGTGCAACAAAGTAGATGGTCATACAACGAATGACCCCTTCTGCCCATATTCTTCAGTTCACTTAGTCTTCAAAAATCAGCTCACAGAGTTAGCTAATAGACTTTAATTTTGTTGATTTCAAACTTTGCAAGTTGACAATTATTTGTGTGTAATGGGCTCAGAATTCGTCATGCCATTTAAGATTCTGATTGTGACCTGAGCAGCTGAAGGAAGGCTCAAGCTAGTTTTGTGCACTTAAAACAAAATGAACAGACACTAAAATGCTGTGCATTCTGAGTAATTTTGAACTAAGCTTTAAGTGATGTATAGCATGCAATGTATGGCACTTCTGTAAAATCATACAAAATGTGAGCAGTATTTATCAAATTCCAGTAAATTTCATTCTCATTTTCTCTCACCTTCATTATTCAGGTAAGACAGCATTTATTCTTTACGCTATCACCGTCCAGGCTACTCTTTGGCAGCCCTTCAGTATTAAGTGACCCTCAGTGCCCCAGCTTGGTTTGCTGTGTTTCAGGTTGCAGTACCATAACAGAACTGTGCAAATGGCACAGTTTTGTGTCAATTCTTTTCCAACCCTTGCATTTTAGCAGGACAGCTGTAAGGTAGTTCTGATAGTTCTCACCTTACCAGATTTGAACTTAAATAGCTCCTGAACAACATGTCATCCTGGTGCTACTCTGTTGGGATTGCATTATCAGATTCCACAATGTCTTGAGTGTTGATGCTGGTTCGATGACAATAGACTAATAAAGTCATCATTAACCTGATCTCAATGATATAAGTAGAATCCTTTAGAATCTAGATAAGATATTGAGAATAATTCTCTAACAGACAGTGATATCATGAAATCAAATGGGCTGAACTCTTAAGACAGCCAACAGTTCAGAGAAAGATATTACTTCCCATTACATTCACTAAATCTTAGCGTCATTATTTCAAATTGAAGTCTGTTTTAGATGTCTTATCAAGTTCAGTGACATCAGTTGCTGCTGTAGACTCACTGAGCTCTTACCCTAGACTATAGGGGAGTGGAACTGGTTACATTAGATTTTCTGTGTGATTCTGAACTGTATATCTGTGACTTCAGCATGTGTACTTAGACATCCTCAAGGCTGATCAAGTAAACACTTGAACAATGTGAAGTTTGGTACAAATCCATTATCTGTATTAGGTCACATTAAGTGAATGCACAAATTGGAACCAATGAATTCAGTCGATGCAACTTAACTTTGCATAATAATACAAACTAAAGAATGTGCCACAGTTCTCCAAAACAGTGCATCAGTTTGCTTGACTTCAGTAAGTTGACTCAAGACTACCGCAGCATTTCTAACTCCTTAATCTCACCTTGCTGAACCTAATTGTTTTACTGCTTCGTATTGAAATTACCACATATCTCTCTCTATTATCTTCAGCTAGCAGGCAGGAAGGAATATAAGACTGCACAAAATAGTGAGTGTTTTTTGATTGCAAAACACTCTAAAGAAGTAATTATCATTTCCTGTATCAAGGATTGATTTTTAGCAGTTTAACTACTATTGAGATATTGAGTCCATTTCATGTTTAATCATTCTCAAACATTTGCACACCTTACTTTTATATTGTCGACTCATGTTTCCCTATATAACTTGTACAGTAGGTTAACCGAGTAATATAAGAATAGCATCTAATCTGAAGCAGATACGGTTGTGTCTTGCACCTGTATCTCTTGTCTGAAGGCTGACTGGACAGTTAGTGAAAGGAAACTTAAAACAAATTGTTAAGCTGCTTTATTTCGATCAGTTGAACATACAGAATAACAGTTCTGATTGAATTATTTCCATCAGAAATTTGTTTTTGTCTTTATATTATTCACAATGAATATAGTGCACCATGCCACCTCTACCTTGCTTTACTTTAAAAATAAGTTCTAACTCCGTGCTTTTGAATTCTATTCTTTGTGCAATTCTTTGTTGCCTGACTGTCTCTAGCTTTCATTGCTTTTTTTAAAAACAAAATTAAATTCATTATCAAGTTTTATCACACCCTCACTATCGAATCCCATTACAGAGAAAAACCCACTCGCCTAAATTGGCAGTGATATTTGTTGAGTTCAAATTTAGCATTGTCATAAGTAGTGAGTATTGATGATTGACTGTCATTTGTTCTCTGCAGCACACTGGTTCAGGCACCTTATCCAAAATTCAATTAGTACTTGTTATCCATGTTTCCTTTGAATTTAATGCTCTGAGAGCCAGGTTTAGTTCAGTGAAACCATTTTAGTTATATTTGTGCCTCGGTCCTTCCATAACAGTATAATCTTAAACTTAAGATGTTATGTGCTTCTACAAAAAGCTTGTTTAAATTCATTATGCCTTTAAACAAATCATTGAGTTTTTGAAAAAAATTAAATATTTTCTTTGGAAAAATGATCAAATGTTCTTGAAATATGATAGGTGGTCACTATTGTCTTATTTGTTTTATGGAGATGTACCTATTGACATCAGATAGTTCACTCACACTGAAATGATTATTTTTAATGATGTGGACAATCAAAGAAGTGACAAAGCAGATCAACATGAAATGTTTTTAATGTTCTTTCTGAAATAATAGTGCTGTAAAGTATTATGTATTTCCTTTTCCATTTATCTCAGATTGGCCAGTGATACTGCAGAAATTCTCTGCATTCACAAAGGAGAGTAGAATTGATCTCCCATTAATGATATGTTTGATACACAAAAGTAAAGCCAGCATTTGAGGAACTCTTCTTGCAATATTTTTAGAAGACAATCATTATTTTACTTACAAATATAATAGTGCTTTGACATGGGCATAGAATATTAATTTGAACCATTTTCTTAAATTAGTGGATAATGAATTTGAAGATGTCTCAGTGCAATTGCTAAAACGTACTCAGATGATGCTCAGCAAGTATAGAAGTCTGTTATTGGAAGATGCAATGGTAAGTAGTACTATAATATGAAAGTATCCAGTGGACACTTAACATCCTATCTTAACCTAATTGGAAAATTACGGCAGAAGAAGATATTTAAGAATTTTGCATGTTGATATATGTACAAATCACCTGTTAATTATTGAATGTAAACAATAATGGATTGTAAATGTAAATTGTAATATGATTAAGAATGCAATAAATGCATTCATATAGAAAGCATACTTTTCGGTATATGTATATAAATGAGAAGTGACAATATTTTTGACGAATTGTAGTAACCCTAATTTATTTGGTTATAGCGGGTAAATCCTTCTGCTGAAATGGTGATGATTGACCGAGTGTTCAATCAGGATGAGAAAGCATCCCTTATCCAGGACAAACGCTTAGCTTTGGAGGATTCTGGTTAGTACTGTGGCTGTAGTGATTGTTGTAAGATAACCTGAAACAAAAATATATTTTAAAGTACTCAAATCTGTCAATATTTTTAAATAAAACTTTGCAGCAATGATCAATTTGTAAAATGGTATTCAGAATCTGGTGATTTTTAAAAAAAAAATATTGAGAGGCAAAGCGTCCTAGACTCCTCATCTGCAGTCAAAAGTATGCTGTTAGAAAGTCATAATGAAGGTCCTGCGGTAGTTGAGGGTCAAAGGAACTCATATTTGACAATACAGGCTAAGCTATTCAAACTGTAATAACATTAGTAGCCGGCAATGGGGATGTGGTTAAAAGAATTTCACGAACAGAATAGCACTTCTTCTTGTAATCATCCTAGTTAACATGCTTTGTGCATTTATTATCAATGCATGTTTCCTTTACTAAAAGAAATACAAATTCAATGAACAGATTAGCTATCTTATAAATTTTATCATATTTCAGTAAACCAGTATAGTAAAATGGTCGTCTGGGTCACTGTGCTGTCGCTACCACTAGTAGATTTCTTACCAGGAGTGATGGGGCATGCATGCACATACTAACATTGGTATATAAAGTTGTACTAAACATAGATGTCAGAATGTAATAACATGAAATTATTCCTGCCTAAAAATACCGAGTATTAAGAATGCCTGTGTATTCTTGATGTCCAGGATTGCTGTGGAAGCAAGAATAATACTTAAAACCTAAGCCACATAAGCTAAACAATCAATTTGGAAGAAGATAGTAACATAAATGTTTTTAAAAGACTGATGTAGATAAAAAGAAAGGGACTACTTAAAGAAGCTGCCAGCCATGCTATTTTTGGTTTTGAAATTACAAAGAAGTAGATGAAAGTTACTCTAAATTGAAATCATGCACATTTTAAATTATCGTTAAATAATCTTCAGGGCTTCAACAATAGTTGTTCAATTGAAAACATTGCTCATTACAATCTGATATATATTTAATTTTATACTGTATTGATCTATTTTTTTTTCTTTTCCTTTAGATGGCTATTTGGCAAAATTCTGTTGCTCCTCTACAGTTCTTATAAAATCTGTACCTGAAACACAACCACTAACTGCAGATATGATGCTACATAAATCTTTAGCCAGTAGTAGCAGTCAGTCTACACCAGCAAATGCTACTATTAACCAGAAAAATGACTCCTCGAGATTAGTTCATTTAGCTTCTTCTGCGACAACGGAAGTCAAAGCAACCACCAACTCTCCCACTAACAGTCCATGTGTTGGTAAATCCTACAGTAGCAGTAGAGCACTAAAACTAACAATCGAGCCAGAGACATCTTATGGAACTGGAACACAAAGTAAATCTTCAAAAACTCAAGAGCGATCAGACACTGGCAACCATGGTGGTAAAGTTACTATTGGTTCTACGCCTGGTTCTGCACAGACTCAAAGCACAAAAGTTTGTGAACCTGCTGTTGAAGCTGTTCAAGTACGTGAAGGAGATGAAAGTATGTCTGATGTTGAGGAGAAGCATAATAATTCTTGTGATAAAGTCATTGTAGAAGATCTAATGAAGGAAGCACCGGACACTGTTATTAATAAGATTAGTGATCCCATTAAATTGGAACATGATGAGCGTGACTCACAATTGCCTTGGCATGACCAGTCCCAAAACAGAAATGCTAAAAGTTCTCAACTGCAAGACTTAACATGTGTCCAGACTAAAGAGGCAAAAGAAGCACAATGTGACACATCACTCCATGAACATTTGGAGAGTGCAATCAATAGCATTTTGGATCTACAACAAGCTCATAAACCTTCTGACAATGCTGTCATCAAAAATGACTCACCTGAAACTCCTCATTTTTCAGCCTTAGCTCCTGTGGAGAACTATGTAGACAAATGTATCCCAGATCATAATGAGGGCATTAGAGAAACAGACTCCATCTTAGAAGCAGCAGTAAATAGCATCTTGGAATGTTGATAATGTGACCCCGAAGGAAGAGAAATTACAAAGATTGTCAGCTGTGTTGACAACTTATAGAGATAAAGTAGCATGTTACTCAGTATTGAGAACAGGCACTTAGAGATCCTGGAAAGAGGATAAATGGAGTAGAAGCTAGGAAATAGATTTATTTTGAAGCATACTAGTTTGAGTTTAGGAAGATCCATTGTAGTTTGTACTTTGAAAATAATTATGGTGGCACCAGGTGCACATTAAGTCTTTTGTTTAAAGTGGTTAAAATATATTTAATTTTATTGAGTTTTGTTTTGAAAGCTCTAATTTCATGTAAAATGTGCTCTTCAATTTCAAGAGTGCTTTTCAGTTTGTGGTAGTAATTCATGTTTTTGTTCAAACATTAATGTGTAAGTGTTATTTTGTGTTCTTCTTGTCTTTTACTTTATGTAAGATGTTTTGAGAATCGAGTGCCAATAAGTTAATTTTTGAATAGTTGATGATCAACATTCCCATTTAAATCAAAATTTAAAACTGGAACTGTAGATATTGAAGTGAAAACCCACTTCATTATTCATTTTCCATTTTTAATACCACTAAGTATGATTTCTTAAGGAAGCTGCTTTAGGTCTTTAAAGACCTAAGTACAAAGTGCAGTGTGGATGTCCATATTGTGATCCACTGGACTGTAGATTTAAGAGATGATGATTGCATTCCCATTTTGCAGACTTTTTTATTTTTGTCTTGCACGTGCAACAGTAAGCTTCCATGCATAAGTGAGGAGCACAAGTACACGGTTAGATCAGTGAGGCCTTACAAACTGACTTCACAAGAAGAAACTGTCACTTATGGACTAACTGGTACAGCACCTTTTGCTTTAACTTCTCTGATTTGTGTAGTGTCCAGCTATGGTCCTCCTTAGAAATGCTTTGTACACATTTTTAAAATATTTATAAAGATTTTTTGTAAAAAAAAAGAAAAAAGGAAACGTCAAAGTTATTTTTGTTATGTTGGTTCAGTACCTGTATATAAAGCATGGTAAAACATGATCTGAATGAATTATTAAAAAAATATTTTAGTTGGATGCTAACAAAACACTGAATCAACTTGTCAAATGAGCCAAAGAATTCAACAAAACCGATTTATGTTGAACTTTTCTTCTTTTAATTTATTGAAGATTATCTGTGTATTCAAATTTGTAGCACTGCAGGCTAGTGGCCACCATTTCTCAATATTACAGTTTATTTGAATGTTGTGTTGTAATTATTTATTTTGATATTCTTTGCACGAGTAGTAACTGAGTCTATGATAGATATACCTGGATAGTACAGTAACAGTAAGAATCTTAGAATTCTTAAAATGATGGCGGAAGATTGGCACAAAATATTTTGAGATGTGGGATTTATTTCTTATGAAAGGAAGTATGCTTTGTGAACCATTATTTAATTGCTGCCCTGCCAAAGATGAAACCTAATTAATTTTTGTCGTGTATTTTTTAAGATTAGCAAATTGAAAGATTTGTACACACAGGAAGCAACAAAAGTCCTTGAGTTGAATCCCCAGCCTTAAAGACAATAAACTAAGAAAAAGGCATGTTTCATTGATTGTTAAATTTGTAAAATCCCCATTCATGTGAACTTTGAAAATGTTGAATATTTTTGGAATTTAATGTAGGAAGTGTTGAGAAAGCAAACTGAATCTGAATAATGATAGTTCACCTGTAACTGGGATACCTGATGGTTCAGTAGATAAATTGCATTCTTGATTTGTGGTTCTGAACCAAATAGACCAGGAAATTCCCAAACTTTATTTAATGTAGAACAGATCACAAATTATTCTTGACTTTATTACAGTTGGGTTCAGTTCTTCCATGCCAAGGAGATTAATCAAATAAGGCAGTTTCTAGTGTACTTCTTGTGACTACTGCTGAAACGTATGTTGGACCAGTAGAGACCACGTTCACTTCCTTATATGAATAGCCCTTCAATTGTCACTTTTTGTGTTCAGTCTAAAAATTAATGAGTAGAGAAATGCCAATTTTTGTGGTTAATATGACATATGAATCACCTTCTTTGGAGGAGGAGGGGAGAATTGTTTTTGTAGTATTTGCTGTAGCAAATCATTTTATAACCGAATCAACTTAAAACACCGTTATAGTATGTCAGAACACTAATTAAGGAACCTTAATGTTGAATTGATAAAAACAAGGTTTCTGTGTTGATTGTGAGGTTCAAATATAAAAAGTTTAATGATGGTAACCTAATTTATGGTGAGATAGAACAGCAACCCACATTCAGCAGTGCAACAGGATATCTTGATAATTGAAGTAAAAAGTTACATGACAGCATTGACAACCCTCAGCTAGTTTGGTTCCTGGAATGATAGAGTAGTTCTAAGGTGAGAGTTGAGTAAAATATCTTGAAAACTTCAAAAAAATGAAGGATGTAAGAATTTGAAGGGGTTTGACAAGGTAGACTGTTTAGTTGTTTGTCCTGGCTTGTGATTCTAGAACATTGGACCAGAGTCCTAGAATATAATGTCAATCGTTTTGACCTGAGATAAATAGATTATTTTTCAATCAATAAGTTATGAATATATTGAATTCTTTATATTCAAGGGTTAAAATTGCTCAGTGGTTGAGTATGTTCAAAGCTGAGACACATGGATTTTAGTTCCTCCAGGAAGTATTAAGTGGGAAAGTGGAGTTGGGCAGATGATTAGCTACAATCATATTGAATGGCAGAACAGGCTGCAAGGGTGTGTGGTCTCCTACTTCTGTTTCTTATGTTCTTAATGAGCACAATTAACAAATAAAGTACACATTCTGAAAAATATTTAAAATACCGCGATTTGAATTGATATGATAGACTTTAAAATGATTATGCTATCTACCATCTGCACACTATATGAAAGATATAAAGGTGCGTGAGGTTATAACTGCTCAGTAGTGGGAAGAGGTGTAAAGCCAGAATAAAGGAATTAATTCATAGCTGATTTTCCAATTGCGTATTGATAGTGGTGTAGGAATTTTGCTTTCTCAATAAAGTGAGAGCTGACGCTGGTGTCAATGCTAAGTATAAATTATCTTTTAATATGGGGAGAGCACTTAGGAGAAAGGATGATTTGACGTTGTAGGATTCAAAAGGCCTGCAGCAGCTTAAAGGAGCAGGAATTCTGTTGCATTAGAAATAACAGGCCGAAATCTATCTGCGGCCAGGATTTTTATTTCTGGGTCTGAAACTGTTTGCCAGTTCAATTCTGCATCCCTACCCTGTGCAACGTATTCCAGATGAACCCTCCAGAACTTTAAGAGTCCACAGGCCAATTAATGGCAAGAAGTAGGCTCATTTTTCAATTAAGAATAGCAGATGAATTCCTGAAGCTGGATGGTAATTAGAGCCCCTCCAGCATTGCACACATTGGCTTGCCCACCAGCCAAGGTGGGCAGTGCAAAAATACATTTCAAAAGGTGGTACCTCTGAAAAGGACATCAGTTTATTTTAGAATACGTGCAACTGCCTGGCCAAAATAATGGAGAGACAACAGCCAGCAGTACAAAAGAAGCTTAACTTGAAAATGGATTGTATCTGAGTCCTGAATGTGAATTAGTTCCCTATCCCTATGATAATGGGATCTGCAGATGCTGGAGAATCCAAGATAATAAAGTGTGAAGCTGGATGAACACAGCAGGCCAAGCAGCATCTCAGGAGCACAAAAGCTCACGTTTCGGGCCTAGACCCTTCATCAGAGAGGGGGATGGGGTGAGGATTCTGGAATAAATAGGGGGAGAGGGGGAGGCGGACCGAAGATGGAGAGAAAAGAAGATAGGTGGAGAGGAGAGTATAGGTGGGGAGGTAGGGAGGGGATAGGTCAGTCCAGGGAAGATGGACAGGTCAAGGAGGTGGGATGAGGTTAGTAGGTAGGAAATGGAGATGTGGCTTGGGGTGGGAGGAAGGGATGGGTGAGAGGAAGAACAGGTTAGGGAGGCAGAGACAGGCTGGGCTGGTTGTGTGGTGCAGTGGGGGGAGGGGACGAACTGGGCTGGTTTTGGGATGCGGTGGGGGAAGGGGAGATTTTGTAGCTGGTGAAGTCCACATTGATACCATTGGACTGCAGGGTTCCCAAGCGGAATATGAGTTGCTGTTCCTGCAACCTTCGGGTGGCATCATTGTGGCACTGCAGGAGGCCCATGATGGACATGTCATCTAAAGAATGGGAGGGGGAGTTGAAATGGTTCGCGACTGGGAGGTGCAGTTGTTTATTGCGAATCGAGCGGAGGTGTTCTGCAGAGCAGTCCCCAAGCCTCCGCTTGGTTTCCCCAATGTAGTGGAAGCCACACCGGGTACAACGGATGCAGTATACCACATTGGCAGATGTGCAGGTGAACCTCTGCTTAATATGGAAAGTCATCTTGGGGCCTGCGATGGGGGTTAGGGAGGAGGTGTGGGGGCAAGTGTAGCATTTCCTGCGGTTGCAGGGGAAGGTGCCGGGTGTGGTGGGGTTGGAGGGCAGTGTGGAGCGAACAAGGGAGTCACGGAGAGATAGGTCTCTCCGGAAAGCAGACAAGGGTGGGGATGGAAAAATGCTTTGGGTGGTGGGGTCGGATTGTAGATGGCGGAAGTGTCGGAGGATGATGCATTGTATCCGGAGGTTGGTGGGGTGGTATGTGAGAACGAAGGGGATCCTCTTTGGGCAGTTGTGGCGGGGTGTGAGGAATGTATTGCGGGAAATGCGGGAGACATGGTCAAGGGCGTTCTCGACCACTGTGGGGGGAAAGTTGCGATCCTTGAAGAACTTGGACATCTGGGATGTGCGAGAGTGGAATGCCTCATCGTGGGAGCAGATGTGGCGGAGGCGGAGGAATTGGGAATAGAGGATGTAATTTTTGCAGGAGGGTGGGTGGGAGGAGGTGTATTCTAGGTTTCTGTGGGAGTTGGTGGGCTTGAAATGGACATCAGTTACAAGCTGGTTGCCTGAGATGGAGACTGTGAGGTCCAGGAAGGTGAGGGATGTGCTGGAGATGGCCCAGGTGAACTGAAGGTTGGGTTGAAAGGTGTTGGTGAAGTGGATGAACTGTTCGAGCTCCTCTAGGGAGCAAGACGCGGCGCCGATACAGTCATCAATGTAAAGGAGGAAGAGGTGGGGTTTGGGGTCTGTGTAGGTGCCACATAACCACATAACCTACAAAGAGGCAGGCATAGCTTGGGCCCATGCGGGTGCCCATGGCCACCCCCTTTGTCTGTAGGAAGTGGGAGGAATCGAAAGAGAAGTTGAGGGTGAGGATGAGTTCGGCTAGGCGGATGAGGGTGTCGGTGGAGGGGGACTGGTTGGGCCTGCGGGACAGGAAGAAGCGGAGGGCCTTGAGGCCATCTGCATGCGGAATACAGGTGTATAGGGACTGGACGTCCATGGTGAAAATGGGGTGTTGGGGGCCAGGGAATTAGAAGTTCTGGAGGAGGTGGAGGGCGTGGGTGGTGTCACGACGTAGGTAGGGAGTTCCTGGACCAAAGGGGAGAAAATGGAGTCCAGATAGGTGAGGATGTGTTCGTTGGGGCAGGAGCAGGCTGAGACGATGGGTTGACCAGGGCAGGCAGGTTTGTGGATTTTGGGAAGGAGATAGAAACGGGCCGTGCGGGGTTGGGGAATAATAAGGTTGGAGGCTGTGGGTGGGAGGTCCCCTGAGGTGATGAGGTCATGAATGGTGTTGGAGATGATGGTTTGGTGCTCGGGGGTGGGGTCATGATCAAGGGGGGGCGGTAGGAGGAGGTGTCGGAGAGTTGGCGTTTGGCCTCGGCAATGTAGAGGTCAGTCCGCCATACTACCACTGTGCCGCCCTTGTCTGCGGGTTTGATGGTGAGGATGGTGATGGTTGCAGGAACAGCAACTCATATTCCGCTTGGGAACCCTGCAGCCCAATGGTATCAATGTGGACTTCACCAGCTTCAAAATCTCCCCTTCCCCCACCGCATCCCTAAACCAGACCAGTTCGTCCCCTCCCCCCACTGCACCACACAACCAGCCCAGCTCTTCCCCTCCCCCCACTGCATCCCAAAACCAGCCCAGTCTGTCTCTGCCTCCCTAACCTGTTCTTCCTCTTACCCATCCCTTCCTCCCACCCCAAGCCGCACCTCCATTTCCTACCTACTAACCTCATCCCACCTCCTTGACCTGTCCATCTTCCCTGGACTGACCTATCACCTCCCTACCTCCCCACCTATACTCTCCTCTCCACCTATCTTCTTTTCTCTCCATCTTCGGTCCGCCTCCCCCTCTCCCCCCTATTTATTCCAGAACCCTCACCCCATCCCCCTCTCTGATGAAGGGTCTAGGCCCGAAACGTGAGCTTTTGTGCTCCTGAGATGCTGCTTGGCAGGCTGTGTTCATCTAGCTTCACACTTTATTATCCTAGTTCCCTATCCCTCCCTGCTTTCTACTCTTTTCCAACCACTTTAGACCTGGTCCTAACTTGAACTGCCCGTGTCCCTGACTAGAAATCTGAATTGCCAAAAGAACAGGACTTTATTAAGGCCTGTAATCAACATTACTAGTATGCACTTTTGGTTGCCACACTACCAGAAGGATTTGGAGGTTTTGGAGAGTGCAGAGATGCTTCACCAGAATGTTGCCCAGTCTCGAGGGCATTGGCTATGAGGAAAGATTAAAGAGACTAGGTTTATTTTCACTGAAAAGATGGCAGCTGAGAGGACTCCTGATAGTGGTCTACAAAATAATGAGAGGCATAGATAGGGTGGATAGTCAGAGGCTTTTATTCAGTGTTGAAGTTTCAATTTATAAGGGGGCACAGGTTCAAGGTGAAAGGGGGAATGTTAAAGGGACATGTACGAGGTACGTTTTTCACACAGACAGGGGTAGGAACCTGGAATGTACTGCCAGAAGAGGTGTTGGAAGCAGGCACATTGGTGACATTTCAGAGGCATCTGGGTGGTTACATGAATAAGGAAGGAATAGAGGGATATGGACTGAATAAGTGCAGGAGGTTTGTTTTTTTTTAGTTTAGTTAGAGCATGATGGTTGGCGCAGGCTTGCACGGCCAAAGAGCTTATTCCTGTGCTGGACTTCTCTTTTGTTTTTTGTTTTAATTGGCTGTCTCTGGAAAGTGGTGGGGTCAGTTTGTCCTTGAACCATGATCATTGAAATTGCTTTGAATCAGGATGTTTGTGGGCAAGCAGAATAGAGTTTGGTGGTTTGATCTGCTTGCATCTGATTTTGGTCCTGAACAATTTGAAAATCCAGCCCCTGGTGTCAAATCTGTTTCAGCAGTAATGTTCTTGACTCTTGATTCCAAGGGTATGAATTCAAATTCTGCTCCACATTAATTCCAAGGTTTCAGTGCAGTACTGAAGTAATGAAGAGTAATAATGCGTCCGCTGTCCCAGAGGATCATGTGGCTGTTCTCTCATTGGAGAGGTGGCTTAAGCTGAGGGTCACCACACCTCAGGTGAGGGGAGTATTGAATAGTAGTATGATGTCTTTTTGAAGAGATGAAACTCTTGGAAAAATGTCTTGGGTGGTGGGGTCGGATTGTAAATGGCGGAAGTGTCGGAGGATAATGCGTTGTGTCCGGAGGTTGGTAGGGTGGTGTGTGAGAACGAGGGGGATCCTCTTGGGGCGGTTGTGGCGGGGGCGGGGTGTGAGGGATGTGTTGCGGGAAATAAGGGAGACGCGGTCAAGGGCGTTCTCGATCACTGTGGGGGGGAAAGTTGCGGTCCTTAAAGAACTTGGACATCTGGGATGTGCGGGAGTGGAATGTCTTATCGTGGGAGCAGATGCGGCGGAGGCGGAGGAATTGGGAATAGGGGATGGAATTTTTGCAGGAGGTGATTCACAATCCGACCTCACCACCCAAGACATTTTTCCATCCCCTCCCCTGTCAGCTTTCCGGAGAGACCACTCTCTCCGTGACTCCCTTGTTCGCTCCACACTGCCCTCCAACCCCACCACACCCGGCACCTTCCCCTGCAACCGCAGGAAATGCTACACCTGTCCCCACACCTCCTCCCTCACCCCCATCCCAGGCCCCAAGATGACATTCCACATTAAGCAGAGGTTCACCTGCACATCTGCCAATGTGGTATACTGCATCCACTGTACCCGGTGCGGCTTCCTCTACATTGGGGAAACCAAGCGGAGGCTTGGGGACCGCTTTGCAGAACACCTCCGCTCAGTTCGCAACAAACAACTGCACCTCCCAGACGCAAACCATTTCCACTCCCCCTCCCATTCTCTAGATGACATGTCCATCATGGGCCTCCTGCAGTGCCACAATGATGCCACCCGAAGGTTGCAGGAACAGCAACTCATATTCCGCCTGGGAACCCTGCAGCCATATGGTATCAATGTGGACTTCACCAGTTTCAAAATCTCCCCTTCCCCTACTGCATCCCTAAACCAGCCCAGTTCGTCCCCTCCCCCCACTGCACCACACAACCAGCCCAGCTCTTCCCCCCCCACCCACTGCAGCCCAAAACCAGTCCAACCTGTCTCTGCCTCCCTAACCGGTTCTTCCTCTCACCCATCCCTTCCTCCCACCCCAAGCCGCACCCCCAGCTACCTACTAACCTCATCCCACCTCCTTGACCTGTCCGTCTTCCCTGGACCGACCTATTCCCTCCCTATCTCCCCACCTACACTCTCTCCACCTATCTTCTTTACTCTCCATCTTCGGTCCGCCTCCCCCTCTCTCCCTATTTATTCCAGCTCCCTCTCCCCATCCCCCTCTCTGATGAAGGGTCTAGGCCCGAAACGTCAGCTTTTGTGCTCCTGAGATGCTGCTTGGCCTGCTGTGTTCATCCAGCCTCACATTTTATTGTCTTGGAATTCTCCAGCATCTGCAGTTCCCATTATCTCGTTGACAATACTGTCAGGCAGCACTTACGAAGCACTTACCTGCTTGCTGATGCTCAGTTCTGGGCCCCTCCAGATCTTTCTAGTCCTGATTACATCCTTGGTCCAAATGTTAATAGAAGTTAGAGGTGAAGTGAGTGTGATTCCCCATAATATCAAGGCAGCATTTGACTAATTATGTTTTCAAGGACTCCTTGCAAACTGGCGTCAATTGGAAATTAGGGAAAGCCATCCATTGTTTGGTATATGCCTAGCGCAAAGGAACAAAGTTGTGGTTGTTGCAGGTCAATCACCTCTGCTCCAGGACATAAATGCAGAAATTCTTTAGGGTAGTGTCTTAGACCCAACCATCTTCAGCTTGATCAATGACTTTCCCTCCACCATACTGAGAGAAATAAGGTTGTTAATTGATGATTACACAGTGTTCAGCACCATTTGTGACTCCTCAAAATATTGAAACATCTTGTGTCGATGTGCAGCAAAACCTTGAGAACTCCTGGTTTTACATGATAAGTGACAAATTACATTTGAGCCACGGAAGTGCCAGGGCATGATCATTTCAGACGAGAGAATCTAACCATTGCCCATGATGTTCAATTGCATTACTCTTGCTGAATCCCCCACTGTCAACATCTTGGGATGGGGAGGGGGTTGGATGTGAGGGGACTGGGTGTTGCATTGATCAGAAATAGAACTGGATTAGCTGTATAAATACTACGGCTACAAAAGCAGGTTAGAGGCTAGGAATTCTGCAGAAAATAACTTGCCTCATGTCTCAGTGTCTTCGCTATCTACAAGGCAAAAGCTGATGGAATACTGGACTGGATGAGTACTGCTCCAAAAACTGTTGGAAGCTCAACACAATCCAGCTCAAAAGGCCCCTTGATTGGCACTCCACCACCTTCAATATTCACTCCTTCACTACTGATGCACATGGGCAATGTGTGCCATCTACAACATTCACTACAGTAAGTCACCTAGGTTCTTCTGACAACATGTTCTGTGCTCCTGACTGCTAGCAACAAGAAGGATCAGGGCAGCGGATGCATGGGAACATTATTGTAGGAATTTCCTCACCAAGCCACACACTATTCTGACTATATATCATCATTCACTGCTGTGTGGAACTCCTTCGCTAACAGAACTGTGGGTGTCCTGTCATCGCAAACCTTGCACCAATTCGGGGAGGCAGCACAGCACCAATTAGGGATGGACAATAAATGCTTGCTTGGCCAGTGACGTCCACGTTCCATGAATAAATAATGAAAAGAAGTTCCAATAATTTCTAAATATAGACAGGTCGCTCAAACCCATTGAACTACTTAATTAAATCATGTCTGATTTGTATCTTTAACTTCATCTCCCTTTGGTTCGACAATCCCTTTTTAATAAGGCTTAATATCTCAGCTAAAGATAAATCCATCAATCGTGAATTTGAAATTTTCATTTGATCTTGGCACAAGGACATATCTTTACTCATTGCAATTGTATAAAACAAAATTAGCTGCAAACTTACTGCCTATTTTATTCAAAACTAAGGTCTACCTCATGGATTTAGAAAGTAAATGTCAACCCTGAAATAACAGGTTCAATCAGGTGAAATCAGAGTTGAACATGTGTTTTCTCCAAATGCAGGTCTATTCATTTTGCTTTGGAAACAATAGCTGGCATTTCTCTAAGAGTTCTGTCCTTACACTATCCGTCAGTGTCATTGGACATGGGGAAGTAATCTGATTAGATGAACCTTTTACCTTTTGAGTAGTAAATACCACAGTTGGCTTTAACAAGAATTTAATTGTATATTTTATGCTGCATGATGTGAAAACCAGTAAGTGTTATTTAATGACTTAAATAATCCAATAATAACCCCAAGAGTTTTTCAGACAGCTGTCAGCATAAACATAAACACTACAATGTTCTCCTCAGAATAGAATTAAGTAAGTTATTTATTGACATAAGTTAAAAGACCTGTTCATCAGTGCTGCGAATGAACACTAAATTTATTTTGTTGCATCAATTTCACTCAAACACCTGCATTGCTGGCCAAAGTGTCACGTTGATTAATGATCCATTTGCTTTGAACTTGTGTAGTTTTACAGTAGCACGCCTTACAAATCAAGCTACAATCAACAAGGAATTTACAATATAAATTGCTTTGATCAGTTCTGGTATACATCACTGCAGATTTTTCAAATCTATAATGGTTTGCTTAATAGAGGAACCAGTATGGGCTATAGGCCAAAGGAAGAGAAAACCAAATACTTACAGTTCAGATTTTTAAAATATCAGTTGGGATTTGGAAGTGGAAACTAGCAGTGCTCACTTATCACACTTAGTCTTCATTTATGCTACACTTTCATGCCAGTGGGAATCTTTAAAATTGTGGAGCAGTTTAATAGGCTAGATAGTGAAAAGATGTTGAAGTATTCAAAATTGGATTTCAGAAATATTATAGTCACCATTAAATACTGTAAGAAATTCAGGAAAAACTTAGCTTAATGGTGGTTGGAAAATAGAACTTCCTACTATGTGGAACACATGAGGACAATCACATTAATGTATCTCAGGGGAAACTAAATAAGTACATCAGGGAGAACTGGTTAGGAGGACATCCTGATAGGGTTAGATCATGTAGGGTAAAAGGAAGTTTATGTAGAGCATAAGTACTATTGAATAGTTTAACTGAATGGTCTATTTACTGCAAATTATATAATTTTATGTGTTAATGTTTGTATTATTCAATCAATTTACTTTTTCACAGTTGTTTTATTACTTTTTCTAACTTGCTTTGCTTTTTAAAATATAGTTAACACACTGCCTAGCAGATTGTAATAATCCTTTTTATGAGTCAGTCAACTCACTTTGTATCTTTCCCGCAAGTTCTTTTATTACTGTCTGTAATATGCATGCTTTCATAGTGCAATCAGTCTTCTGCCTACTGGATTTTTATATTTTTGAAAGCCTCCTACTCATCCACATTTAATTACATTTGCTGTTGTTGACAATTTATTTATTATGGATCAACATTTTTTTCTCCCTAAAGTTTATAAAAATCAAAATGGATGACAAGAATATCCACGTACAGGTTAATAATGCCAGATGGAAATCAAACTAAAATTTTGATGCCTAGTCTTTTGGTTGTGGTTCTTTTCCAGAAATATGTTAGCAATATGTTCAACAATTCTGATATTACGAGGGAGGGAAAGTCATTGATGAGCAGCTAAGATGGATGAACCTAAGACATTATCCTAAAAAAAACTCCTGCAATGTTGTCCTGGGACTGATTTTGAACTCTGATAGAAACAGCCATCTTCCTTTGTGCTAGCTCAGATTCCAATCAGTGTTTCTCCCTGTCTCCCACTGGTTTTGGTTTTGATTTTGCCACAGCTCCTTGACACCACACTCAGCCAAGCAGTCACTCAGAACTCTGGATTTGAACTCTTTTGGTCTACATTTGGACCAAGACTGTATGTAATGTGGTCAGGAGCTGAGTGAACCAGTGGAACCTAAAGTGAACGGGTATCATTGTGCAAGTGGCACTTAATTGTGCTCTTGATAACCTCTCCTATGCCTTTGCTGATTATTTGTAATAGGCTAACAGGGTGATAATGGGCTAGATAATAAAATGTGAGGCTGGATGAACACAGCAGGCCAAGCAGCATCTCAGGAGCACAAAAGCTGACGTTTCGGGCCTAGACCCTTCATCAGAGAGGGGGATGGGGGGAGGGAACTGGAATAAATAGGGAGAGAGGGGGAGGTGGACCGAAGATGGAGAGTAAAGAAGATAGGTGGAGAGAGTGTAGGTGGGGAGGTAGGGAGGGGATAGGTCAGTCCAGGGAAGACGGACAGGTCAAGGAGGTGGGATGAGGTTAGTAGGTAGCTGGGGGTGCGGCTTGGGGTGGGAGGAAGGGATGGGTGAGAGGAAGAACCGGTTAGGGAGGCAGAGACAGGTTGGACTGGTTTTGGGATGCAGTGGGTGGGGGGGGATGAACTGGGCTGGTTTAGGGATGCAGTGGGGGAAGGGGAGATTTTGAAACTGGTGAAGTCCACATTGATACCATATGGCTGCAGGGTTCCCAGGCGGAATATGAGTTGCTGTTCCTGCAACCTTCGGGTGACATCATTGTGGCAGTGCAGGAGGCCCATGATGGACATGTCATCAAGAGAATGGGAGGGGGAGTGGAAATGGTTTGCGACTGGGAGGTGCAGTTGTTTGTTGCGAACTGAGCGGAGGTGTTCTGCAAAGCGGTCCCCAAGCCTCCGCTTGGTTTCCCCAATGTAGAGGAAGCCGCACCGGGTACAGTGGATGCAGTATACCACATTGGCAGATGTGCAGGTGAACCTCTGCTTGATGTGGAATGTCATCTTGGGGCCTGGGATGGGGGTGAGGGAGGAGGTGTGGGGACAGGTGTAGCATTTCCTGCGGTTGCAGGGGAAGGTGCCGGGTGTGGTGGGGTTGGAGGGCAGTGTGGAGCGAACAAGGGAGTCACGGAGAGAGTGGTCTCTCCGGAAAGCAGACAGGGGAGGGGATGGAAAAATGTCTTGGGTGGTGGGGTCGGATTGTAAATGGCGGAAGTGTCGGAGGATAGCATCTGCAGTTCCCATTATCTCTGATAATGGGCTAGGTTGGCTTTGTCCAGATTTTGTGGAGCGAACGTATTTGGGCAAGTTTCCACTTATTAGATAAACGACTAGCATTTTAGCTGTGCTGGAACAGCTTATTTAGGTGAAAACAACATTCTAGAGCAAATATCTTCAGTACCACTGTCACAATGATGACAAGGCCCATAGATAGTCCCTTCAGCCATTTTGCGATTTCATGTTGGAAGAAGTGAATGATTGAAGACTGACATCTGTGACACTGGGAACCTCAGGAGGAGGCTCAGATAGACTGTCCAATCCCCACTATTTCTGTCTGAAGATGGTTGGAAATGCTTCAGTAGTAAGTTGCACACAGTCAGGAAGGAGCGGTCACATCTGGAGTGAGACACAGCCCGAGTGACTATATAAGTCAGGGAATTTTGAGACAGTTTTGGAGTTTGGTGTAGAAGGGAAGAGGTCCTTTTTGCTTGCTTCTTTGGTTACAGTTTGTAATGTCTTTTTACAGGATAAATTGAAGCCCAGGGTCGGGGGTCAACACAAAAGAGAGTGACATAACATGAAAACTGTAAGTTCATTGGTTTGTAACAGCTACTAATTAGACTGCCTACTGTAGGTTACTTCCAGAGCAAAGCTTTAACAATGGAAATAGTTACAGGTTACAGACTAAAAGACCAGTAGGAAATTTATAAAAGTCAATTTAAGGACTAAGTAAACAAACTAGAGATGTTGGACTAGGTGATGAGTTGTAACTGCAAGATGTAGGAACTGGTGGACCCCATTGTGGTTTGTAGTCACCAAATTTGTAGCAAGTGTTGGTTACTTGAGGAAATTCAGCTTACAGTTAATGTGCTGAAGACTGAACTTCGAACACTGTGCCACACCAGGGAGGGGAAGGGTTACCTGGATGCTGTGTTTCAGGAGGCAATTATGCCTCTTAGATTAACTACCTTGAATCCAGTCAGTGGTCGGGACTGGAGGCTAAGACATTGAATGAGACAGGTCGAGGCATCCAGGAGGTGGGATTGAAGGAGCCTCAGCCCGTGAACTTATTTAAAGATTTGAGATTTTTGCTCCCGATGTGGATGAGAGCAGCGGTTGTAGGGAGGATAAGCCAACTGACCGTAGCACTGTGGTACTGGAAGCCATTCAAGAAGGGGAGAAAAGAGAAATGTAGTTGTAAACGGGGGTGTTGTAGGCAGGGGAATGGACACTGTTCTCTGTGACCAGGATCAAAAGTCTGAAAGGCTATGTTGCCTTCCTGGTGCTTAGGTTCAGGTTATCTCATCTGGGCTGCAGAGATTCCTGGAGTGGGAGGAGAAGGTCCAGTTGTTGTGGCCCACATAGACAACAACAATGCAGGTGGAAAGAAGAAAGAGGTTCTGCTAAGGGAATATGAGCAGCTAGGGGCTTAAATTAAAAAAAAACAAAAAGGAAATAATCTTTAATTCCTGTCAGAGCCACAAGCAAATTGGCACAGGGTCAACAAGATTGGAGAGATAGATGCACGGCTCAAAGATTGGTGTGGGAGAAATTGGTTTGAATTCAGGGGCATTGGCACCAGTACTGGGGAAGGGGGGAGCTATTCTGATGGCTGGGTTCTATCACGCTGGAACCTTCCAAATAGCATTACTAGGTTTGCGGCTAAAACTTTAAACTAAATGGGGCAGGAGGTGGGTTCAGTTGCGTGGAAAACAATGGAAAAATTTAAAGGCAGGTCGGGGGAATCTCAGTGGAGGTTTTTAACATTACTAGAACAAGTAATAGGCCGGAGAGTATGGAAAAGGTCAGGAATCTACCTTCGGGCACAGCAGAAAAGGGGACAACCATCAGAAGGGCAATGGTCAACACAGGACTGAGGGTGTTGTACTTAAGTGTGTGCATGTACAAAACAAGGTAAATGAACTTACAGCACTGATTGAAATTGGTGTGTATGATATTGTGGGTATCACAAAGACATTGCTGCAAGGGGATCAGGACTTAGGAACTAAATACCTAAGGATACAGATCCTATTGAAGGAAAAGGCAGATAAGCTGAGGGGGCAGGATTGCCTTGGTAGCAAGATGGAATTAAATCAATGGCAAGAAGTGATATAGAGTCAGAAGGCATAGAATCTGTGTGGGTGGAACCACATAAGGAAAAACAAATGACCCTGATGGGAGTTGTGTATACTCCTCCTAGCAATAGTCAGGATGTGGGTCAGAAAATAAACCAGAAGATAGAAAACTCATGTATGAAAAGCACAATTACAATCACAGTGGACTTCACTGTGGGTGGACTGGGTAAATTAAGTTTGTGGCAGTTCCCAAGAAAATGAATTTTAGGAATGCCGACAAGATGGCATTTTGGAGCAGCTTGTGGTAGTGCCCATGAGGGAACAGGCAATTCTGGATTTGGTGACGTGTAATGAGGCAGATTTTATTAGGGAGTTTAAGGGGCCAGTGATCATAACATGTTTGAATTCACCCTGCAATTTGAGAGAGAGAAGCTGAAATCAGATGTAACTGCACTAGGATTGAATAAAACTAACTATAAAGACATGAGGGAGGAGCTGGCCAGTTGATTGAAAGGGGTGCCAGTGGAGGAGCAATGGAAGGAGTTTCTGGGATAACTTGGGAGATACAACAGAAATTCATCCCAAGGAAGAAACAACATATGAAGGGGAGGACAAGATAACCATGGCTGACAAGGGAAATCAGAAACCGTATAAAAGCAAAAGAAAAATCTTACACTGTGGTGAAGATTAGTGGGAAGCCAGAAGATTGTGAAGCCCTTAAAATACCAGCAGTGGAGAACTAAAAAAAGCATTTTAAGTGGGAGAAGATGAAATATGAGGGTAAGCAAGATCATAATATAGAAGAAGATTGTAAGAGGCTTTTTTAGTACATAAAAGATAAGAAAAAGGCAGGAGTAGACATTGCACCACTGGAAATTGAGAGATAATAATGAAGAACGAAGTACTGGTGAAGGAACTGAATAGATACTTTTTATCAGTCTTCATGGTTGAAGACACTGTAGCATATCAGAACTTCAAGAGAGTCAGGGTGCAGAGGTGAATGCATTGGCCATCGCTAATGGGAAGATGCTGGGAAAGCTTAAATGTTTGAAGGTGGATAAAAATCCTGGTCTGAATGGACTTCAGTCCAGAGTTCTGAAGGAGATAGCTGAGGACATTGTAGAGACATTAATGGTGATCTTTCAGGAAATACTGGAGTCAGAGAAGGTCCCACAGGATTGCAAAATAGCTAATGTAATGCTTCTATTTAAGAGGGGTGGGAGACAGAAGACAGACAACTGCAGGTTGGTTATCCTGACCTTGGTCTTTGGTAAGATTCTAGAATCTATTATTAAAGATGAGGTTGGGGAGTTCCTAAAAGCACAGGGTAAAGAAGATTGAGTCAGCACAGCTTTGACAAAGGGAAATCATGCCTGACAAATCTGTTAGAATTCTTTGAGGCGGTAATGAGCAAGTTAGATAACAGAAATCCAGTGGATGTGATCTATTTGGATTTCCAGAAGATCTTTGACAAGGTGCTGCACAGGAGGCTGCTAAATAAGATAAGAGCCCATGGTGTTAGGGGCAAGGTACTGGCACAGATGAAGGGTTGGCAGATGGCAGAAGGCAGAGATTGAGAATAAAGGGAACTTTTTCAGGATGGTAGCTAGTGACTGGTGGAGGTCCACAGCGTTCTGTATTGGGATCACGACTATTCACATTCTATGTTAGCAATCTTGATGAAGGAGCTGCAGATATTGTTGTTAAGTTTGCAGCTGATGTAAAGACAGAGCTGAGGAAACAGAAAGGTTGCAGAAGGACTTGGACAGCCTAGGAGAATGGCAAAGAAGTGACAGATGGATTATAATATGGGTAAGTGTGAAGTTATGTAGATTGGTAGGAAGAATAGAGGTGTAAACAATTTTCCAAATGGGCAAAGGCTTTGGATATCTGAAGCACAAAGGTACTTAGGAATCTTAGTTCAGGAACTTCTTCAAGTTAAAATGCAGGTTCAGTTGATAGTTAGCAAGGCAAATGCATTGTTAACATGCATTTCAAGAGAGTTAGAATATAAGCTGTATAGGCTCTGGTCAGGCTGCATTAGGAATATAGTGAGCAGTTTTGGGCCCTGTGTCTACTGAAGTACATGCTGGCAGTGGAAGGGTTCCAGTGGAGGTTTATAAGAATGATCCCTCGTATGAAAGGGTTGTCATGTGAAGAGCAGTTGAGGATTCTGACTCTGGACATGGTAGAGTTTAGAAGGATGTGGGGGGATCTTACTGAAACTTATAGAATACTGAGGCACCTGGATAGAATGGACATGGAGAAGATGTTTCCACCAGTAGGAGAGATTAGGACCCGAGGGCACAGTCTCAGAGTGAAGGGATGACCCTTTAGAACTGAGATAAGGAGGAATCTTTTCACCCAGAGGGTGTGAGCCTGTGGAACTCATTGCCATAGAGGCCTGTGGAGGAAAAGTCATTCGGTATATGCAAGACAGAGATAGATAGGTTCTTGATTGGTAAGGCTATCAAGGGTTACAGGGAGAAGGCAAAAGAGTAGGGTTGAGAAATGTATCAGCCATGACCAAATGTTGGAGCAGTATTGATGAGCTGAATGGCCTAATTCTGCTTTGATATCTGATGGTCTGAAGGTCTTATGCAATATATACTGCATTTTGGGTTGAGCTAATTGTGCAGCTTCTAATTGCAGTTGGCTGTTTTATTGTACATCTCTATTCACAACTGAATGAGGCTGCTTTGCTGAGGTTAGACCTGCTGTATTTGTTATGGGATTACATTTCTCTTTGTTGCATGCTATTTCTGCTGTCTGGCATGGAAATAATTTGTCTTGTAGATTCATGAGGATGATACCTCATTTATAGTTATGCACGGTGCTGCTCCTGGCGTGCCCACCTATGCTCTGCATTGAACTCAATTAGTTGTCCAGCTTAATGGTAATGGCACAGTGAAGATATGCCAGGCTATCAGGTTATATATTGTGATTAAGTACAAATCTGTTGTTGCTGATGACCCACAACTCCTCATTGATATCCAGTTTTGAGATGTTAGATTTGTTTGAAGTCTGTCCTATTTAGGACGATAACATAAAACAATGCAAATCATCTCCACAGGGCTGTGTGGCGGTCATTCCTACCAATGCTGTCATAAACAGATATGTCTGTGACAGGTAGTTTGGTGAATATGTGGTCGAGTAAGTTAATGACTCTTGTTGGTTCCCTCACCACTGCCACAAAACTGACAAAGCTGTCGTGTTCTTCAGGACTCCTTGATCAGTGCTGGTACCAATGAGTCATTATTGGCTGATGGATGTCGATGCCACCTGTGTCAAGTATATTCTGTGCTAGCCTCAGTACTTTTCCATTTCATGTTCAACATGGCGGAGATCTGATCCATCAGCTGCAGTGGGAGAACATGGTGGTGGTAGTTAGCAGGAGGTTTACTGACCCCGTTTCTAAGCAGTAACATCAGACTAGGGGCATTAACGCTGTTTCTCTCTCCATAGATGCTGCGAGGACTGCTGAATTTCCCCGGCAATTTCTGTGTTTGTTCCTTTACCCATATATGATCTGATTCCATGAAAGACTTCTTTTTAGTTTAATTAATGAATCTATCATAACTAACCTGAGGCTTTTAATAAACTTTATGAACTGAAAATTCCTAATGAGTGATCAACTGCCAACATTTTGTAAAGCAGAATTAGGCCATTCAGCCCATCAAGTCTGCTCCACCATTTGGTCAGGGGCTGATATGTTTCTCAACCCCATTCTCCTGCCTTCTCCCTGTAATTCTGTGCCTTGAGATGGAGATGTTCTTGTCATCTCTATCCTGCTCTGGCAATCATTCCCTCTGCTGGAGGCCTGCCTGTCAAGGAGCCAGCAACTTTAGGAACCAACCAACGACAACAGTCACTGTCTGATGCCTCTGGCCAGAAGATTGTGTCAGTCTTACCAGTGCAACTCAGTTGGCAATATTTTGGTGTTCAATCATGAATCTGACCTTCCCTGTCAATAAATAATGGTGGATGCCACGAGGCTCCCTGTATTTTGATGATAAATTGTAAAACACACTTTGCAAAATAGAAAACTCCCTTGTCTACTAAATTCAGAATTGAGTGGTATTTGCAGGATTTAAGAATTGCTAAATAAACAAACTAGTGTAAAAAGACTGACTCCATTGTTTGAAATAACATCGTTTGGAGCTGAGGAATACAGCAGGCCAGGCAGCATCAGAGAAGCAGGAATGTTGACATTTCTAAATACCGAAAGAACTGCGGATGCTGCAAATCAGGAACAGTTCTGAGGAAGGGTCACCGGACTTGAAACGTTAACTCTGTTTTTACCTTCACAGATGCTGCCAGACCTGCTGAGTATTTCCAGCAACTTTGTTCTTGTTGTTGAAGTTGACATTTCTGTTCCGGATTCTCCTTCAGAAAAGAGTCCAAACCTGAAACGTTAACTTTCCCACTCCTCTTATGCTGCCTGGCCTGCTGTGTTCCTCCAGCTCCACACTATGTTACCTCTGACACCAGCATCAGCAGTTCTTGGTATTTCTGACTCAGTTGTTACTCCAGGAGAGAAAAGTACTGTATGGTATTACCCTAATTTAACCACTAGATGGCAGATGGTTCATGTCTGACAGCAATGTTGCAAATGCACCTTCGTGTAACGTTTCTAGATTTTCCGCAATGAATTTCATGCATACTGGATTTAAAATTATTTCATGCATACTGGAAAGGAATTGGGCTCCTTAACATTTGTCTGTGTGGGTGCCATGTGCGTCTTTAGGATTTCCCAGGTGGCATCTGTGGTGCGTGTGTGTGTGTGTGTGTGTGTGTGTATGCTTGTTATGATGAATTGTGTATGACACTATTGGAGAAACAATGAGTGAGTGTCCACTGGAAGTTTGCAGACAGGCATACCGTGTCTCAGCATGCAACATCTAAAATCTGATGTGCATGCTGGCATTTTGAAGGTGCATTCAACAGCAAGAAGGACCACCATTTACAAAATCACGAACTAACAAGTTGGTTGAATGTGGATTTCTTGCTGATGTGCTATGATTTAAAATTATTTTCTACATTCTAGGGTTGTTTCAATGTACGGAAGCCTACAGTGAGTGGTGTGACCAGTGCTGAAGAACTTTTTTTTGCTGACTTCAAGGCTTTGGTGCAAGCCTGTAGCTGTCAGACAGGGGTATTCTAGTAGGTGCACTGCTTACAATAAAACTTCTTTTAGAGCACAAACCGAGGCCACGATAAACTGCTGGAAGGGGTGGCAGGTGGAAGATGACAATTAAGGCCATCAGTAGGAGGCCATAGTGGCCTAGATTGTTTCCTAGGAGCAATTCTTCTTCTAGATGTCGGGGAAGAACAATGTTCACACTTGTGCAAGAATGCCCTCAAGGAACTGTATTTGCCAATCTCCTTCCTCAACTCAATAATCTCGGTGACAACCATGTACATTCTGCCAGTGTTCACACCCACTCCACACATTCCTCCAGAATGTTGTCATGTTCTCTCGCTGCCCTTTTACCCTGTTTAATCTCTCCCTCCAAGAATGTTGTATCATGGCATAGATTCTAGAAGACCCCAGCACTGTACCTGTAAGACAGTTACATTACATCACAATGTGTTCTGGTATAAAGCTATCCATCTGTCTCTCCCTCAGTCACTGTCTCTGAGTCATGTTGTCTATGGGGTGTGTTCTTTTAGTCTGCTACATGAATGTAATGTAAAATAACATGACACAACATGGATGCCAGTCTATCAAGCTGAATGTTACATTTTTTTGAGTAAGCATCAATTGTGCTAAGGTTTTTGGAGGATATCTTGCCGCGAGACCCAACATGATCTCCTATCATATTTGACTAGACGCACCTCATTAACTGTCTACTCCACCCCTATGGGATCCCTCTCATCTTGTTCCAACCCCATCTGAGCACATGCCATTCCTGGAATAACTCACTGTTCAGCAGATATCCATTGAAAGACAGGCGTCACTACACGCACATCGTCTTTAAAAGGTGCAAAAATGCAAAGAGAACATAGGCCAAACCACGCTTATGACGGAAGTTAGAGATTGTATTAGTTACATAAAAGAGGCATCCAAATTGGCAAGAAAAATCTATAGACCTTTAAGACTGGAAATAGTTTTGAATTCAGAAAAGGAGGACCAAAGTGAAATAACTCCACAGAGGCCGGTATCCCATCATCAAGTCACTCTTCAAAGGAGGACACAAAGAATAACAGACCAGAAATGATGGGGAACGCAGGGCTCAGTGAGAGGGAGGAACTGAAGCAAATCTGCATCAGTAGTGAAATGGTGGTAGAGAAATTGATAGGTTTGAAGGCTGGTGAATCCCCAGGGCATGATAATCTACATCACAGAGTACTTAAGGAAATGGCCCAAGAAATAGTGGATGCTTTTGTCGACATCTTCCAAGATTTTTAAGACTCTGGAACAGTCCCTACAGAATGGAGGATGGCTAATATAACCCCACTATGTAAAAAATGAGGTAGAGAAAAACAGGGAATTACAGACCATTGAGCCTGATATTGGCAGTGGGGAAAATGTGAGTCCATTATGAAGGATTTTATAGCAGAGCACTTAGAAAACAGTGTTAGAATCAGACACAGCATGGATTTAGAAAAGGGAAATAATCCTTGTCAAATCTACTGGAATTCTTTGAGGATATATCTTGTAGAATTGGTTGGAGAAGCCAGTCGATATGGTTTATTTGGTTTTTCAGAAGGATTTTGACAAAGTCCTATATAAGAGATTAATGTGCAAAATTTAAGCACGTGAGATTGGGTGTAGTGTAGTGAGATGGTTAGAAGGTTGGTTGGTGGACTGGAAACAAAGAATAGGAATAATTTTTTTGTTCTGAGTGACAGGCAGTGATGAGTGGGATACTGCTGGGATTGGTGCTAGGACCCCAGTTATTCACAATATACATTCATGATTTAGATAAAGGAACTGAATGTAATATCTCAAAATTTGAAGATGACACAAAGATGGGGGGGGGAAAGGGTGAGTTATGAGGAGGATGTAGAGATGTTACAGTGTAATTTAGACAGGCTGAGTGAGTGAATAAGTGCATAGCAAATGCAATATTAAGTGCACAAATGCAAGGTTATTCACCTTGGTAGCAAAAGTAAGAAGGCAGATTAGTATTTGAATGGTTGTACTCATGAACCAGTCCCTGAAAGTAAACATGCATGTGCTCCTTGCGCACGGTAAAGAAGGTAAACTGTGTTGGAATTCATAGCGAGAGGATTCAATTACACGAACAAGGGTGTCATGAATTTATATGTGGCATTGGTGAGGCCACACCTGGAATATTATGTGCAGATCTGGTCTCCTTATCTGAGGAAGGATTCTCTTGCTATTGGAATACAGCAAAGGTTCATGAGATTGATTTCTGGAATCGTGAGACTGATGCATGAGGAGAAATTGAGTCGGTTAGGATTTTATTCCCCTGAGTTTAGAAGAATTAAGGGGGGAGTCTCATAGAAACCAATAAAATTCTAACAGGTCTAGTCAGGTTAGATCCAGGAAGGATGTTCACGATGATTAGGGGGTCCAGAACCAAAAGTCATAGTTTAAGGATAAGGAAGGGATAAACCATTTAGGACTGAGATGAGAAGAAATTTCTTCATCGAGACAGTGGTGAGCCTTTGGAATTTGCAACGACAGAAAGTGGTTAAGGCCATAACATTGTGTGTTTTCAAGAAGGAAGTAGATTTTACTCTTGTGGCTAAAGAGATCAAAAGATATGAGGGTAGTTGAGATGAGGGTATTGAGCTCGATAATCAGACATGACAATATCAAATGGCAGAGCACACTTAAGTGGTCAAATGGCCTACTCATACTCCTTTCTTGTATGTTTCTACGCAAGGCTATTGTGCAGCCAGATACTTGGCAATCTGGTAATGCCATGCTATGTTACAGTCTGGCAATGCCCTTCACCAGCAGTGCAATGGTGCAATGGTACAGTCTGGTGATGTCCCTCACAAGCAATGCAATTGCACAACCACCACAAAGATGCGCTGCTGATAGCTCACAGCTGGGCATGGCCTACATTTCCTGGCACGTGGAACCCAACCTCCCACCCTGATCTCTGTTAAATAGCCATGTCACACACTTTACTTGTCCTTAGTTACATCCTGTTTAAACATATTTACCATTCTTTAGATGCTAACTATAACTGAAAAATGGTTGGGACAATACCCAAAGTGATAAAGGCATTGGATCTAAGTTTTCTGGATACTAGGCCACTGAAAAGGCAAAGGTATGAAGCAAGCATTACACTGTCCCCAGTGCTGAATAGACACCTCCAGCTCATTATTGCCCAGCAGGGGACCAGTGCACGCAGGCAAGCAATTAGACATCTCCAAATGCAAGCTATTACTTACAGTCGGCAAAAGCAAGCAAGAACAAAACCAGCAGAGGCTGAAGTTCACATCCACAATGCCAAACAAATGCTGGCAATGCAACCAATATATATTTACATTCCACAATGGTTTTCTGCATTCTACTTACATCTGTTGGAACCAGGTGTCAATCAGATCCTGGCTGGCTTGTTATACTCAACATGCCGAATTTTCCTCCCTAGTGTCCTTGTCATTCTCCTCAGAATACTGCTCCCAGAGCCTCAACCTCCAACACGTCACTCTGCTCCCTGCTCCAATTGTGTAGGACACATCTCTCCAGGATGATACCACACGTTCTGTCTCAGTTGTGCTGGACAGTGCCCTAGGCTAGTCTGAGCAGAGGAATTGCATCTACAGTAGCCTTATAATCTTTTCCACTGCTGTTCTAGTAGAAGAACATGCATCAACCTGGTGAAAATTCAATGCCCACTGAGTGACCAATGTGTTATGTCAGAGAGAGAATGCTCACTATGCTCTGAGCCCCCTTCTCATTCCAGAGCCACATCAACCATTCAACTGCTCATTGTATTCAGTACATTCCATGGAATACTTACATGATGTATGATGAAGTAGTGCCCTTGTCATCCCACAGCACTCTTGGAAGTTTCGCAAGTGATGAGATACTTCTGGCATTTGTCTGATTTTTAAACTGTAGTTGCTAACTTTTGCATCACTGAGATGGCAGTCTTAGATCTGTGAGAATAATAGCATGGTGCAATTCATCTTGATAGCATTTAAACCCTCAGCATATTCACTTTATGTGTATTGAAAATGGGCAATGAAATAATTAGGATTTAAATGTAACTGAAGTTTGCAAATGTTTGCTTCATACCTTTGCCTTTTCGGTGGCCTAGTATCCAGCAAACTTAGATCCAATGACTTTATCACCTTGGGTATTGTCCCAGCCATTTTTCAGTTGTAGTTAGCATCTAAAGAATGGCAAATGCTGGCAGGGAGCACAGCACATCATAAACATCATCAGCACTGGGTTCTGCCTGGTCATCACATATCACCCAGAGCTGCCAATTCCCACTTCACTTAACATTACCCTGTGAATACACATCACATTGACCTGTGCCTCAACTATCCTCCATGCCTCTTGAGCATCAATATTACACACTCACTCTGTCCTGCCTGGTCATTTATGCTCCACCTGTGGAAACTACAGCAGTGATCACTGCCAGTATCCCTGTTCCTATAGCCTACCATGCCCTCCAATTCTGTTCCTGCCTACGCTCTTTATACCTTGAGATTTCGCCTCATCTCAACTCATGCCTCTGCTTTTCCCTAAGCTTTGGCTGCCCCACCTCTTTTGCCAGCAAGCCCCATTTGCCCTTGCAATTCCCCCAATGCAGCCTCCTGAATGATCAATGCACAGAGCTACCGGACTAAATTCATCCCAAACCTTTGAATGACTTGGAGACATAGAGTCATAGAGCTGTAGAGCATGCAAACAGTCCCTTCAGTCCAACTTGTCCGTGGTGACCAGATATTCTAAAGTCATCCTAGTCCCATTTGCCAGCACATGGACCACATCCCTCTAAATCCTTCCTATTTATTTACCCATCTAGGTGCCTTTTAACTGTCGTAATTGTTCCTGCCTCTGCCACTTCCTCTGGCAGCTTGTTCCGTACATCCACCATTCTCTGTGTGAAAAAGTTGCCTTTCAAAAGGTCCCCTTTAAATCTTTCCCCTCTCACCTTAAACCGATGTCCTCAGGATTTAGACTCCTAACCCAGGGGAGAAGATCTAGGCTGTTCACCCTATCCATGCCCCTCATGATTTTATAAACGTCAATAAAGTCACGCCTTAACCTCCCATGCTCCAAGGGAAATAATTCCAGCTTGTTCAGCCCCTCTCTATACCTCAAAGCTTCCAACTCTTGCAACCTTGTAAATCTTTTCTGAACCCTTTCAAGTTTCACAACATCCTTCCTATAGTAGGGAGACCAGAACTGAATACAGTATTCCAATAGTGGTCTAACCAATGACCTGTACAACTGCAACATAACCTCTCAATCCTATACTCACTGCACTGACCAATAAAGGCAAGCATACCAAGCACCTTCTTCACTATCTTGTCTATGTGGGACTCCACTTTCAAGGAACAATAAATCTGCACTCCAAGGTCTCTTTGTTCATCAACATTCCCCAGGATTTTACCATAAGTTCTTCCCTGGTTTGCCTTTCCAAAATGGAGCACCTCATGTTTGTCTAAATTAAATTCCATCTGCTAATCCTCAGCCCATTGGCCCATCTTATCAAGGTCCTGCTGTACGCTGAGGTATCTTTCTTCACTGTCTACTGCACCACCAGTTTTGGTGTCATTTGCAAATGTTCTAACCATACCTCCTAGGTTCACATCCAAATCATTTACATAAATGATGAAAAGCAATGGATCCAAAACTGATCCTTGTGGCACACTGCTGGTCACAGGCTTCCAGTCTGAAAAGCAACTGCCCACCACCACCCTCTCTCTCTCCTACCTTTGAGCGAGTCTGTATCCAAATGGCTAGGTACCCCTGTGTTCCACATGATCTAACCTCGCTAACCAGTCTACCACGTGGAACTTTGTTGAACACCTTACTGAAGTCCATATAGATCACCTCCGCTGCTCTGCCTTCATCAATCCTCTTCACTACTTCATTAAAAAGCTCAGCCAAGTTAGTGAGGCATGGTTTCCCACGCACAAAGCCATGCTGACTCTTCCTAATCAGTCCTTGCCTTTCCAAATGCATCTAAATCCTGTCCCTCAGGATCCCCTCATACAACTTGCCCAACACTGATGTCAGGCTCACCGGCCTATAGTTCCCTGGCTTTTCTTTACCATCTTTCTTAAATACATGGCTGACCAGATGCATGACTGTGCCTTCAAAGCTTTCAGGATTGATAATATGTAATTCCATTGACTGCTTGTGATGGATCTGACTGCTGCCCACGCTCCAGACTCTAGTCAGACATATTGCCCGACTGTGAAAGGATGTGTGGACAACTGACTGTGGCAAAGCCCCTGGACTGTGTGTGGACTGTACCCGTGACTGACAGTACTGGGAGACCCCTATTTCAGGATTCCTCCATCTTCAGACATATCCTTACTAACTAACACATGTTTAACAATCAGCCTGTGTGTTTGCTTGTGCAAAACAGCACACCACCCCAGCAATACTGACAGCCTTTCGAACCTGGCTGAAGGGAACAATGCCTACTTGTGAAGATGCAAAGGGTTTGCTTACAAGCCAAGTTCCCTCATGACCATCTCTGATGTTCTTAGCCATCTTCCAAACACCACAGAGAACAAAACTATTCCTGTAGATCTATAAATAGACATTACTGAATCTGAACTGGAAGATAGTCTTTACATTAATTTCATGCACTTCACTGCCAAGCACAGCAGATCCAGGAAACTACTTTATGACCAGCTATAACAACTCATAAAGATTGTACTCAATGTGTGACCTGAAAGCATCCAACAATGGTAGAAACCCCCTTGTCTTCACTTTTCACCCCACCAGCTTCAACATCAATAGGACTATAAGCTGCTGTTTTCAACACTTCCAGTGGGATCCTCCCACCACCCCCCCGCCCCTTCCTTAGCAGCTTTCCACAGGGATGGTTCCTTCTGTGACACCCTGGTCCATTCCCCCTCCATTGCTCTGTTAGCACCATTCAGCATTTACCTCCTGCCTGGCTTATCATAAGCAATTCCTTTGTCTGCTTTCCCTGTTATGCTCTCACTTTCTGTGCACTGTCTCCATCAATTCAACTTACTCCATTTTGCTCACGCCTCGACATCAGCATTAATGTCACCATTTCACAGCTACTTTCACTTCTGACAAAGGGTCACTGGACTGCAAACATTCAATCTTCTCCAGAATGCAGTTCAAGGAATCCAACCCTCTAATCCCTTTACACTCTGACTATCCCAATTAATGTCGGGGAATTTGTGTGTACCGCAACAAAATATGCCTTACAATGGTCACAGTATATTCTTATTTTCAAGAGTTAGCAGCCAAGAGATGGTAGATACCTCTTAGTTCCAACAGTGCTACAGGCACTGGTGGCCACTGTTGGAACTGCAAGCAGACTGTAACGATGATCACTGATGTAGGGGAAGCTATAATGTGGGGAGTTCTGGTGTAGACTGTCTGCCAGTGAGGTGGGTGAAGGCCCAGGATTAGGAGAGCAGGTTTGGAAATTTAGGGTACTGTGGTTGGGGATGGGGGTTCCATGCCCCAATTGGGCACAAGGTACCTGAACAGGAGGGGCTGCACCTCAGTCAGCCAAAAAACCTACTTGTCATGTGGTGCAGACAGCTGTCACCCCACGTAAAACATTATTAGTGTGAGAGGAAGCCTGTGAGACCTCAAATAGTTCACGGGAAGGTGAGTTGCTCAGTTCTTCCCTGCTAATTGTAAAATGCCAGCAGATGTGGATAGACAATGGGCACAGTGGTACCACCATGACAGCTCCTTTCCCTGCTAGTTCATCTTCAGGGGAGGGGCAACTGCATAAAATTAAACCCAATGCCTCTGAATGTGCCACTATAAAGAAAATATATGGCATGAGAAAGATTAATCTGTCATAATACAATGATATCGTGGCAGTAGGACAAGGACCACAGGTCATTTTAGGATCTTAACCAGGAGGTTCTTCTTCAACACACGGCATGATCTTTTAAACTAGAGCAATGAAGACATAAAAAAATCCAGGAATCATCTAAGGAATATCAAGATACAGCAATAGACTGAGTTCATCATAGGATAGGACTGAACCTTCACATCCAGAAGTATTTTGGTATAATAGGGTATAGAGCTGGATGAACACAGCAGGCCAAGCAGCATCAGAGGAGCAGGAAAGCCGACATTTTGCTTCTGGACCCTTCTCCTTTCTGAAGAAGGGTCCAGACATGAAATGTCAGCCTTCCTGCTCCTCTGATGCTGCTTGGCCTGCTGTGTTCATTCAGTTCTTCACCCTGTTGACTCAGATTCTCCAGCATTGGCAGTTCCTACTGTCTGAGAAGTATTTTGGTCTTGTTTTGTTATTTAAAACAGAGAAAAGTAAAACAACAGAATCTGGAATTGAACATTGTAAACAGCCATCTCAGTGAAGTGTTGGGCAGAAACACGAGAAATCTAAGAAAGAAGCAGAGGTACATTGTAAATTTCAGTGCAAATTCTGTTGATCGCATGCTATGATTGTAGAAGAACCAGATCAGCAATAGCTGGAGAAGGCCTGGGAAAAGTGAATTGCAGGGAATTCAGAACAACGGAAAATATGACAGTCCAACGATCATCAATAAAGTTAAATAGGCTTGTAAATGTAATAAAACTGAAGTAGTCAAAATGAATATTCAGAAAAAAGAGATGAAGTTTACATCGGGCTTTGTTGGAATAGAGTATTAGTCAAGAAAAGCCAGAGTGGGAATAGAAGGGTGAATTAACACAGTGAACTATGGATAGCCTGGGGCATTGCACTTGCAGGAAAACTGAAGTGATGAGCAAAGCAGTTACCTAAACTGCACTTGGTTTTCTTAATATGGAGGGGGCCTCATGTATCCAACAGAATTAATTATACATCATTATAAAATCTGAAACTTTATAGATAATAGATTTTATACAACATTTCATGGCCTGCTGCACATTGGCTACAGTCCCAGAACCATTTGGAGATTGAGCCTTTAAATAGCTTTATATAGTTATTTCCCCAAGTTGTTTGTATGTTATATATAAAAATGCAAACCTAAGCAAAAGAGCATTGTAAATGTGATGGCTCTTAAACACTGAAAGAAATACAGATTATGATAGAGAGAAGAAAGTTGCACAATGGATTATCGTCATGTTTGATTATCAGCAGATCAAGTCTGATGATTTTTTAATGCTGGAAATGGCCATGATGGGGCTATGTGCACAAAGTGTGAAGCTGGTTTTCAGTAGAGCAACCCATGAACATACCTGTGACATGATTATATTTGAGATCCCATTGACAATTCTACCTGGTGAAACAACAATGATATTGATTATGGGAAATAGACTGCGACAGTTCAAGAAAGCATCTGCAACCACCTTCTCAGGAACAACTAGGGATGGGCAATAAATGCTGGTCTACCAGTGAAGCCCATGTCCCACAAGTGAATATATAAAAAAAAGGTAGAATTGGTGCAATGAAATTAATAACATGATGCTGCACCAAAGTAGAGGAAGCTCCTCACTGCATCAAGTACGTTTCCTGATTTGGGGTTCTTAATGCTGACACTGCATTCCACAGACGCTCCAGTCTAAGTTGTATTGGTTGCACCACAAATTCATAGCTAAGGGTTCATGTCAGCCATGTCATTTAGTTGCTGGTCTCAGTGATACCTCTCTGGAAAGGCAATGAGCAGATGGCTGCTGCCCTGACTGTTGTCTGTTCACTGTTGTGAGCTTCACCCATCATGTGCCAATTAACGAATGACACATCTTTGTCTCAAGAGGAAGGTTATTCATTGAGGCTGTGAGATCCAAGCAGCTTTCTCTTATTTCCTGCCCTGCAGCTGCTCTGCCACAAATAAAACTGAACACATCAACTGAAAACTGATCAGCAAAACACTCCACTATCCATATATGTTGAAGAAGGAGGTCTGGAAAAGGTAGAGCACTTACTATCTTTCAGCAGCCACCTCTTTCAAAGGGCCATAATTGAAGAGGAGATTCAATACTGGATCTGTGCAAAGGACATCAGAGCAGAAACAGGCTATTTGACCCTTTGAGACTGATCTATGATTCAATAAGATAATGGCTAATCTGGTTAAGGTGCCATTCCCAATTCTCTGACAACTCCCCCCCCCACCCCAAGTAAGCCTTTCACTCCATTGTATACCTAAGTCAGCTTTCAACACAATTAGAGAACAACCTCCGCCTCTTTCTATGGACATGAATTTCGTTTATTAATGACCCACTGAGAGTAACAGTTTCTTCACATTCCTGTCTTAAAAGGAGACCTCTTATTCTCAAATAATGTGCACCAGTTTTAATCTCTGTCACAAATGGAATCATCCTTTGGGTAACCACCTAATTCAGTCACTTCAAGATCTTTCATTTTTCAATAAAATCACATATCGCTTTTGTAAATTCTGATGGAGACAGAACTAATTTGTTCAAACTTTCTTCAAAAACTTTCACATTTTTTCTCATCTTCTACAAGCTTGTGTTTGACACCAAAAACACGTTAATACAGGTCCTAGTGTACCGAGAAGTTGTAGTCACCGCGCTCCTGCACTGCAGTACAGGAATCTCTGATGAATAAGAGCACTGGAGAAATTCCATCAACAACGCTTCCATCACATTCTCAAATCCAATGTGTGAGTCATCAAATAAATGCTGATGTCCTCCTGGAATCCAGACTCAGAAGCACCCAAGCAAACTTCTGCAAAATCAAATGCAATGAACTGAGCATTGTGGCTGAAAAATGGTTCTGTGCTATGTTCTTCTCCCTCTCAAGTGGCCAGCATTGTAGGGGAGGCAAAGTAAAAAGCTTCAAAGACAACCTGAAGCTCGCCTTGATGGCTGGATGCATCGACCATACAGAATTTACTACCAATTGTCCAGAACAGTGACAACTTGGCCATCAAAGTACGGAGTCCCAACATGGAAGGGTGTACACCTGTACAAGAAACTCAATTTCTTGGACGAATATCCTTTCACTGTGTTGACCACAAATGTTCACCACAAAATACAAGTTATAAATGATGACTGAAGGGAATTGAGTGAATCGTCTGAAAGGGCGTTATGAGATAAATAATGAATTAGAGCAGAAGTTGTGTGTTGTCCCCTCTCGGGAATTAGCAAAATTACAAAAGTTGCCTTTTGACTGAATTGAACATTTTTAAATATTGTCTCACATGCAACTTGTATAAATCTTGTTGTAGTTGTACAAAACAACCGTGAGCCAGGAATGGATTGAAGCAGTGTTGCCTGACAGTGGTCGAGCAGTGTTTGTTTTCATTGTTGCTTTTCATGAGCATTAATTGTTGACCATTCATCATGTTTAGTGACGAGGCAGTAAATACCGTCAGAAAGAAAGTGCAGCCATCAAATGTGAGGAGTGAAGGAAACATACCAGAAATGAGAATGAAAGATTCTCTGCAGAAGAAGTCTCTCAGGAGAATATGAATGGGAGTAACAGAGAGAAGTGCCATTTTAAGAGAATTAGGCAAAGCGAAGCGAGAGCCAGACTGAATTGATATTCAAACTATTTCTTCCTGTGATCTTTGAGGGTAAGCCTACTTTATTCACCTGAGGAGTGCCACAAGAATTGGTGCTGGGTCCACTGCTTTGCATTATTTACATAAATGATTTGAATGTGAACATAGGAGGTGTGGTTAGTATTTTCATAAATGGATCTGTAGTGGACAGCAAAAGGAGGTTACTTCGGTGTGTAATGAGATCTGATTCAGATGGGCCAATGGGCCAAGAAGTAGCAAATGGAGTGTAGTTTAAATAAATGTGAGGTGCTGCATTTTGGAAAGGCAAATCAGGGCAGGACTTTTACACTTAATGGTAAGGTCCTGGGGAGTGTTGCTGAACAAAGAGACTTGAGACTGCAGGTTCACAGTTGCTTTAAAGTGGAGTGGCAGATAGACAAGATAGTGAAGAAACCATTCGGTATGCTTGCCTTGCTTGGTCAGTGTACTGCATGTAGGAGCTGGGAGGTCATGTTGCAGCTGTACAGGACATTGGTTAGGTCACAGTTGGAATACTGCATGCAGTTCTGGTCTCCTTGCAATAGGAAGGATGTTGTCAAACTTGAAAGTGTTCAGAAAAGATTTACAAGGATGTTACCAGGGTTGGAGGGTTTGAGCTACAGGGAGAGGACAGGACTATTTTCTCTGAAGCATCAGAGGCTGAGGGGTGACCTTTTAGAAGTTTATAAAATCATGAGGGACATGGATACAGTGAACAGCCATGGTCTTTTCCCTGGGGTGGGGAGTCCAAAAACTAGAGGGCCGAGGTTTAAGGTGAGAAGGTAAAGATTTAAAAGGGTCCTAAGGGGCAACTTTTCCATGCAGAGGGCAGTGTGTGTATGGAGCAAGCTGCCAGAGGAAGTGGTGGAGGCTGGTACAATAGCAACATTTAAAAGGCATCTGGATGGGTGCATTGATGGGAAGGGTTTCAAGGGATATTGGCCAAATGCTGGCAAATGGGACTAGACTTATTTAGGATATCTGGCTGGCATGGACAAGTTGGATTGAAGGGTCTGTTTCTGAGCTGAGCAACGCTATAACTCTCGTCTGATTGTAAACTGTGAACACTAAATAAAATAAATGATGTTTTCCATTGCTTTGCTTCAGAGAATGCTAAATACTTTGGATTCATATATCAGGAAATAGTGATTGACACCTGAGTCTTTCAGTTGTCAATCATTCAGAGTACTCTGGTGTTTCCAGGTTTTCCTGGTGATTGGTTGTAGGTGCGTGTGTAAGTTGTGCGCTGCACCTACTGAAAGAAGGATAAATGCAATGGGAGCGAGTATTCCTAACCTCCAGTCCCATTTCTCTCCTGTCAATATGCCTGGGATTCCATGGGTGAGAAGCACAGATAACAGGTTGTCTCCTGCCCTGTCAATTGCAGAGTCTGTGGGGACCCCTAAAGAAAGGGCAAAATCTTCAGGTAGGACCATGATTTGCTTTTGCAGGAATCTACTGGGAATTATCATTCTGGAATCAGAACCTTCTGAATCCAAACTCCAGCTATGATCCGAAGTTCCCTATGTCTCCAGAGCCTGTAGCTGTGCTCCAGTTTCCTGCCTTTTTGGCTTTTTCAGGGAGGTAGTCCGATGCTAGAATTATTCCTGGACACAAAACAGGGAATTCGGGACTTTCTAGGTCTCATACAACCGGCACATTTGAAGTTGTGGGTAGGGAGTTAGGAAGGGGAAGGTGATTAGGGAGGGCTGGAGTGGGGGAGGTGGTGGTGTTTGAGTATACCCTGCCCATAGAATGATTAGAATTTGACCTTCGTTTTGGGTAACTTCTGAATTTAATTTCAACTTGCTGTTTAAACCGTTCCAAACAGAAGAGCTGGAATATATTCCACAAAGATGTTAACCCTTCAGGAGATTGAACATTTTGAATATGAGACAAAATTGACATTTCATCATGAAGGGTCTAGGCCCGAAACGTCAGCTTTTGTGCTCCTGAGACACTGCTGGGCCTGCTGTGTTCATCCAGCCTCACATTTTATTATCTTGGATTCTCCAGCATCTGCAGTTCCCATTATCTCTGGTAAAGTGCCTGACGTGGGTTTCACTTCCAGGCATAGAAACACAAAATGCATGATAACTTTTTTTGCCACTTCACTAACACAATGACACTACAGCATAGGCCAACATACATTGATTTGCTTCACTGTGCGTCTTTAGAGTTGGTATCTTTAAAGAGTTAGACTTTTTGTTTCAAGCGAGACAATGTTAATTTGTTTGTTCACAGGATGCGGCCATCATTGGTTAGGGCGCCATTTTGTCATTACAGAGGTCTTCCTGCACTGCTGTGGCCCATTGAGGGGTAGGTACCTCCGAAGTGTTGTAGGAATGCACTGAATTGTTGCCCCTCCTCTTCTTTGCAGACGTGCAACACAGGTGAGTATTTGCCCCAAGGCTTCAAGAACTGACCCTGATCAAAAAACTCCAAACCCTTCCCCTTGTAACATTACATTGAATTTCCAGTGCACCGTAGGCCTGCAGCAGGGCATTGTGCCATGATTCAAATCTGCACTGATGTAAATTCTTGATTATTTTGATGAGCAGGGATGGTGGAAAATCTTTTGCTCTGTTTCTGAGCAATACTATTGCAGCCAGGAAAAGGAAAGAAAATCTTTCATTTATATAGACTCTTTCATGGTCGCAATGCATAGAACATAGAACATAGAACATTACAGCACAGTACAGGCCCTTTGGTCCTCGATGTGGTGCCGACCTGTCATACCAATCTGAAGCCCATCTAACCTATACTATTCCATGCAATTTAAAGCTAACTAAAAACTCCTGAGGAGCAGTCACTATTGTAATATAGGAAACATAGGGGGCAATTGGATAGAACAATCTTCCATAAGCATGATCAGGTAATGTATAATATGCATCAATTTGATAATGATCAGATTATCTGCTTTTGTGACATTGATTGAGCCATAATTATCGGTCAAGACACTATGGATAGCTGATCTCTACATCTTCAAAATACTGCTTGGGATCCCCAACTGAAAGAGTAGGTGGGACCCTGTTTACATGTCACATGAAAAATCCAGAATTTCTGACAGTGCAGCACCTCCTCAGTGCAGTTGTCTTGATTTTTATGCACAAGTTCCCAGTGTGGGGCTTGAACCTGAAATCTTGTAATCCAGGTAACAGTGCTACCAACTGAGTCATAGAGGTGTACAGCACGGAAACAGACCCTTCGGTCCAACATGCCCACACCAACCAAATAGCCTAAATCTCAACCTATTCATCCTCTCCCTATAGTTCAAACCCTCCAACGCTGGTAACATTCTTGTAAATCTTTTATGAACACATTCAAGTTTCACAAAATCCTTCTTATAGCAGGGTGACTAGAATTGCATGCAGTATTCCAAAAGCAGCCTAAACAATGTCCTGGATAGCTGCAACATGACTTCCAACTCCTATACTCAATGCACTGCCCAATAAAGGCAAGCGTACCAAATGCCTTCTTTACTATCCTCTCTACCTGTGAATCCACTTTCAAGGAAGTATGAATGTGTACTCTTATTGTACAGCAACAATCCTCAAGACCTTACCATTAAGTGTATAAGTCCTGCTCTGATTTGCCTTTTCAAAATGCCGCACCTCAAATTTATCTAGACTAAATTCCATCTGCCACTCCTCGGCCCATTGGCCCATCTGATCAAGATCCGAAGGTACTCTGACCTAACATTCTTCGCTGCCCACTACACGTTCAGTTTTGGTGTCATCTGCAAACCCACTAACCATACCTCCTATGTTCATATCTAAACCATTGATATAAATGCAAACGCAGTGGGTCCAGCACTGATCCTTGTGGCACACCATTGGTCAGGGTCTGAAAAGGACCCCTCCACCAGCACCCTCTTCGTTCTACCTTCGAGCCATGGCTGTCATGGTGACAGAGGTGATGCCAAATATTTTTCAGCAAAGAAGTAGAGAAGATTGAGGAAGAACTATTTTCAGTAAATTGTCTTCAAAGTTAACCAGCAAACAAGTGATCAATCCTGTCTTGAAATTGCTCATTGCAGATCAAGAGGTTTGTTTCATTAATAAATGCAGATCTGAAAGTATTTTTTGTACAGGACACTGGGGGGCATTAGAAGTCAATGTCTGCAACAGTAGACCATTAAATCAGAATCCCAGTTTTAAATGAAATTAGGAGTTGATTGGCCTTGACCTTATATCGTTATTTGAAATCTTCTGAGGCACATGACTAGGTGGACAACTCTATTTTACAGGATTTGATTGGGGTTAAATTGGATTAGTCCTAATCATTAAAATATGACACTGATTATTAGCAAAGCTGTTTCCCTCTCTGCTGAAAGAAGAAATATGACAGTACCTTCTAGTGCTTTGTATACATTTAATCTTGGCCATCTGATCCTTTGCTCTCTATCAGTTGGCCACCCATCATTCATAACCATTGCTAGCCCTTCGTCTTCACTGCTTCTTGCCCCATCTTGTTTTTTAAAAAATTTTCGTTGGTCATTATTTCTCTTGTTGTTTGACACTTGCTACTGCCTAACTGAATTAAATCTTACCGGTTTTCAGTGAAAAGAAATTGGAACCTCAATTCAATTCTAAGGAGACATGTAAAATCACGTGAATACGTTTTGTTTTCTCAAAGTTTAACAAAAGAATACATACTAATGAATAAATAATGTTTGAAACAAGATGAGATGATAAGCTAAGTAAGGTTGACACACAGGCTGTGCTGGATTTTTGTCAAACTGGGTAGGATAGGGCCAAAGTCACTCAGACCCATTTGATACAAGAGAAATGATGATGGGGGAATTGATAATTAGTTTGGTACACCTGCAGTAAGTTATTTTATTGATTTAATAACAATTACGTCTGATGCATGGCAATTTACGAAAATGTATGCTTTTTGGACAACTCCAGTTTTGACATAGTTGGATATGAGACACTGTGCTTGTATTGTATCGTCAAAAGATCAATTTTTTCCTAGGATGGGGGATTTTACATCCAGAGGGCACATTTTTAAGGTGAGAGGAGGGAGAGATTTAATAAAGACATGAGGGATAACTTTTTTTGCACAGAGGGTAGTTCATGTCTGGAATGAACTTTCTGAGGAAGTGGTGGATTTGGGTATAATTGCAATGCTTAAAAGGCATTTGGATAAGGCCATGAATAGGAGATGTTTGGAAGGATATGGGCCAGGAGCAGTTGGGAATAGTTTAGTTTGGGATTATGTTCAGCACGGACTGGTTGGACCAAAGGGCCTGTTTCTGTGCTGTATGACTCTGACTCCATGACTTTGCATTCGCTAACATTTACAATACAAACCATCGCATAACATTTACAGCAGTCCACAGGCTTTCCACTTGATATGGTACATATCACTGGTTTTGTTCTCATTCCCAATATCAACAAATCCAACTACTTTCAAACTATTCCTCCCACAAATAATCTACCATTGTTCATATGGGATTAGCACTTTCAGGTGCCACCCTTTTATTACATGTGAGTTTGCCTTTAAACGCAAAAGCAGTGCTGACTAAGATGCAATGATCTGACCCATGGAAATTTCTTCCTGGAATCCATCCAGTAGTCCAATATGGCATTTCTAATGTGATTTGCAAAAGCCTGCTATTTTTCACTTCTAATTCCTTACTTGTGACATTCTTGCTAACACTTCATTGTGTCAGTGAAGCATTTTTTTCCCATTAAACTTTTACAATTGAAACTTTCCCTCTATGTTTGTCTCAATAACAAGAGTCATTGGATTCTAAAAGTCATTTATAATGTGAAGCACTTTGACTCAGTAAGGTGTCGTGTAATTGCATGTATTATACTTTTTTTTGGCTTGCCTATTTTGAAGTACATGCCTTAAATATATGCTTCTTCTTAAACAGTGCAGCTTTCTTCTGGACACCCTCCCAGCCCTCCAGAACATTGAGAACAAGCTTAATGCTGTCTCTAATCCATTGCCAAAACTTTACAGCTTCTTTACATGCTGGGAGCTGGCTTGTCATGTCAGCAATACTTCTGTGTTGTTCTATGACAATGTTCGCCCACATATGCCAAGCTATATCATTAAAAATGGCTTTGTATTGCAGCTGCTGAGCAATTTTTGGCTGTTAGCTGCAACGTTCCTGCTGAATTACAGCAGTTCAGAAACACTGAAAGTACCTCATGATTAACCAGTAGTTTTCTTTGTTAGTAAACTGCATGCTTTACAATTGTTTTTTACAAATGCCACTTTTTATGAAAAGATTGACAAGTATGTTTTTTCCATTTTTGTTTTGAGCATTAGAATTGGCTTCCCTATGATCTAGAACAGTTGTTTCTAAGCGAACATTATTAAATCTTACTTTTATCAGTGAGAATATTGTGCTAAATATCAGCATCCCTCACCTGAACGATTCACAAGATCATGCTCTGCTTGGTATTGAAAAGTAAATAAGAATTTAATTGGGATTGGGAGGAGGGGGAGAAGGAGGGAGAAAGCCAGGTAATTCTGCTATTCTATGAACTCTACGATGACCTGCCCAATCTTAGTCATATAATCCTATGATTTGGTGTTAAACAAACCAAACCAATCCAATCTTCGGCACACTGAGATCTGAAGGACAATATCAAAGGGCAATAGTACTGTGTAAATAACTGGTAGATTGCAATTGTCTGTTGCTAATTATTTGAGAAATGTGAGCTGCTTTGACATCAAAAGCTGCATCCTCTTTTTAATTTAGTTATTTGTTTCAGGAGGATAGCCGTTTAGTCTAACCTAAATGAAGGCAGATATTAAATCAGAAAAATCTGAAGAATGTGTTTGTGCCTAATCAGCTTTGCAACTCAAAAGCTTGTGGTCTCCACAGGAAACCAAGTCTAAAGCAGGGGGCATGGTATCATTGTAAATCTCATTTACGTGACCCAATGTCTGAAAAATTTAAACACACGAGGGACAGTGTTTTTTAAGTTTGCTCTTATCCTTTTTAACGTTTCAACAACTGTGAAATTTGATCTGTGATGGTGATCAATATTTATAGGAACCTGACGTGTCTTTAACATTTTGAAGAATTTCTTTCCCAAACTGGCCATGAATCACTTTTTGTTACAGCAAATGTAAATCTTCTGCTTTAACTACTACCAGCAGGTTTCTTATAAGTAACTTCCACTGCCTTAGAGACACAGTTCTAGATATTCAAGCGAATCGCTTTCTAATGGTAAAGCGTGATATATATGCACTCATTTAGTACTGAATGTGCATTGCTCACCACTTGCATAAAGCTTCTCCATAGTTATTCAGGAAATGTGACTAAAGTATTTAAAAAACATCATTAAATTGGCTAAAAAGGAATCTTGCACTTCTTTTTTTAAAATCATTTCAGCTCAGTTCTTGGCACAGTGTATAATAAATTTTCTCTACAAATTGTAGCATTGATAGTTACGACTACTTACAAAGGTCTCTGCTACCTATAAGTTTTAGCAATTGGCTTGACCTTTTTTTAAGGATGATGGATATTTTCTGAATGCCTCTCTTGAAATTTTCTGCAACTGTCCTCTTACTTCTGCTAGCAATATTTTGTTACTCTGGCACAGATTTTTCTGCCTTCTCATAAAGCCATAGAGATGTACAGCGTGGAAACAGACACTTCGGCCTGATTTATCCATGCTGACCAGATATCCAAAATAAATCTAGATCCATTTTCCAGCATTTGGGTCATATTCCTCTAAACCCTTCCTATTTATATAATCATCCAGATGCCTTTTAAATGTTGTAATTGCACCAGCATCCATCACTGGAAGCTGATGTTTGAGTGGGAGCAGTCAAGATGAGAGGAAGACGCAGGAGCTATTGCGAGCAGAGACAGGAGGATGGAAGGATAAAACCTACAGTGAGTTTTCAGAGAGCATTACTTCTCTCAACTTGTCTGAGGAGCAATGTGTAATGCATTATTTCTCACCTCTGTGAGTAAACATAATCACAGATTAAGGGATGGACCATTTTGAACTGAGATGAAGGGAAGTTTCTTCAATGATTGGTGGATTTCTTTAGCCCAGAGGGTTATGGAGACTCAATCATTGTGCAAACTCAAGATGGAGATTAACACATTTTTTGATCTTAAAGATTTCAAAATGGCAAGGGGATAATGCGAGAATATGGCTTTGAGGTAGCAGTAGTTATCTAGATAAATGGTAAAAAATACTCAATGGGCCAAATGGCCTACACAAGATTTTACTTCTATTGTTTCTCAGGAAGGTTATTATCAAGAAATATCACTTGATGGAGTCACAACTGAAATCTCAGTAGATGAACAATGCTGCCTTTGGTTGTCAGTTTCCCCGCAGTGTTTAATTATGATGTCAGTTCCAGGCAGCTTCTGCTATCTGTCATCGTATCTTCCAAACCTGCCTCATTAACAACTACACTGCTCCTATGGCATCCTCTTGTTAACTCCTAGCCCTATCTTACTGCACGTCTTACCAGGAATATTTCGTCACTGCTGGGATACCTCAGAATTGACCGGCATCCCTGGCATTCGTGGCAAGTTTTCAGGATCATTATGCACCTGGACAAGTGAGGTCAAACTGGTGCTGCCCTGCATTTTTCCTGACATTTGCTCTGGATGTAGTAAGCAAGAGAAAATTCACTCCTTACTTTACGGGCAGAGATCTTGGTGTCCTGCTGGATGGGTGTCGTGCACAGTTTCCTCAGGGCCAGCAGAGGGAGCCACAACAGTAGGCCATGCCAGCCTGGCCCGAGGTTGCCACCTGGAGCAACAGGTGTCTGGAAGAATGCCCAGCTCTATAGGAAGAAGTTCAATGTCCTTCTTCACTTCACCGGCATGTCACCATCTTCTCTCCAAAACCTTAGACTCACTCTATTTCGGCTTCTGTACCCACCACCCACCAAGGCTCATGCTCTAAAACTCTCGCTGCTACCTCCAACATCTTCCCTCAGACGCTGTTACTCATCCCATCCCCCGACACCTCTAATCCTGCATGCCCTCTGTATCGCCTACCCAATCAGGACATTCCACCTCTCCCGTACCAAGAGTAAAAACTGCACCACCAACTTCCATCTCATATAATACTTGCCCATGTCTTACTTCAGGTGAAAAACAGTGCACAACTGTAAAACAGAGTCAACAGATGGTGGGCTGCTTGATATTTGGTTCCTTACCCCTCATGCGGAGAGCATCCTGACAGCTCACTGACAGTGCCTGAATCTCTGACCTGGTACTGCAAGCTGCCCTTGATTTACTGCTCTTGTCGACCTAGTGCAGGCTACCTCCCTTGACTTGACTGATGCCTGCTGACAACAACAACAAGCTTCCTAGTGTTGAGTGTGTGCTAAATGGCTTGGCAGTACAGCAGTACTGTAAGCCTGGTAGCTGTGGCTGGGGTCAAACTTATTAATGAGGCAAGAAGTGCCATGAACAAAGTCTTCAACTAGCAATAATCTCTCCTTTATTCTTATTCATTCCTGGGATCTGCTCTAGACTGGTATCTAATAAACTTTAGTAGATTTGAAGAAGTTATTGAGGACAATGTCAGCTGTGATCACTGTGAGTGTCACCCTCATTCTAAGCCTACATTTCCTGAGCAGAAAGCTATAGATTCAAGTCTGACTTCAGTGTATTGCCCATGTTGTAGGTCAAATCAAGAGCAGCGGATGGTGGGGCTAGAGCACTGCAATCAATCCTCTTTTCTACAGTTCAGTATTTATTATAATGGCAGGGTAGGTGATGTGTTGCTGTAGCATGTTGAAGCTGCTGGACACCAAAGCCATATATCGATGATCAGTGTTTGTAGTTCAAGGAACTTCAAGCCTGAATTGAGGAGGTGGAGTCTGAGCTGCAGACATTGTAACACATCAGAGAGGAGGATAATTATCTGAACACTTTGCTCCAGAGGGTGGTCACACCCCTCAGATTGGGTAATTCGATTTCAGGCTGTAATTAGAGACAGAAGGCTATGACTGCAGGTGATGTAGGTATGGGGACCCAGGAATTATATCTGAGGAGTCTTGGCCCTTGCAATTATCCAATAGTTATGAGGTTCTTGCAAGCTATAGATATGAGAATCGATAACGGTAGTGAGAATGAACAAACTGACTACATCACCTTGGTACAGGGAACCATTCAAGGGGGGGAAGGAAGCAGCAATGTAGTTGTGGCAGGGGACAGTATAGTTACGGGGTTAGATGAACGGATTTCTCAAAGTCTGTTTTGCTTACCTGGTGTTAGGTTTAAGGACATCTCTTTGGGCCTGGGGTAAAAACATGGCGTAGGAGGGGAGGGATCCAATTTTCATCATCTACGTTGACACCAATGGCATTGATCAGACTAGAAAGCAGGTTCTGCTGAAAGAATTTGAACAGTTATGAGCTAAATTGAAAAGCAGAGCCTCTGAGGTAAACATCTCTGGATTACTAACTGAGCCTTGGGTAAGCTGGCAATGGGTGAATAAAGTCATAACAGGGACAAGAACAAGGAGCAGTGGCTTAAAATGATCTGCAAAAGAAACAAGGGTGAAATGGGGAAGAACATTTTTACTCAGCAAGTAATTGGGGTGCGGAATACACTGCTTGGAAGTATGGTGGAGGCAGGTTCAATTGAGGTATTCAAGAGGACATTGGATCATTATTTGGGCAAAAATAATGTGCAAGGGCATGGGAAGAAAACAGGAAATTAGCACCAGGTGATGATGTTCATATAACAAGCCAGTTCATCAGGATGGGCCAATGACCTCTTTCTGCGCTGTAAAACTGCTGTGATTTTGTGAAGTGAAGGAGTTAAATATGTGGCTTCAGGATTAATGCAGGTGTAATGGCTAACAGTACGGGGTGGGGGGGTGGGGGGGTCATTGGTACTGTACTGCAGTAGAATGGCCTGCTCTGGTAGAATGAACCATGCTTGACCAATGTCCTGGTGAATCAAATTGCTAGGGCTGTAGAGGCAGCTTTACACTAATTACAGGAGGGAAAGTTTGGGAGAGTGGAAATGTAGGCTTAGGAAACAAGAGGATATGGCATTATTACAGAGCAGCTGCTTGGATAATGACACTCAGAATTGGACAGGAAGGGACAGAGGAAAGACTTGAGGAAGAATTCATCAAGACCATTTACAGTAAGTGGTAGATCCAGCCAGGAATCCGGTTATTTTAGATCTGATGATGTGTAAAGAATAATCTTGGAGTGAAAGGACTTCTAGAAAACAGTGGCAGTAATATGGCAGAATTTAGCATTTAGTTTGAGAGGAGGACACCTGGTTTGAAAGAACTTTGCTAAACTTAAGTATGCGTAATTGTCACGGGATGACAGCAGAGCTGGCTGGACTGGACTGGGAAATCCGTTTAGCAGCAAAAACTATTTTGGAACAATGGCCGACATTAATGGAAATAGTTCAGCATTCACAGTAAAGATATAGTCCAGTGAGAGAGAAGTATTCTAGAAAGGTGATAAGCCGATAATGGTTAACTAAGGACATTAAAGATAGCATTGAAAGGAAATTGAAAGGAAAAAAATATATGATGTCAAAAAGATTATTGGTAAGCCAGAGAATTGGGAAAGTTTTAAAAACAACACAAGCTGAGCAAAGAAATAATTGAGGAAGACAGGATAAAGTTGCTAGTGCTACTTTAAAATATATAGGGAAGAGAGAGCCAAAGTGAGCATAGGCCCCTTGGACAATGAGGCTGGAGAAATAATAATAGGGAGAGAAGTTAATAAATACTTTGCATCAGTTCTCACAGAAGGAGACATTACTAGCATTTGAAGGGTACTAAAAGGGGGAGAAGAAATAAACCCAATAACCATCAACAATGGGGCTAAGGACCAATACGTTCTCTGGACCTGATTGGATGCACCCTAAGCAATTAAAAGTAATAGTTACTAGTGCACAACTGAAATCTAGGATACATTAGTTGTAATCTTCCAGGGCTTCTTAGATTCTGAAAGAGTCCTAGAGGATTGAAAAACTGCCCATGTAACACCTTCATTTAAAAAAAATAGGGAGAGAAAAGCAGGTAAATATAGCCAGTTAGCTTGGAAATGCATAAATTTCATAAATGGGAAATCGTGCCTGACAAAGTTATTAGAATTTTTGAGATGGTAATAAGAAGGATAGACAGAGGAGAAGAGATGGATGTAACTTATTTGGATTTTCAGAAAGCTTTTGATAGGGTACCACACATTAGGCTACTTAGCATGAGAAGAGTCCATGGTATTGAATGTAATATATTAGTATGGATAGAGGATTGGCTAACTAATAGAAGACATAGGGGTGGAATAGGGGGGTATTTCAGGATGGTAAACTATAACTGGTGGAGTGCCACAGGGATCAGTGTGCTGGGGCTACAATTATGTACAACATACACTGATGATTTGGATAAACAACGTGGATGTATTGATAAGTGGGGAAAGCATATGGTGAGCACAATTGATGACTGTGTACAAAGACAGGTTAACTGAGTAGGCAAAGACTTTCTAGTTAGAATAGAATATGAGAAAATATTAAGTTATACACTGTGGCAGGAAGAATCAAAGAGCTGAATGATATTCACATGGAGAAATACTGTAAAGAGCTACACCACTGAGGGATTTGGCAATTCTTGTGTATAAAACACAAACAGCTGTCTTATAAATTCACATGTAATGGAGAAGACAAATAGAACATTGGCCTTTACTTAAAAGGAAATGGACTCTAAAAATAGGGAGGTCTTGCCAAAATAATACAAGGCACTATTTTGATCCCATCTAGAACACTGGAACTCTCACATATCCTGGACGTCCTGGTCAGGGGAAACAGCATCCCTGTATCCAGTACATCCTGCCTTGTCATAACCTCTGTCTAAATAAGACAATTTTTATGTAGATGTAGATGATAGCAACATCAACAAATTACTTCAGCCTGTTCTACATAATAACTAGGACGATTAGGAACCATTGGGATCTTGAGCTACACTTTGTTTTTCCCCACCCATGATATTATCAGATTGATTAGAGCTTATTGAGGTCTCCAACACCAGCCCTTTCACAACTATTACTTCATTTAACAGTAGTTTCAGCATGTAATCCAGGTTGAGTGAGCTGTCAACTTTTGAAGATGTTGTCTTTTGGAGGAAATGTTAAGCTTACCCTCTCTGGTAGGTGTGAAGATCCTATAGCATTACTGGAGGGAAGGAATCATCTTCTTGGTGTTCTTGCTCATATTTATCCCTCAACTGATGCCATTAAAATTGATTATTTGATAAATTATCCCACATGTGAGATCAAGCCAAGCATAAATCAGGTGCCACATTTGCTAAATTATGTAAATAACTGCACTCATAAATCAATCTGTTTTTTCAACTTAAGCATGCAGCTACCAAACTTCAATTAAACTTAATTTGCCAGATCAAAAATGAAGGAGAGCCAATTCTAATACTTACATAACTGAACAAGAGTGAGATTTTATTAGCTGAAGAAAATTAAAATGTGACAACAAACACACACATAAAACACGGCTAATGAGCATACAAAGAAATGGGATTGAAGTGGGGACTTCTGGATAGGAATACAAAGTGGTTGCAGTTTAGTTATTTTTAATCATTCGGTTGCAGAATGCCAATTTGAGTCCAACTATGTAGCTGCTGTCTTGTTTGCTCAAGAATGGTGAGGGTACAGATATTCTGGAGCTATTAGTTACTGCTGTTTAAATTGTTTTTCATCATCTATTGTTTAAAATTGAAGGTAGGAGAGAAAGCTTTCCAGCTCTTCACAAATCCATTTCTCCCTGTCTCCTATCTGCTCAGAAGCAGCTGTTGATAAAGATCCATTTGTACATTCCTGAGTCTGTACATTATTTTTCAAACTGAATACTCTGCAGACAAACTGTCATCTCAATGTGCAACTTTCAGAAAGGTGTGAATCATGTTGGAGATTCTGATCTGTGTCTAAGTGTCCTTAGGATGATGTTAATTTTGGCTCAGACTGATCTGAGTTTAGTAATGGGCCCATGAGCTTAGCTCAGCATAGTCAGGGAATTACACCTGGAATTTTAGGCCAGTAGTTGTTCTTTTTAAACTCATTTTTAGTCTATTAAGTTCTTAGGCATTAAAGCCAAAGGACAGAGGTTGAATATTGATAGCCCATTTTCAGTACATTGGAACATCTCGCCACCTTAAAGATCAGAAAGTGAACAATATTTCTCTGTGTTGTAAATCACCATTTGAGGTTAGATTCTTATAGGGTTCTTGCATCCTTCTCTTCAGGCCTTTTATCAGCACAATGGAATTTAATCTGCTTCCAGGGGAAAACTTTTATTTTCCTAGGCAAAGGTTTGAGAGTACGTAATGTTTTGGAAAAAGCTGGTTTTTCTCTCTGGTTGTGTAAAACAGTCAGTGGTTACCAGTCCTTTGGAAACAAACTCTTGGTCAAAACGTCATGTCTGAGCAAGCTTTGACTACCGTTAATGCCACAGACAAAGGCCTTGCAGCTCTGACCTTAGCGGTAGTCTCTATCATAGCCCTCAGTTCCTAGCTTTAGTTATTTTGCTGACTATTTTACAATTCCTGTTTTCTAGCTTCCTGGTGTGGTTTCCTGATATGACAATGTTTATGGAATCACCCATAATATAAGAAACTGGGTGTGGATATTGTGATATTGGAGAACCCAAAAGACACTTTTTACAACCAACATTTATGTACAAGCAATATATTCCTCAGGCAATTAAGCATCTGAGCTATTATTTTACAAGAGTGACAGATTGGCACTTGACTGTCATGTTTCAAGTTATCCGAGGAAAGATAGAGCTTGAGACTTTTATACCTTTGAGTCATATGATAAAATGAAAATATCACAAATATGTCTCTTAAGGGTATACTGACACACTGACCATGAAACATAACACACAACATTCAGGCAGAAGTCCATCTCAAAGTGCTTGGCTGTTACTTTTAATTCTTCCAAGGATAAGGGTTTTAGATTTCTATAAGTTACTTAGTTCTGTCTTCAAAAGGGTATTAACATCAAACGTTAGACAACTAAGCACTTTTACTCTTAGATAATCAAGAAAACTAATTCACACATTTTTAAAACAGTTTTTCAAGGAACAATTTGTTTCCCACTTTCATTTATTAGTGCGTTCAAATCCTGGGTGAGCCACCATTGATCTGTGTATCAGTCCTTTTGTAATAATACTAATTTTGACTCAGATTGGCATTTGTTTACTGAGGGTTCCATGAGCTTGTCTTGGATGAGTCAGATGATCACAGCAGCCATTTTAGGTTGATGTGTGTCCTTTTAAAGTCTATTTTTAATATCTGATAGCATTACTGTATCAAAGTGAAATGATGGAAGCTACATATTGATTGTCCATTTTCACTGTGATTACAGCATTACTTAATGTTTGTTGTTATCCCTCAAATCTAGAGCAAGGAAGATCACAGACAGACAAAAATTACCAGCAAAGTCATATTTGTTGGCGTTTTTGAATCTTGTTGCTGTAAGGATTAAGAGGCAAAAATTACCATGTATATTGGGGTCAGGAGACAAAAATAGAGAATGATGAAGTTCAGGGTGGAATTCAGCAATAACAATAGTGGTTCCTGACCAAGGTAATTGAATTTGCCTCTCATTCTCAGTTATTTGACCAACTCACTGCGATAACAGGAATCTATTTCAATGATATCACAAATACACAGACCATATACAAATTCTACTTCAATCATACCATTCTCACTCAGACATTTGTGGAATTTCCATTATTTTCAGTGGGAATTCACGGCATGTTTTCTTTATCACTGATTTGGATGTTAAGATAAACAGAATTCTTTGGAATGCTGTCTGTATTAATCTGGTTTTCATTTACCATTTGCTCAGGAGTGATGAGATCAGGAGTGAAATATTTCAGTGCAAACCATTCTTATTCAATCATAGCTTATTTGGAAATTCAAATCTGATGTTAGTGAATTCACAAAACAATTCATTTGAAGATATGAAATATATAAAACTATAATAAATGTTGGATATGTCAGGATCCAGTGTAAGAAGGAAATCCAATAGATGAGGTGTTCACTATATGTACAATATTTCCTATCACTTATTGTGATAAGGTCTGTCACTGCAACCCATAAAGCCCTATTATCTCCATTGTCATAAACCACGGCTGCATACAACACCACCTTCTTATTGTTTCTTTATTATATAGAAAACATGTAAACCTTCATTAACAACATATCCTTGCCACTTAAGAACTTATTGAGGTACTTTTCAAAAGATAATACTAAGTTTCATTGCATTGTTTGATAACAAATGAAGAAGGCTCGAAGTGTAAGATGCATTAACTAATCTCAACAACAGGAATGAAAATTTGTGTGGCATTTCATTAGGGGTTGTCTTTTTCTTAAGTTCCTATGCTCGAAAAGAAAACAAACAGAAAGGGGTGCAATGGATTGTCATTGTGCAGCAGGGGCAGCTTGAAAGTTTTAAAGGAGCAGTTCATGCTAACTGTATTTTTTTTCTGTCCTGAGCTTTGCATGTCTTTGGACAACATTATGAGCAGCATTTGATGAGCTGATGGGTGTCTCACCCACCAGCTGAAAAGTTGGTCAGAGCCGTGCATTGCTTCCTTTGCGGAAGGGTCCCCACATTTAGGATTAGTCAGGTACTGAACTGGGCAGTGCCACCGCCTCTCCCAGATCAAGGATTCTCAGGGTGAACTTTAGAGCTGTTGACAGTTCCTCATTGATTGACAGTGCCACCAGCGAGGCATTGAGACCTACACTCACCAGATATGCAGGTGTAGATAAAACGGAAGGGAGGAATGGAGAGAAGATTCAGTTGCAAGGGCAGACGAGTGCTCTCAATGATTCCTCTACCAAAACCAAGTCCTGTAATCAGGCCCTGAGTAGGACACTCCTTGGAAGTCTGCGTTGTTTTAGGCTTCCTGTCCGGCATGCCCCTGCTGAGAGAACACCGGTGGTGACAGGGTGATGTCCTTAAGTGGACTATTAATGTCTGCTTAAGGGCCTCAGTTCCTCAGTTTTTGAAGTGAAAAGTCTATGGAGCTTCTCACTGTTGATTTATTTGAAGCAATGGCAGAGAGTTTTGGGGCCCTCTACCCACTTGCCTGATTAAAAACCCCGCAAAAAACTCATCACGAGGAAGGTACTAATTCTGCCCAACCTGAGTAAATTACTAATGATTTAGTTAAATCAAGCTGGAAACACAAGGGGAATTTTAATTCAGCTAAAATTGAGTTACTGACAGAATAAACATTGATGCACGTACAAAGAAAAGGATATAAAATATAGGGCATACTGATTTTGGAAATTGTTTTTAGAAAAAAACCTGGCTTGCCCCTACATTAATGGCAATTCTATCGCAATGTTGAAGAAAGTTTGTGTAATCGTGTTGAGTAAATCATTAATATCGACTCAGTTGCCACCACGAGGATTTATCATGCAAAGAGAAGATGCTGGAAATTGTTCTGTGAGCATGAGGGATAATCAAATTCACTTCAGGAGTAACTCTGCCTAATTGTTGAGATTCAATGTACATTGCTTGGAATTTAGCCGATAATTTCTGGCTGTGGGCTGTTTGGTTTTCTGTGTATTTATAAAAATTTTCTTTTAAATTCAGATTTCAAGTATTCATGAGCTGCATTTTACCAAAAATGCAGCTTAGTTTCAGTTTCAGGGAGCTGCATAGAGAATTTTGCTGAATGAGCCCTAGCGAGTTTTCTCATGCAATTCTCTGCTACTCATCTCATTATAAATGGGGTCAAGTCATGCTCGCCCTACTGTGTACGTGCCAGCAGCGAAATATCTGCCCACTACCAGGAAGAATTGCCCTGGAGATGGCGAACCGATGCATGTTGGCACCCGGCTCTGTCTGGGATTAGGAGGGCCTAGTTGATAGGATAGTGCAGAGTGGAGCCATCACCTTTCATCTGAGGTGCTGGAATGTACCACTCTTCCAGCCTGGTCTGACATTGTCACCTGGGTCTGTGCCAGTCTGTAAACTGGAAGAACACCCCAGCACTGCAGGAAGAAGATGAATGACCTCTGCACTTGCAAATTGCCACAATCTTCTTTTCGCTATCCTCATCAAAGCAATATCTTTTGGACAGGAATAAGGACAAATAAAAGTCATCAAAAAATATGAGGAAATTTGCAGAAAGTGCATGTGAAACTCTGGAACAAGGGGAGAACAAAAGCACCTACTGAGTGATGTAGGAACTCTGCAAATGGGAATCACCTGGACTAGATGGACTACACCCCAGAGTTCTAAAGGAGATAGCTGAAGAGATAGTGGAAGCGTTAGTGGTGACCTTTCAGGAATCATTAGAGTCAGGGAGGTCCCAGGGGAGTGGAAAATCACTAACGTGACACCCTGTTTAAAAAGGGAGTAGGCCATAAGACGGAAAATTACAGGCTGATCAGCCTAACCTCGAGTGTGGATAAGATTTTGGAGCCCATTGTAAAGATTGAGATTTCTGAGTACTTGGAAGTGCACGGTAAAATAGGGCAAAGTCAGCATGGACTCATCAAGGGTAGGTCATGCCTGACAAATCTGCTAGAACTCATTGAGGAAGTGTCGAGAAGGGTAAACCAAGGAGAGCCAATGCATGTTATCTACCTGGGCTTCATGAAGGCCTTTGATAAGGTGCCACACCGGAGGCTGCTGAGTAAGATAAGGGCCCATGGTGTTAGAGGCAGGATACTAGCATGGATAGAAGATTGGCTGTCTGGCAGAAAGCAGAAAATGGGGATAAAACGGTCTTTTTCAGAATGGCAGATGGTGACAAGTGGTATTCTGCAAGGGTTAGTGTTGGGACCACAACTTTTCACTTTATACGTTAATGGTCTAGATGAAGGAACTGTGGGAATTCTGGCTGAATTTGCAGCTGACACAAAGCTAAGTGGAGGGACTGGTAGTATTGAGGAGGTAGGGAAGCTGCAGAAGGATTTGGACAGGTTAGGAGAGTGGGCAAAAAAGTGGCAGATGGAGTACAATGTGGGAAAGTGTGAGGTTATACAAATTGGTAAGGAAAACAAAAGCATGGGCTATTTTCTAAATGGAGAGAAAATTCAGAAGTCTAAAGTGCAAAGAGATTTGGAAGTTCTAGTCCAGGATTCTCTCAAGGAAGACTTGCATGTTGAGTCAGTAGTCAAGAAGGCAAATGCAATGTTGGCATTTATTTTGAGACGGCTTGAATGTAAAAGCAGGGATGTACTATTGAGGTTTTATAAGGCTCTGGTCAGGCACGTATGGAGTATTTTGTGCAGTTTTGGGCCCCACATCTCAGGAAGGATGTACTGACCTTGGAGCGGGTTCAGAGGAGGTTCATGAGAATGGTCCCAGAAATGGAAAGCTTAGCATATGAGGAACGTTTGAGGACTCTGGGACTATACTCATTGGAGATTAGAAGGATGGGAGGATTAATTGAAACTTACAGAGAGGATGTTGGGAAGAAGTTTCCATTGGTAGGAGAGTCTAGAACCCGAGAGCACAGTCTTAGAGTAAAGGGAAGACCTTTAGAATGGAGATAAGGAGAAACTTCTTCAGCCGGAGAGTGGTGAACCTATGGAATTCACTGCCACAGAAGCCTGCAGAGCCAGGTCATTGAGTACGTTTAAGACTGAGATAGATAGGTTCTTGATTATCAAGGGGATCAAGGGTTATGGGGAGAAAGCAGGAGAATGGGGTTGAGGAACTTTCAGCCATGATTGAATGGTGGAGCAGATTCGATGGGCCGAATGGCCTAATTTCTGCTCCTCCGTCTTATAGTCTTATGGACTTATGGAATTGCTTCCATTGTCAGCAACTTGATCTTCGGTGCCCTGTGCACTATTTACGCAACATGCATGTGACTTCTGAATTTTTAAATTAATGATTAAAGATTATTTAGACAAATGGGACTTCAGACTGATGCAATCAATGGTTTTGCTTTGTATTGCAATGTGGTGCGCCTGTGTTCAAAATCCTCAGTGCTGGTGATGTTATTTTGTTGTTAAAGTGATACAAAAATGTTTCCATTTATTCCGAAACATCAGCTTTTGTGCTCCTAAGATGCTGCTTGGCCTGCCGTGTTCATCCAGCTCCACACCTTGTTATCTCCATTTATTGAGATTATAGTTGGATAGGCTTGTTCATTTCTAGGTCAGTAAGTTGTTTGTGCATGAGGGCAAATGGTCTTTGAAAGCACATAACTGTTTGGAAGAAGTTCCCATAGTTGCAACTCGATAGGTCGCTTACAAGTTTGATGTGGCAAGGGTGAGGAATTGTCCCAGTATCCAAAATATGCTTCAATGCCGTGTCCTAAATGAATAATCTTAATTAGATACAAGCATGCAAACAGAAATCTTATTGTCAAGGATGATCAGACAGTTTCTCCTTGCACAATGTATGATTAGTCAATTTATTCAGTTACAAAAAATTCATATGACCAGCTGTTTCATTCATAATTAGATTTTTCACTGTTTTCCCTGATCCCATCCTTTTTACTTCTCATTGTTAAATGATATTGTCTATTTCTCTATTTGATCTCATTTCCTTTTGATTAGAAATTAACCCTCTACCTCACAGACAAATGCCTCTCGAGTTTTAGTAGTTTAGGTTTTACACCAAGAATCCCATGATTCCTCAAAGCAGACTGATAGAGAAGGTAGAGACGCACAGGGTCAGAGGTGAGCTTCCAAGTTGGATAAAAAACTGTCGTAGTCATAGAAGGCAGACAGTAGCAATGGAATTTCTGAACGGAGGGCTATGATGAGTGGCGTTCCTCAGGGATCAGTTTTGGGATCTTTGCTATTTGTAAAATATACAAAAGATTTGGACAAAAATATAACTAGTTTGAGTAGTAAGTTTGCAGATGACAGAGAAGTTAGTGGAATTGTAGATAGTGATGAGGACTCCTAGAAGATATGGTAGGATATAGATTGATTTGAGCAGAGAAATGGCAGATGGAATTTAATCTGGAAAAATGTGAGATAATGCATTTCAGAAGGTCTAATCCAGATGGAAAATGTACAGTAAATGGCAGAATCTTTAAGAGTACTGATAGGCAGAAGGATCTGAGTGTACAGGTACACAGGTCACTGAAAGTGGAGAAGGTAGTCAACAAGGTATACAACATGCTTGCCTTCATTGGCTGGGGCATTGAGTTTAAAAATTGGCAGGTAACGTTGCAGCTTTATAGAACCTTAGTTAGGCTGCATTTGGAATATTGTGATCAATTCTGGTCACCACACTACCAGAAGGATGTGGTGGCTTTGGAGAGGGTACAGAAAAGATTTACCAGGTTGCCTGGTATGGAGGGCAATAGCTATGAGGAGAGATTGGAGAAACTTGGGTTGCCCTACTGGAATGATGGAGGTTGAGGGACAACCTGACAGAGGTCTACAAGATTATGAAGGGCATGGACAGAGATGGACAGTCAGAAACTTTTCTCCCAGGGTGGAAGAGTCGGTTATCCGGCAGCATAGGTTTAAGGTGTGAGGGACAAGGTTTAAAGGTGATGTATGAGGCAGGAGTTTTACACAGATGGTGGTGGGTGCCTGGAATTCATTGCCAGGGTAGGTAGTGGAAGCAAATATGATAGTGACTTATAATAGTGGGATGGTGGAGGGCTCTAGTTGTGACAGATAGCATGTCAGTGCAGGCTTGGAGGACTGAAGGGCATGTTGCTATGCTGTAATTTTCTTTATTCTTTGTTTTTTGATTCCCATTCATCAGTTTCCCATTACAATGTCAATTGGGTACAACTGTAATTACTACTCAACCTGTGTAACTATAGAAAGCATCATTTTTGCTTATTAAAATAGGACTTGAAGGACTTTTGATGGAAAGACAGAGATTAAAAGAAATATATTGAAAGGTTGTCACTTGTCAGGCTGGCTTAATGAGTAAACATACAATAAGATGTGGTATCAAAACAAGCATCCCCAATTTCGGTCCCTTAACTATGCTATTGGCTGATGTGGACCAGGATGGTGATTGAGGTATTACAATTGACTTTGGTGCCCTTAAGCTTGAGAATAGTCAAAAAACAACAAGCATTTCCATTCAATGATATTGATCTCGGGATGGAATGTGCTCATGTGAGTATCAAGGCCAAGTTCAGTTGTGCTGACAGTTCAGTTGAGTTGTCCGTTCACTGTCAAGATAACGTTCATCTGAAGCATAGTTTCTTATGCAAATTATGAAAAATTGACATGGATCTGGATGCCTGCATGATTTCTGAAGAGAAAACTGAGAAGAATCAGTCCATCTTCCATAATGAGCTTCTTTTCCAATACAGATTTATCCCTGTGGCTGTCATGTACAGGTAATGAATACTTGAGTAATTTGTGTTTGCTTTAATTCTTTATTGTAATGGAGATAAGTTTCTTTTCGGTGATAAAGTTATGGATATGGCTCAAATGGACACCATTGTCCCATTTAGAACTATGTTTGCCATTTAACCAAGTCAAAGACCATTTTTTTAGCCATTCACTGTCAATAGGGCATGCATTAAGGCATTTTAAAATCCATTTCCATTCCTTGCTCTCACAATGTGTAGAAAGACCCTCTCTCAGTAAGTGAGCCTAACATTTCCTGGTGAATTAGTAATGTGCTTATCAGGATTAAACTGTATTTGCAGCACATGCAGGTAACCAAAAGTTTTGATTATATTAGTTGTTTTTGGCTCCTACTCTGTTTCTGCTGCTTTTCTGATTTGTTTTGTTTGGAAGAGTGTCATAATCAAGTTTTACACATTCTATTCCATTTTGAATAGCTCCTTTTACAAAATGTTTCTTAAAGCTGGAGAACAACTATATTTAACCAATGGAAAGAAGCTAACAAAAACCATTAGACATTCAGTTGCATAGAAAATTGGTTCCACAGCTTTTAGTGTTATTTCAATATTTGTTTTCAGAGATTTAACGTTTATATTCTTTTGCTTCTCATTATATATTACGTTATCTTCTGCATTTTCAGCGGTCTTTTCCGTTTATTTTTCCTGAGGGAGCTGGCAGATAGCCTTAGCATAGGCTAATATCAATGCCTTTCTCAAATTAAGATCAAAACATTTTTTATGTTATCCCTAATCTTTATTTTAAGCTTTAAACTTATCTAGTACAATGCTGCAATTGATACTCATAGTACAGAAAATATGGTCACTGGAGTATCGTGTGTGGCCATGCTGTAAAGCTGTCTCCAGATACAAATATAATTTGATTTTGTTTCTTTGGAGTTATACTTTTACATATATAATACATTTTTTGACTTTATCATAACCTCGTTGCATCTTTTTTCTCTGTTAATTTTCACCATCCACTTTGGACGTGTGAACAACATTCAAAACACTGTGTTGGCATTGTTTGAAGCTCAGTTGCAAACCCATACGTGAACGTTTGCACTTTTCACTGTATTTTTACATTGAATACACAGGAAGATAAATGATTCAATTTACTGCACAAATGTAAACACTGATTAAAAACAGAAAATGCTGGAAATGAGCAAATCACTCAGGAGCTATGGAAAGAGAAGCAGAGCTGATGTTTCAAGTTGATCTTTCATCAAAAGATTCTCTCTTCCGCAGTTGATGTTTGACTTGGTGTTTTGTCTGAAACAATAGTCTATAGTAAATGATCGATTGCCTTGGTTGCACCTTAGCGGTGACCAGAAAAATCCAAAGTTCAAAATTGTGCCTCATATTAGCTGCTGATTTAAATGATAGCTGTGAGCAATCATGATAAATGTGCTGCTTGAGTGACTGCAGTGTCAGCAAGGGATCCAGGTATTTCTGATGTTAGCACCACTTCAGCCACAATAAGTGGTTTGGATCTGGAATACAGTGCTTGAGAGGGTAGTGCATGCTAATTGAATTGTAGCTTTTTAAAAGGGCGTCAGGTAAGCTCCTGAAGACAAGGAAAGTTATAGAGCTACTTATAAACAACCTGGACACTAGCTGTATTGTTGTTGCAGAGAAATCTTGATGACTTGACAGCCTGAATAATTTTCTTTTGTGGCACACTCATTCTGTGGTTGTCATTCTATCATAACCTAACGGGTCTTCATCTTTTTCTTCCAGTAATTGTGAAACATTTGCTTTCCACAGATTATTCATGGGTAGAAATTGTAAATTGCTTTGGATTTTCAGGTACTAAAATGAAGCTGCTTCAAGAAGAATTAAACAAAGCAAACGTCCCCCTACACTTTACCCTTTACCTAGGACCTTACCCAGATGCATGCTACTGGAATTTCAGTAATCTTGTTATCTCTGGCATACTGAAAAATAACTGTAGAGGTACGAGCTAAGTCTGTGATCTTACTTTAATCCATTTGGACAGGACTAACTCTGGGATAAATTTGGGCTTAAGAACAGTTTAGGTTAGCTTGAATGGCCGGAAGTTTCAAAATAGATTTTAACAAGGTTTGTATCATTTATCTCACCTCTCACTATGAATTCTTTCTGTAAACATATATGAAAGTGTTGTATTCTTAGATACTAGCATTGTTAGCATATTTCACCTTGTTACCAGCCATTTGTGAATTGTGCTTGGGATAGTTCACTGCCATCATTTTTCCCTTCTTTGTTGGGTCTCAGGAAGTGTCTGAATGTCAGCATTAGAGGATAAAACATGAGAGCTATGTTGCACAACAAGATATAATTTATTGCATAATAGCTGAATATATATAATATATGTAAGAACTAAAATTAACGAGCATAGATATAAAAGCACAACTAGCAGAAGAATGGTATGTCTTGTTTGTCTCCTTTGGGACACAAACAAGACTAATGGACTCTCCAACTAAAGACTAATGTGCAATCCTGAATATTTTGTCCAAATGTATGCCTTATCTCATAGGGGCAGCAGCTCCTGATTTCCTGCGGGTTTAACTCTTAGCAGACCTACATGACTCAGCTCATTCTATTCACATAACAGCCCATTGTTAAGCCTCTTATCAATTCCTGCTATCTTCAAACTTATCCAACAGATCTGACTGATGATTTTGAATGTAATTCTCTGTAAGTAATTTCTCTGCACACATTTTTCTTTTAGATTCCCTTTACAGAAGGTGTTGTTTCTGCTGAATCCAATAGTTGGCCAATTACCTTATTAGAAAGTCCCTTCACTGCCCAAATTTCCTTCATTGATGAACTCTTCCCTAGTAACTGTTGTTTAACATCATCTGGGAGACTTTTAATCTCAATTATGTCCATCAAGGAAGATGGCTGCTCTGTTGCAGAATTACTTACTTCCTACTATAATTGCTGGATTTCTGGGCCAAGAATTTGCTTATTGACTTGAGCAAGTATTCTCTTTTTGAAGCATCCTAGGAGTTGTTCCAGCTGGAGCATGTAATTTCATTTCTGTAGGCTGGAACTTCTGTTTCTTCAGACATAGTATCTAATCTGACAGAATAGTGAACTTGTTCTTGTACCAAGCTTACACTTAACATTGACATAAGTAAGTTCTGTGAAAGTCAAGTTAGTCAAACTTCTGTTTGAAGCACTATTTCTTTTTTCCCAGGAATGCTTCAGGTACCTTTTCTAATAGAGGTAGGCAACGATATTAACTCGTTGTATGAGAAAGCTTTTTACTGTTCTGAACTGAGTCCTACTTCAACATGTTTCTGGAAGTGACCTATTGTCTTAAAGATTTGTTTTAGTGATGGCTGGGAATTGCCTGTTCCTTCAAGATTACACTGTTCCACAACACTGACACTAAACTGTTTATATCTGCTATTTGCCTTCTTGTAACTCATTCATGGGAAGCGGATGTTGCTGGCTGGATAAGTATTTATTGCTCATCCCTAATTAGATTCCTTTTTCTAAAGGGCATAAATGAACCAGATGGATTTCTTTGACCATCAACACCAGTTTCATGATCATCATTAGACTCTAAATCCCAGAACTTTATATGGGTCTCTGAATTATTAATCTAACGATAATACCACTGTGCCATTCACCTTCTCTGGCTTTTTATGTATCTCTTTATAGGTTCTGTTGATGTATTGTTGTCTTTCTCCTCTGATGATCTGCCTGTGAGTCCTTCGGGTTTCTGCTTCTAGCACAATACAAATAGTTTTCCTCAAAGTTAAATCTTCCTTGGACTGTAAGAAATCTAATAAAGATCATCAATAATTCCAGCAACATTTCTGTCTCTTATAAATTCTGATTTCAAAGCTTCATAATACAATTTTCCATTAATCTCTAGAAGTAATTAAGGAAACTATATACAAATTCTGCAGGAAGTTGAACCTTTCAGTGAGCCCCACTCATTTAAGAATTTTTATCTTCTCAAGTTAAAGTAGTCAATAAAGGCTTTTTAAACTTCATCAGAAGCATCTGCACTTTCTTTGGTACATTGGTAATCTATAACATTGTCTGCCACAGGGCCTCTGAATCGCACATTTATGCATTGCCAGACTTGGCGATTATTTTTGAAGCAATTCTGTATCGCTTCTCCCAAGTTCTGTGTGGCTGACTTTGTCTACCTGGAAGTATTACAACTCTTTCTATTTCCTCTAAATGTGTTTAATTATTTTTATTCCCTTGAAGCCATTTAAATTCATAAGATATCAATGTTATTAAAGCCATTTAAATTCAAAAGATATCAATATCTGCATTTTGCTATCTTTAAGCTTTTATTCCAGCTTTATATCAAGACTGCTTTAATTTTCTTTTCCAGAAAGATTGAATAATTTTGTGCTATAGCAATACTTTCTCACACATTCTTTAGACTTTCAAATTCTACCACTGCAATGTTGCAGTATTTTGTTCTAACAAACCATTATGTTCTGATAAACAGTGATGCCGTATTTTGTTACTGTATTCTAATTTCAAATTATATTAAAGGGCAGTTTCTCTGTACTACAGGGGGTTCTGCTACAACGTGATAGTTGTGTTCCTGTGCAACACTGTATTGTGCTATAGGAATAATGGGGCTGATGGGAAAAGTGGTGTTAGGGCAGACCACCAAAATGTATTACTCAAAATTGCTCAAAAATCACTCAAAAGCCTAATACAAAGGACAGCGCTGTTTGAATAAATGTTTAATTGATATCTAATAATGAAATAAAAGTAAATTTAACACCTTATCTTGAAGAAAGCTTCAAGATGACTTGATGGGGGAGGAGGTTTTAAGGTTGGTCTGCTGGTAATGCAGGGGCTTATGGTCATCATGATCATCATCATCATCACTTTCAGGTGCAGTTGTGGTTGCAGGGTTAGAGTGATAAATAATTAATCCAGAAATAGGTGGCTGTGCTTTGTGATCTTCTGACTGTCTCTTGAGGGTTGGCTTTAAAAAGGCATCCATTTTTTGCTGCTTTGCCCTTTCTTTTCTTTCATGAAGAAGCTATTTGTAGAATGCCAAGTAAGACCTTAGTTCATGAACTGCTACTCTGCTGTCTTCTGCATTGTCATTGCTGTCATCCAAGGGCTGCAACTGCTTCTTACTTTCCCTCAGGATAGGAGACAAAACCGAAGTGGAAAGTTCTCGTGGTGCTGCATCCTGGACTTCATCTTCTTCATCTCCAGCTTCCACTTGCCCCTCAATTACAAATTGTTGTAGATTAGCTGTGGAGAGACCTTTACAGTGGGGCTCAAACAACTTTTCAACATCCTCATTCTCCACTTCTCAAATTCAACTTGCTTTGCAAGATCAACGCAATGTTCTTTGATTCTTGGAGCTCCTCTGATGGATCAAAGGTTTTAAAATCTTGAAAAAAATCTGGGAGAAGCTTCCATCAAAGTGTATACAAGCAGTCCTTGCTGACTTCACCCCAGGCCCCCATGAAAATGTCAATTGCAGTTTTGTGTTAATGCTCTTCCAAAATTGAAGAACACTGTCCTTATCTGCCTCAGTGTATGCAAACAGCTTCTTAAATATGCACCTTAAATAATCTTTAAAAGCTGCTATTGCACCCTGACCATGGGTGGAATGACAGAGGTTGCGTTTGGGGGTAAAAATAGCACTTTGATGTTTTCAGAAAGCTCACCAATGGTGGGAGGATGGCTTGGTGCATTATCCAAGTTGAGGAGAATATTGAAGTCCAACTTTTCTTCCTGCAATACTTTCTAAAAACATATTCCAAAGTATCAACAATAAGGTCACTGATGGAATTGTGTTACAGGCGAAGCAAGTTCAGGTTTTAGAAATGGTGGCCCACTAATTGTCAGTCGCATTATAGCCAATTCACATTGCTGAAACACGTGTTACAGGAGAACACCCTGTACTTGAATGGACTTTCTTCCATTTCTTTAATTATCAGAATGATAGATCTTACCTTCTGGATGGATTTTATGCTTTTCGGCCAACATGGAGATTTTTTTCACTTCTGCCTGGGTAGAATGGATTCTTTCTAACCTTTTGCAGTCTAACACATAAAGCACATCCTTTGATATAATTTTAAAAATAAAGTTCTTTACTATGGCTTTTATAAAGATTCTAGCTGAATTTTACAGTTCTTGTGACATCTTCTCATCTGTTAGACTCTGTCATCAAATTTTAAAAATTTTGCCTTTTATCACCTGAGTTAAGGCCTGCGCCTATTTGCTGCTATGGTCCCAATATTAATTTTCTTGCCCTTATTTTGTTCCTCTTTCTGTTTCACTTGGAACATCTTTGTAATTACAGATAACAAGTGTGGAGTTGCATGAACACAGCAGGCCAAGCAGCATCAAGGCGCAGGAAAGCTGATGTTTCAGATCTGGACCCTTTCTCAGAAAGGAGGGAGGGGAAGGGGCCTCTGCAGGGTGGAAGCGATGACGGAAGGTGGATAGTGTTGCAGATAGGTAGAGAGAAGGCAGGCAGGTCAAGGAAGTGGGGAAGAAGCCATTAAAGGTGCATATAGGTAGGGAGTTGGGATGGGGGTTGGTCAGTGAGAAGGGAGTGTGGGTAGATGGGAGGAAAGAAGGACAGGTCAAAGAGGTGGGGATGAGGCTAATAGAGATGAGGTGAGATAATTGTAGGTAGAAAGTGGGGGTGGGGTTTGGTCAGTGAGGTGGGAGTGGTGGATGGGTGAGAGAAAAGACAGACAGGTCAAGGAGGCGGGGACAAGATAGGGGTTGGTCTTGGGATGAGGTCGGGGATGGGGAGATTTTGAAGCTTGTAAAGTCCACATTGAGACCATTGGGCTGCAGGGTCCCCATGGGAAATATGAGGTGCTGTTCCTCTAGCTTTCAGGTGGCAAGATTGTGGCACTGGAGGAGGACCAGGATGAACATGTCATCCAAGCAGTGGAGGGGAGGTGAAGTGGTTCGCGACTGAGAGGTGTTGTCATTTGTCACAAACCGAGCATAAGTGTTCCATGAAGCAGTCCCCAAGCCTCTGCTTGGTGTCCCCAATGTAGAGGATGCTGCATTGGGAACTGCGGATACAATTGACCACATTAGCGATGTGCAGGTGAACATTTGTTTAATGTGGAAGGTTTTCTTGGGTCCTGGGAGGGAAATGAGGAGGGAGGCACAGGTGTAGCACCTCCTGCGGTTACAGGGAAAGATGCCAGGTGTGGTGTGGTTAGTGGGGAGTGTGGAGCGGATGAAGGAGTTGTGGAGAGAGTAGTCCTTCCGGAAAGCAGATAAGGGCGGGAAGGGAAATATATTCTTGGTAGTGGAGTCGGATTGCAGGTGACATCAGCTTTCCTGCCCTTCTGATGCTACCTGGTCTGCTGTGTTCATCTAGCTCCACACGTTGTTATCTTAGACTGCAGCATCAGCAGCTCCTATTATCTTTGTGATTACAGAAATGCTTATTTTGAGAGTTGTGGGCTCTCTTTTGTGCACTCCCTTCTAGGCTCCGGTCTTAATGTGCTTTTTATGAAGTTTTCTCATGGCTCTTCATCTTGACTTCTGGAGCTTTCAATCATTCCCTCCTGCCTCTTCCCAGTGTGATTTGGCTAGCTTTGACTCTTTTCTTAGCCCATTATATTTTCCCTGCACTTCTTACTAGCTCTAAGGTGAATACCTTTTTTCGAAGCACTGCTTTTGTCTTTCTGCTGCTCCCATAGTTACTGGTGACTGTCTGTTTTGTTGCTTGAGCTAATGCTTGACTGATGGTCATATTCCTAAAGTTCATTTTTCTAAAAAAAATTCTTACAGATGAAATGGAGTTCTAATCTTCACCCACTGCTCACCATGTCATATTACAGCTATTATAAGCCAGGTATGGCACATTTGTTTTCATTGTGAACTATGCATGCTGGCCTGTTTTTGACTGTGTCTACCAAAGGTTAATATAAAAGAAATAAATGCTACGTCAGTTACATCTAACTGTTGAGAACAAGTAACACAAGATGGTGTTAGTGTGTGCTAAACAATTATTCCATTTTTCCATTGTGGAGACTCTGCTTGTCGCATCAATGCAGTGCAGTATTTGTGAATTTTATGAGGCCTGGGTGAGAGATTAATCTTGAGCAACTTTATTCACCTGCAATGACATTTGAAGTAAAAAACTGCTGCACAGCTCCTGAATTCTGGCAGTTTCATGTCTTCTTACACCTGGAGCAGGGAGGAATGTTATTATCTGAAAATTCCTGGAGAATACAAACCAAAGCAAGGGTGATGTTTGCCAAAATATGCAACGTATCCCTTCAAATGCATAAGGTGTAATTTACCAAAGTACTTTATGATGATTTATTTTATCTCAGCCAGGGTGTTTGGATTCTGCTTCAAGGTTTCCTGTTCAATCACAGAGTGCAGGCATAATGGTGGCCCACAGTTAATCATATAAGGATTCCTCCTTCGAATGCCTTCGTTGAAAAGGAACTGAATTTTGCATGGCTTCCACAGGGAATGGAAGGCAATCATGGAAAGATTCTTCTCAAGATGCCCTCTCGAGGGACTGAAGTAAAATGGTGTTTCCATTAGGGTGGAGAAGCAGGCTAGACTAAAGCCAAGGATAAGCCTAGTTGTCCTTTAGGCTAGTTATTTACTTTACTGAATAATCTCACATTAAATAACAAAATGAAGCCAGGGTTAATAAATGATAAATGAAGCTAAGTCCCGGCAATTTTAGATAAATGAACTTGCTTCAAGGTAACAAGTAATCAGGAATGTTTCATATATTTAACTCCATTAGTGATCCATTTTTTTGAGTGTGTTGTATCTCTTTGAATTCTACCTTTCAGGGTTATGTCATCCTCTAAACAACATCTTTGTTCAGGAAAAGGGGGCAACATCTCATTGACCTCTTCAACAGTATTGCCGTGGTCTCTCTTCAACTCAATCTAAAAAGTTCACTTAACTACTTTTTTCTGAACTTATCTATCCCTCATATGCCATTGTTGCTTGATTCCTTTGGGAAATTATAAAACCGTGCATACAAATATTATTCAATACTGAGACTATAATGTGAATATCCATGATAAGACTAATAATTCAGAGTCAACCTTTTGAAATGCTATTTTCCCTTATTTATCCCTTTATTTCCTGCGTCAAACTCTTGAAACTATACTATTTCATTTAAAAAAGGACAAGGACATCAACGTGCCAAATTATGAGGGCAACTCCTATTAAAACATAACTCTTCTTACAGATTGTTGTCCAGCCATATGAGAAAAGTTGAGGCTTGCTAAAATATACATTGTTTTCTGATACAACCATGCACTGATGTTGTAACTGCCATCATGGGAACATTGCTCAAAAATTTATTATATACATTAAGTGCCTCTGTCCAAGCTACCTTGCTTCAGATAATTCAAATTATAAACCCACCAGGATAAAGCTAATTTACTTTCTCATGTGCTTTCATCATTTTCATGGAACTACTGTACATTTTGACAACATTGTGTTGAGGCATTTAGGTTTGGGGTATGACTGCTCACGCTGTAAATATGTGCCACATAATCATTCAATTCTTTTATTTCCATTTCTGACTCTTTGCCATATTACACAAAATGTTCCAAATGAGTAGCACCAGACGGTAAACTGACTTTGGTCTCTCTCACTCTCTTGACCAACTTCTTTTTAAAATCTGGGTTGATTTTTCCTGCTTTGCTTTGCATTTGGTGAAAAACCATTGACCTCCAATTCTTAAGTATATAAGACAAGAACGTGCCTTTCTGTGGCATCCAAGCTACCAGTCTGTGCCCTTGGCATAACATAGCAATGGACTTGTTATATATGTTGCAATGTCTATCACCATGAGCTTATGGTTGAGGTTGTTTTCTGCCAATAAGTGAGTTTTAATGAATGATTTATTATTATTGTCACTTGCATTTTACAATGAATAATACACTAAATTACAGTGAAAAGCTTCAATTGTTGCCACAGTCTGGCTTCTTGAAGAGACTTAATGAGTATTAAAGCTTATCTTCAGCAACATGTCATTTATTCACAATAGCAATCTGATGCAAATATGAACATACGAAGTAAGCCTTCGTCTCCCCTTTCTGATCTGCCATTCGTTAACATCATGGCTGATCTGATTACTTCACATTCTTGCCTATTCCTAATGACTGTTTGCCCTCAGGCTTATTAAGATGTCCATCCACCTCTGCCTTAAAATATATATTCAAAGATTTTGCTTCTGCTGTCTTTTTTTGAGGAAGAGAACTGGAAAGATTCAAGCCCTTCTTTGAGAATAAAAAAATCTCCTGTCCCGAATTAAATGTGGAACCTGAGATAACAAGATGTAGAGCTGGATGAACACAGCAGGCCAAGCAGGCATAACCCCTCTGCAAAGCCTCTTCTAAGGATGCTTACCCTGAAGAAGTTACCTTCCTCCCTCTGGGAGCCTTCCTGCTCCTCTGATGCTGCTTGGCCTGCTGTATTCATCCAGTTCTACACCTTGATATCTCAGATTCTCCAGCATCTGCAGTTCCTACTATCTCTGAATGGGGAACCCGTTGTTTTGAAGTAGACCCCAGTTCTAGATTCTCACGCAAGATGATACAAGAGGTAAAAGTTACATCAGGTTACTAAGAGAGGAGAAAATCCAGGATACAGTTGTTCACTTTACAAGACTGTAAGCTTTTTCTAACTTTTCCTCATCCATGTCTTTATAATATTATCGGTTTGAGTGGAAATAAATACAGTCTCCAACATTAACACTTTCAGAATCATTACTTTATCCAACAGGAATCAATGACTATAAACATACATCATATTTCTTTTCGGAGAAAGCGACAAATGAATTGAAGCTTCTATCAGAAAATATTAAGGTGTATTATCAGTTTATAACACTACTTATGCAGCTTTACAACATAAATTGTGGCTATAAATCAAAATTATTTTGGCAAAGAAACTGAGCGTATTTTCACCAAAACATTTAAGCTCTTTAGATCAAGATCTATAAACCCTTGAATCTTTACCAGTTTGTTCCCTTAATTGCTTTCTAGTTAAGATTGCTTTGTAAAAGGATAATTTCTTATATACTTTTAAAATTCATTCGCAAGATCTGGGTGTTCCTGGCTCGGAGAGCAATTATTGCCCATTCCTAATTGCCTGACCAGCTGTTGAGAGTCAAATACATTGCAGAGGGTCATAGTCGCATGAGGCCCAGCCATGTAAGGATAGCACTTTTCTCCCCTAAAGGATGTTAGTGAATCAGATGGGTTTTTCCCAACAATGGGCAATGGATTCATGGTCATCACTGGACACTTAATTCCAGATATTTTTAATTGAATTCGAATTTGATTATCTGCCACAGTACGATGTGAACCCTTGTCCCCAGAACATTAGCCAGGTTCTGGATTAATAATCTACTGATACAACCAGCAGGTCATCACCTCCCCTAAATTTACTTTGATGGGCAGACATAATTTTGAGAAGACAAAGGACTGAATTTTCTCATTTCCAGTTGTGCTTTTATGAGTGAGAGTTGTAGAGTTTGACCGCCATAGCTTCCAGTGATTTTTCTCACAAAGTTTTCTGCTCTTCGCCTTAATACTCATGTGACTGAGTTCTTCAGTGCACTTCTTGTGCAATCGCATGGCCTGAGAGGCAGAAACACTGATCACTGTCATGACCTTGCGCCATTCATGCCACTGAATATAAATATATATATAAACTGGATATATAAAGGCCCAGCTGTCCACCAGATCAGATGCTGTAAGGCAGGAAGAGTGTCTCACACTGTACTACTCAACTAACATCTCTGAGGGTCAGGCCCAGAAAGGAAAGCTTCCCAGACAGGGACCTGGAGATGCTGGTGAATAGGATGGTGGAGAGGAGAGCTATCCTTTAGCCTGCTGACTGCCACAGGATACCATGTCATACGACGCAACCAGCCTGGACTCAAATCAGTGTTGTGTCCAGAGTTCAAAGGAAATCTCAACAATGCAGGGTGTCCTGCAATTATCTACTTTGCTCTGCAAGGGTCTCCTCTTCTCTCTGCTACCTTGCACTTACAGGACTAGCATTCATTTTAATTCTGCCACTGCACACATATCTCACTAAGGCTCATAGATAATAACTCTCAGTAGTGCTTTCATTATGTCCACCCAATAGCTCTCACCTCCATCATCCAACAAACCACTAATCTATCTGCTTTTTATATTTCCTTGCCTTTGTCTTGTTACAGATAAAACGGCTGCCCCCACACCTCATCAGTCTGCATAGCATCCCCACTGACATACCTGTAATCTCTGGACTGCTTGCAGATGAGCTGTAGGAATAATACTGGCCACATGCCCAGACTGCAAGGACATGGATTCCCCAGAGTCTAGGAAGGTCAAGTGCCTGACTAACAGTTGTCAACCTCCTGAATTGGAATGTAGTGAGCTCCCTCACTGATTGTAACTCCCTAAATGACTGTAGACCCCTTTCTCCTACTGAAGTCTGGGTCCCTTTGTCTTTCAGACAGAGCCATTTACTTGAAGGATATCTAATGCACTGGTTCCAAAAACTGCTGGAGGTCTGATGTGATGTAGCATGGTGTAGTGCAGTCACCTTTGACTCTTCAGTTTTTTTCAGTGTGACAAGCTGCCTGCCAGCCCTTTTCCACTAAAAAGCCATCTAAGTTACTGAAGCTAACAACCTATAACTGACTTATAAAAGACCTCTTGCACTAACACACCTTGTGAATCTCAGAGGCTGGCAGCCTCCAAGTAAGCGCAAAGTGAGTTTTAAAAAATGGCAAAACTCTATCTTGACGTTGGGATTCTGAATTTTTCATTCTTGCCATATTTTTCTTATGTTCTTCCTATTATCTGCACCACACAAGGGAGGGGAATAATGCACTAAAAGTCAGGAAATTTGAACTCCTCAAACAATTAATTATTTAATATTTGCTCTGTTTACACATTAGTTCCAATGGATGAATATCTTGTGTGGCTTTTGATGGGATTTTTGGTTCTTACTAGATTTTGGGAAAAATTTGTCACCATTCTGTAAGCCAGGTGTCGTCCTGACATTAGAAGCAAGGCTCACTATTAGATATGAAATGGAAACTGTAATTTAAACTATGTCATCAAATCAATTCAATGAATAAAGGGGGGCCAACATGTTCTTTGTTAATGAATCTGCGCTGATAAAGGTAAAGTTGTCACAGGCCTACCAGTCCATAGAGCTGCTCATTAGACTATTACTGGTTTAATACGAAATTCACTATTCTACAGAAGAGGGGAGACGTCGAGAAGAACAATCCTTCAAAGTAACGTCAGCTAGATTGGGAATTGAACCCGCACTGTTGATACATCGGACCAATCAGCATCGTGAGATTAGAAAGCCTGATGTTTTGGGCCTAGACCCTCCCCTCCCCCATTTCTGATGAAGGGACTAGGCCCAAAACGTCAGCCATCCTGATCCTATGATGCTGCTTGGCCTGCTGTGTTCATCCAGCTCTACACCTTGTTGTCTCGGATTCTCCAGCATCTGCAGTTGCTACTATCTCTGATACTATTTTAACCCCACTGCGAAGCCTCTTCTAAGGATGCCTACCCTGAAGAAGTTACCCACCTCCCTCCGGACAAACGTCAGGGGATCTCTCTGCCACTGCAACTCTCTCGTAATCTGTTCAGCCTTGAAGATTCTCGACCATGTCCTGAAGCAAACCAGGTACTACAGACACATCACCTTTCTTAGTACTTGCCTGTGGAACCAGATCATCCCCAATGGACTACAGTCCACATTCAAGCCTTACCAATTTGGCCCCAACCATGCATCTATCCCCTTCTCCCACCTTAAGCTGCACCCCCATTTCCTACCTACTAACGTCATCTCGTGTCCCCTGTCTGTCCTCCTCAGACTGACCTATCTCTTCCCTACCTCCCCACCTACACTCACTTTTACTGGCGCCATCCCTGCCTCTTTGACCTGTCTGTCTCCTCTCCACCTATCTTCTCCTCCATCCATCTTCCATCTGCCTCCCCCTCTCTCCTTATTGATTTCAGACCCCCTTCCCCTCCCCCATTTCCGATGAAGGGTCTAGTCCCAAAACGCCAGTCTTCCTGATCCTATGATGCTGCTTGGCCTGCTGTGTTCATCCAGCTCAACACCTTGTTATCTTGGATTCTGAAGCATTTGCAGTTCCTATTATCTCTATTGATATGTCTCTGCATTGGAAACCAGCTATCAAAATTAACTATCTCCTTTCATAAAACCTTAGGGATTGGGAATAAAAGACAGAACCTGCATTGCTATAGCTCTTCATCATTTTCAAAGAACTTCCTCAAGTGCTTCAATAATGATGGAGTACAGTTTGAAGAGCAAGCACCATTGTTATGTCTGAAGTAATGAAAGTGATTCAGATGCTTTTTGGCCAACCTAGCTCCTCCTTTCCATCATTTCCAGTAAAACTTAGTGTCTCCACAAAGATTTCGTCTTCCTCTTCTTCAACACATAGACACGACAATATACTCTCATTTTTTAGACTGATCTTTTAGGCCAAAAGTCATGGGCCAACCTTACATGAGTTGTGTTTTTGAGAGCATGACATGCTAGATTCAGGCTCAAGTGAAATTCAGAAAAGACCATAGAAATGAATAGCAGTGAAAAATGAACTGTAGTAATTAAAATAACACATTTTGTTATTCATAACCTTATAACTTTAGCCATTTGAATAATTAAAACAGAAATATGTAAAAGTTTTATTACCCACACTTATTTTAATTAGCACTTATACGTTTACAGTTAAATCGAATCATTAACACTTCTAGGATTATCCTTTTGTTCTGAAGTTTTACGTGGTACATGAAAACTTATGGCTTTTTAGGGCAAAATTAAGGAGATGGCTTTTACATGAGTATTGCCTTCAGTTGTCTGATTACCTCAAATCTAATTTTTGCCTGAAATCATTTATCTCAGTTTTCTTCATACTTCTTAATGACTCTTGCTACTTTCAAATGCTTCATTTTGACAGCTATCAAGATTTAAGTTCTTTGCGGATTTTTTCTGAAAAATCTGCATTTAAATTGCCTTAATATCTCTTATTTTCTAAGGAGAATAAGTGTTACTTTCTCAACTTAAATTCTTGGGACTGAGAATCGTTATTGTAGCTCATCCTATTCCCTATCAATAATAATATTTTCTCAATAATTAGGCAGCCAGAAACCGTACTCTAAATTGGAGCAATCCTTAATATAAGCAGAAATCTTTTTCTTGGAAGACATTCTTTGTAACAGAGGTAGATTACAATAAAAATAATACCATAATAATGAAGGACTAAGTTCAGACTTTGGGTAATTCTTTAATATATCCAGTACTGGAAATGCATTCAGAGTTTTGATGCCATTAATTTCTTTTTCATATGAAGAGTATTCACATGAAAAAATACTTTCCTGCACTTTAGCTTCCTGGTGCATTGGAGAGATTCAGTCATTTTTCCTTCATCTAAATTTAATGTATACTTACATTTAAGCTGCCCTCGCTCAGCTGCATGTTTGAAAGATTTGCAAAGGGAAAAATAATTTGCTCAATTTGCTTGACAGGTTGAGCATGATTCATTGATTACAATACAAATGCTGACCTGTTTTATTTGGATTAGACCTTCTTCCCTTTGATTTCAACCATAATCACAACTTTTGCAGAGGGCAATTGTTGCGCAGGGAATCTTGAAGCTCCACGTGTGATTGCTTAGTAGACAGAAAAACAAACGTGTTTTAGTGGAACAGTATGAAATCCTCAGGTTTATTTTATTTTGTGCCACATGCTCACAAAACACATCTGTTAGTATTTAATTTACAAAGTACAGGAAAGCAGTCACCACAAGAACCAGACCACAGAGTATAAACAAAACTGGATCCAAAAGCCTTTTTATATACAAATAAAATGTAGTTTTACAGCACAACTGCTGGTTATCATACCCTGATTAGTGGGTAGGATTGGTCTAAGTATACAATAAAGAGTAGATAGACTTATAATTTATTTGGTGGACTTCACAGTATTGAAACACTTTAAAAATGAAAGTAACTCTATAACTTCCTTCTTTATTGTATTTTTTTCTTGTATTTTACGTTTCCCACACTCTATTGTTAGTCAATGTGAACAGGGCAAGCTCTGCCAATGCTTAGCAGCAGTCAGCTGTTGGGACTATACCTGACTACGATCCAGAGTGACATGCTTTGTGATGTCACTCTACCATCACTCCGTCCTCACCCCTCTCAAGGGATGCATGCAGAATCGAGCTGGCATTGGCCCACCACCATGCTGAGCTCTTCATATCAAATTGAATTGGCAAACCACATTTCTAAAATGCAGCCTTATGTGTTGCTCAATTTGTTATCCTTTTAATATTGTTTCGATTAAATAAGTAGGTCAGCTTAGCAGGGTTCTGGCACTTCCATTTCATAAAACCAATGCTGATAAATATCTACTTCCCCACTCCAGGGAAGTCCTATTGTTTTAAACACAACCTAACTTACAAATTAGTATTGGCTGGATGAAAAGTTGAAGTGGATTATGTGAATTAAGAGTTCCTCGCAGGGAGTTATGTTCAAAAGGAATATGGGCCAGAGAATCAGTGCTACAGTGCTGTGCATCTATTCTCTATGGAGCCCCCAGTTGGGAGCACTGAATTTCCTCAAGTATATTGTTACCATTGTAGTGATGATGGACTATTAATATTCAATGTTCATTGTTTGACTCAGTGCAACATACTTTACAGCCTTAAAATGGTTTTAGAATGGCCACACCTGACATCTAATGGCTTCTATAACTGTCTGACAAACCCAGGAAACACACATGGAGTATGTGAAAGCAGATCCATTGGAATTATTAGACAACAAAATGTGAGGCTGGATGAACACAACAGGCCAAGCAGCATCTCAGGAGCACAAAAGCTGACGTTTCGGGCCTAGACCCTTCATCATAGACCCTCTCTGATGAAGAGTCTAGGCCCGAAACGTCAGCTTTTGTGCTCCTGAGATGCTGCTGGGCCTACTGTGTTCATCCAGCCTCACATTTTGTTGTCTTGGATTCTCCAGCATCTGCAGTTCCCATTATCTCTGATACCATTGGAATTATTATTTTACTCAAGAGGCACTGAAATGAAGTGAGGTACCAAAACATTTCTACCTCTTATTTTGCTAACGTTTGTGGAGTAAATTTACAATTTTAATGATGAAATGTTGTCGACATCTATTCAGATTGGATTGTAACACAGCCTTAAGCCACAAGGGCACAGTAGCCCCTCAGCAGTGGACAGATGAAGCAGCACGGACCGATAACAGCAAACACTGAATGTTCTTCTCTCCCTCCCGCTCTAAATCTCTGAAACCAGCACTGGTCTAAAAACACAACTTGCACAAACCACAGTTCCCTTAGAAATCAAGGTTGTCTGTCCTGAGGAAATAGGACAACAGCTAAATCCTCGGTAGTCAGAATTTTTTGTCATAACTCAAGAAGTCCAAAAAATATTACAGCATCTTTACCTTTATAACTGTATGGATACCTTCAATCCTTCTTTGTAAATATGCCTGATGTGATAATGGGAACTGCAGATGCTGGAGAATCCAAGATAACAAAGTGTGGAGCTGGATGAACACAGCAGGCCAAGCACCATTGGAGGAGCAGGAAGGCTGATATTTCGGGCCTAGACCCTTCTTGAGAAATGGGGGAGGGGATTCTGAAATAAATTGGAGGAGGGTGCAGATAGAAGATGGATAGAGGAGAAGATAGGTGGAGAGGAGACAGATGGGTCAAAGAGGTGGGGATGGAGCCAGTAAAGGTGAGTGTAGGTGCGCGGTTAGGGAGGGGATAGGTCAGTCCAGGGAGGACATTCAGGTCAAAGGGGTGGGATGAGGTTAGTAGGTAGGAGGTGGGGGTGTGGCTTGAATTGGGAGGAGGGGATAGGTGGGAGGAAGGACAGGTTAGGGAGGCGGGGACGAGCTGGGCTGGCTTTTGGATGTGGTCGGGAGAGGGGAGATTTTGAAACTTGCGAAGTCCAAATTGATACCATTGGGCTGCAGGATCCCCAAGCGGAATATGAGTTGCCGTTCCTGCAAACCTCAGGTGGCATCATTGTGGCACTGCAGGAGGCCCATGATGGACATGTCATCTGAGGAATGGGAGGGGGAGTTGAAATGGTTCGTGACTAGGAGGTGCAGTTGTTTAGTGCGAACTGAGCATTGGTGTTCTGCAAAGAGGTCCCCAAGCCTCCGTTTGGTTTCCCTGATGTGGCGGAGGCCAAAACGGGAACAGCGGATGCAGTATACCACATTAGCAGATGTGCAGGTGAACCTCTGCTTGATTTGGAAAGTCTTCTTGGGGCCTGGGATGGGGTGAGGGAGGAGGTGTGGGGGCAGGTGTAGCACTTCCTGCGGTTGCAGGGGAAAGTGCCGGGTGTGGTGGGGCTGGAGGGGAGTGTGGAGCGAATAAAGGAGTCTCAGAGAGAGTGGTCCCTCTGGAAAGCTGATAAGGGTGGTGAGGAACAAATGTCGTTGGTGGTGGAGTTGGATTGCAGATGGTGGAAGTGTCGGAGGATGATGTGTTGGAATGGAGGTTGGTGGGGTGGTACGTGAGGACGAGGGGGATTCTGGTTTGGTTTTTATTGCAGGGAGGGGGTGTGAGGGATGAGTTGCAGGAAATCTGGGAGACATGGTTGAGGGCGATCTTGACCACTGTTGGGGGAGACATTGCAGTCCTTGAAAAACGAGGACATCTGAGGTGTGCGGGAATGGAATGCCTCATCCTGGGAGCGGATGCGGTGAAGGAGAAGGAATTGGGTGTAGGGCATGGCATTTTTGCAGGAAGGTGGGTGGTAGAAGGCGTAATATAGGTAGCTGTGGGAGTCGGTGGGCTTGAAATGGATATTGGTTTCCAGGTGGTTGCCAGAGATGGAGACAGAGAGGTCCAGGAAGGAGAGAGAGGTATCAGAGATGGTCCAGGTGAACTTAAGGTTGGGGTGGAAAGTGTTGGTAAAGTGGATGAACTGTTCGAGCTCCACTTGGGAGCACGAGGTGGTGCCGAGACAGTCATCAATGTAACGGAGGAAGTGGTGGGGTATAGGGCCAGTGTAGCTACGGAAGATGGATTGTTCCACATAACCTACAAGGAGGCAGGCATAGCTTGGGCCCATGTGGGTACCCATGGCCACCCCCTTTGTCTGCAGGAAGTGGGAGGAATTGAAAGAGAAGTTGTGGAGCGTGAGGGCGAGTTCGGCTAGGCGGATGAGGGTATCAGTGGAGGGGGACTGGTCGGGTCTGTGGGACATGCAGAAGCGGAGGGCCTTTAGGCCATCTGCATGGGGAATTCAGATGTACAGGGACTAGATGTCCATGGTAAAGATGAGGTGTTGGGGACCGGGGAATTGGACGGTCTGGGGGTGTTGGAGTGCGTGGGTGGTGTCATGGACGTAGGTAGGGAGTTCCTGAACCAAGGGGGAGAAAATGGAGCCGAGATAGGTGGAGATAAGTTCGGTGTGGCGTGAGCAGGCTGAAACAATGGGTCAACCAGGGCAGTCAGTTCTGTGGATTTTGGGAAGGAGATAGAAGCGGGCGGTGCTGGGTTGGGGAATGATGAGGTTGGAGTCTGTGGGTGGGAGGTCACCTGAGGTGATGAGGTTTTGGATGGTTTGGGAGATGATGGTTTGGTGGTTGAGGATGGGGTCATGATCAAGGGGGTGGTAGGAGGATATGTTGGACAGTTGGTGCCTGTCCTCAGCGATGTAGAAGTCAGTGCACCATACTACAACTGCACCTCCCTTGTCTGTGAGTTTGATGGTGAGGTTTGGATTGGAGCGGAGGGAGTGGAGGGCTGCACATTCTGCGGGGGAGAGGTTGGAGTGGGTGGGAGGGGTTGAGAGGTTGAGACGATTGATGTCTTGATGGCAGTTGAAGATGAAATGTTCGAGGGAGGGTAGGAGGCTTTGGGGTGGTGTGCAGGAGGAGAGGCTGTGTTGGAGGCTGGAGAAGTGGTCAGGAGAGGGAGGGTTAGACTCACGATTAAAGAAGTAAGCGTGAGGATGGAGGTGGAGGTGGTAGAAAAACTGCTCAACGTCCAAGTGTGACTGGTATTCGTTGATGTTTGGGTGGAGGGGGACAAAGGTGAGCCCTTTACTGAGGATTGACCCATTTGTCCTCAGGAAGGAAGAGGTCTGGGGAGATGGTGAAGATTCGGTAGGGCTGTGTGCTATTGTCTCTTCTGGAGCTGCTGGCTGAGGAGGCGATGGCAGAGTGACATCGCCGGCTGCGGTGGGCGGAGTTGTGGTGGTGTTGGCGGTGAGTGGAGTTGCGTCGGTGTTGGTGGTGGGCAGAGTTGTGTTGGTGTTGGTGGTGGGTGGAGTTGTGTCGGTGTTGGGGGTGGGCAGAGTTGTGTTGGCGGTGGGCAGAGATGTGTCGGTGTTGGCGGTGGGCGGAGTTGTGTTGGCGGTGGGCGGAGATGTGTCGGTGTTGGCGGTGGGCGGCGTTGTGTTGGCGGTGAGCGGAGATGTGTCGGTGTTGGCGCTGGGCGGAGTTGTGTCGGTGTTGGCGCTGGGCGGAGTTGTGTCGGTGTTGGTGGTGGGCGAAGTTGTGTTGGTGGTGGCAGTGAGTGGAGTTGTGTCAGTGTTGGCGGTGGGCAGAGTTGTGTTGGTGTTGGCGGTGGGCGGAGTTGTGTTGGCAGTGGGCGGAGTTGTGTTGGTGGTGGGCGGAGTTGTGTTGGTGGTGGGCGGAGTTGTGTTGGTGGTGGGCGGAGTTGTGTTGGTGGTGGGCGGAGTTGCGTCGGTGTTGGCGGTGGGCGGAGTTGTGTTGGCAGTGGGCGGAGTTGTGTCAGTGTTGGCAGTGGGCAGTGTTGTGTCGGTGTTGGCGGTGGGCGGAGTTGTGTCAGTGTTGGCAGTGGGCAGTGTTGTGTCAGTGTTGGTGGTGGGCGGAGTTGTGTCAGTGTTGGCAGTGGGCAGTGTTGTGTCGGTGTTGGCGGTGGGCGAAGTTGTGTCAGTGTTGGCGGTGGGCGGAGTTGTGTTGGCAGTGGGCGGAGTTGTGTTGGCGGTGGGCGGAGTTGTGTTGGCAGTGGGCGGAGTTGTGTCAGTGTTGGCAGTGGGCAGTGTTGTGTCAGTGTTGGCAGTGGGCAGTGTTGTGTCAGTGTTGGCGGTGGGCAGTGTTGTGTCGGTGTTGGTGGTGGGCGGAGTTGTGTCGGTGTTGGTGGTGGGCGGAGTTGTGTCAGTGTTGGCAGTGGGCGGAGTTGTGTTGGCGGTGGGCGGAGTTGTGTTGGCAGTGGGCGGAGTTGTGTCAGTGTTGGTAGTGGGCAGTGTTGTGTCGGTGTTGGCGGTGGGCGGAGTTGTGTCAGTGTTGGCAGTGGGCAGTGTTGTGTCGGTGTTGGTGGTGGGCGGAGTTGTGTCAGTCTTGGCAGTGGGCAGTGTTGTGTCGGTGTTGGTGGTGGGCGGAGTTGTGTCAGTGTTGGCGGTGGGCAGTGTTGTGTCGGTGTTGGTGGTGGGCGGAGTTGTGTCAGTCTTGGCAGTGGGCAGTGTTGTGTCGGTGTTGGTGGTGGGCGGAGTTGTGTTTGTGTTGGCGGTGGGCAGATTTGTGTCAGTGTTGGCAGTGAGTGGAGTTGTGTTGGCATTGGCAGTGGGTGGAGTTGTGTTGGCATTGGCAGTGGACGGAGTTATGTTGGTGTTGGTGGTGAGTGGAGTTGTGTCAGTGTTGGCAGTGGGCGGAGTTGTGTTGGCAGTGGGCGGAGTTGTATCAGTGTTGGCGGCAGGCAGAGTTGTGTCGGTGTGGGTGGTGGGCGGAGTTGCGTCGGTGTTGGCGGTGGGCGGAGTTGTGTTGGCGGTGGGCAGAGTTGTGTCGGAGATGGTGGTGGGTGAGTTACGTCGGTGTTGGCGGTGGGCGGAGTTGCGTCGGTGGTGAGTGGAGTTTTGTTGGCGTTGGCGGTGGGCAGAGTTGTGTCAGTGGTGGGCGGAGTTGTGTGGGTGTTGGTGGTGGGTGGAGTTGCACCAGTGGTGGGCGGAGTTGTGTGGGTGTTGGTGGTGGGCGGAGTTGCGCCATTGGTGGGCGGAGTTGTGTGGGTGTTGGTGGTGGGCGGAGTTGCGCCAGTGGTGGGCAGAGTTGTGTGGATGTTGGCGGTGGGCGGAGTTGCACCAGTGGTGGGCGGAGTTGTGTGGATGTTGGCGGTTGGTGGAGTTGTGCCAGTGGTGGGCGGAATTGTGTGGGTGTTGGCGGTGAGCAGAGCTGGGTAGGCAGCGGCAGCAGTGGTGCCAGCAGGGGCGTCCTCAGTCCCTGTGATGTTGGCCTGAGAAATGGAGGCGGTGGCATCAGCAGCGGTGTCAATGGTGTTCGCTGTCCTGGAAGTTGCAGCGGCTGATGTGATGTCATCCATGGGTGCTCCGAAAGTGGACAAGTGGCTGATGGCGACGGGCACATTGTGGGGAAGGTCCTGAGTTGGGTTGGGGGTTTGGGAGGTGGAGGAAGCCCATTTTGGAACTCCCTACTTATGTCCGTGACACCACCCACGCTCTCCAACACCCCCAGACCGTTCAATTCCCCAGGCCCCAACACCTCATCTTTACCATGGAAGTCCAGTCCTTATACAGCTGAATTCCCCATGCAGAAGGCCTAAAGACCCTCTGCTGCTTACTGTCCCACAGACCCAACCAGTCCCCCTCCACCGACACCCTCATCCGCCTAGCCGAACTCGCCCTCACGCTCCACAACTTCTCTTTCAATTCCTCCCACTTCCTACAGACAAAGTGGGTGGCCATGGGTACCCGCATGGGCCCAAGCTATGCCTGTCTCCTTGTAGGTTATGTGGAACAGTCCCTCTTCTGAGGCTACACTGGCCCTAAACCCCACCTCTTCCTCCGTTACATTGATGACTGTCTCGGCACTACCCGGTGTTCCCATGAGGCGCTCGAACAGTTCATCCTCTTCACCAACACTGTCCACCCCAACCTTAAGTTCACCTGGACCATCGCTGATACGTCCCTTTCCTTCCCGGAACTCTCTGTCTCCATCTCTGGCAACCACCTAGAATCCAATATCCATTTCAAGCCCACCGACTCCCACAGCTACCTCGAATACACCTCCTCCCATCCACCTTCCTGCAAAAATGCCATCCTCTGTTGCCAATTCCTTCGCCTCCGCTGTATCTGCTCCCAGGATGAGGCATTCCATTCCCGTACATGTCAGATGACCTCGTTTTTCTAGGTCTGTAACTTCCCCCCACCCCCACCCCCCACAGTGATTCCCTTTTTGCAGCAGAGAGAGGTGGGAGCCGGGTGGACGTGAGGTCGGAGCAGAGAGGCAGTTGCGAAGGTAAGTGAGTGCTATTTAAGTAGGTGTGTTCTCGGCCCCAGGTCCTACACGGTAGGGCCTCCCTCCCACCCTCCTCCTCTAACCTAATTAAGAGTCCACACACTTACAGCAAAAAACAAGGGTTGAAGGAAATGCCTGGTGAGTAAAGTGCGAGTCTTTGGCTCAGGGGTTTTCGGCGAAGAGGCTCAGTGAGGAGATTACACCACCGTTGAAGAGATGAAGACATGGCTGCCAAGCTGATTCAGTCTGCTGTGTGCACGATGTGGGAGGTCAGGGACACTGATGATGTTTGTGGGTCCTTTAGCTGTGGTAAGTGTATACACATTCAGCTTCTGAAGGAGGTTGTTGCAGCCCTGAAGAAAGAACTAGATGACCTCAGGCTTATCCGAGAGAATGAGAATTTTCTGGACAGGACCTTCAGCGAGGTAATTACACCGAGGACACCAGAAGAGAGAAGGGGGATGTTGATGAGGAAGGAAGACATGAATGAAGTACAAGAGACCCAGGGGAAGTACCTACAAGTAAACAGGTTGACTCTCTTGGAAATTGTCGAGACAGACAACACTGCTAGTCCGAGAGGCGGACAGGTCTGCAAGTCAAAAATTGGCGTAGAGGCAGTGCCGAGGAGTCAGACATCACGGAGAGCTGTGGTAATAGGGGTCTCCATAGTGAGAGGGACTGAAAGGGGTTTCTGCGGCAACAGGCGGGATTTGAGGATTGTGTGTTGCCTTCCTGGTGTCAGGATCCAGGATGCCACTGATAGAGTGCAGGGAATATTCAAGGGTGAAGGTAAAGACCCAGAGGTGGTGGTGCATGTTGGCACTAATGACGTCGGGAAGAAAAGGAGGGGCATTCTACAGCGGGACTTCAGAGAACTCGGAAGAAGGCTGAAAAGCAGGACTTCCAGGGTGGTTATCTCTAGTTTGCTTCCAGTTCCTCGGGCTGGAGAGGGCAGGAACAGAGAGATAATGGACTTGAATGTGTGGCTGAGGAACTGGTGCCGGAAGCAAGGATTTAAATTCTTGGATCACTGGGGTATGTTTTGGGGTAAGAATAAACTGTACAAGAGGGATGGGTTGCATCTTAATAGGTGGGGACCAGCATTCTGGCAGGCAGGTTTGCCACTGCAACACAGGTGTGTTTAAACTAAGTAATGGGGATAGGGGCCAAACTGGAAATTTACGAATGAAGTTAAAGGGAAAGTGAGAATAAAACAACAGAATCAATGGAGCAGAAAACTCAAGAAGGGATCATACAGTATGACCAAGTGAAATAGGGATTGATAGGAAGGGTGAGGGGAATAACAAATTAAAAATATTATATATGAATGCACGAAGCATAAGAAATAAGGTGGATGAGCATGAGGCTCAGTTGGAAATTGGCAAGTATGATGTTGTGGGGATAACTGAGACGTGGCTTCAAGTGGGCAGGGCCTGGGAAATGAATATTCAAGGCTATACGTGCAACCGAAAGGACAGACTGATGGGCAGAGGGGGTGGGGTGGCCCTGTTGGTGAGGAATGATATTTAGTCCCTTGTGAGGGGGGACATAGAATCAGGAGACGTAGAGTCAGTATGGATAGAGCTGAGAAATTCTAAGGGTAGAAAGACCCTAATGGGAGTTATCTACAGGTCCCCAAACGTAGTCAGGATGTAGGGTGCAAGTTGAATCAAGAGTTGAAATTGGCTTGTCACAAAGGTATCACTACAGTTGTTATGGGAGATTTCAACATGCGGGTAGACGGGGAGAATCAGGATGGTACTGGACCCCAAGAAAGGGAGTTTGTGAAGTGCCTCCGAGATGGATTCTCAGAACAGCTTGTACTGGAGCCTACCAGGGAGGAGGCAATTCTGGATCTGGTGTTGTGCAATGAACCGGATTTGATCAGGGACCTCAAAGTAAAGGAGCCATTAGGAGGTAGTGACCATAATATGATAAGCTTTAATCTGCAGTTTTAGAGGGAGAAGGGAGAATCAGAAGTGTCAGTATTGCAGTTGAATAAAGGGAACTATGGAGCTATGAGGGAGGAGCTGGCCAAAGTTCAATGGTACAATGCTCTAGCAGGGATGTCAGTGGAACAACAACGGCAGGTATTTCTGGATATAATGCAGAAGGTGCAGGATCAGTTCATACCAAAGAGGAAGAAAGATCCTAAGGGGAGGCAGGGGCGTCTGTGGCTGACGAGGGAAGTTAAGGACTGTATAAAGATAAAAGAGAAGCATAACATAGCAAAGATGAGTGGGAAGCCAGAGGGCTGGAAAGCTTTTAAAGAGCAACAGAAGATAACTAAAAAGGCAATACACAGAGAAAAAATGAGCTATGAAGGAAAACTGGCCAAAAATATAAAGGAGGATAGTAAAAGCTTTTTTAGGTATGTGAAAAGAAAAAAAATGGTTAAGACTAAAATTGGGCCCTTGAAGTCAGAAACAGGTGAATTTATTATAGGGAACAAGGAAATGGCAGAAGAGTTGAATAGACACTTTGGATCTGTCTTCACTAGGGAAGACACAAGCAATCTCCCAGATGTAATAGTGGCTGAAGTACCTAGGGTAATGGACGAACTAAAGGGAATTTATATTAGGCAGGAAATGGTGTTGGATAGACTGTTAGGTCTAAAGGCTGATAAGTCCCTGGGGCCTGATGGTCTGCATCCCAGGGTACTTAAGGAGGTGGCACTAGAAATTATGGACACATTGGTAATCATTGTCCAATGTTCTATAGATTCAGGATCAGTTCCTGCGGATTGGAGGGTGGCTAATGTTGTCCCACTTTTCAAGAAAGGAGGGAAAGAGAAAACAGGGAATTATCAACCGGTTAGCCTGACGTCAGTGATGGGAAAGATGCTGGAGTCAATTATAAAAGATGAAATTACAACTCATTTGGATAGCAGTAACAGGATAGGTCAGAGTCAGCATGGATTTAAGAAGGGGAAATCGTGCTTGACCAATCTTCTGGAACTTTTTGAGGATATATCTATGAAGATGGATAAGGGAGAACCAGTGGATGTAGTGTACCTGGACTTTCAGAAAGCCTCTGATAAAGTCCCGCATAGGAGATTGGTGAACAAAATTAGGGCACATGGTATTGGGGGCAAAATACTGAGTTGGATTGAAAATTGGCTGGCTGACAAGAAGCAAAGAGTAGTGATAAATGGGTCCATTTTGGAATGGCAAGCAGTGACCAGTGGGGTACCACAAGGTTCGGTGCTGGGACTGCAGCTGTTTACAATATATATTAACGATATAGACGAAGGCATTAAAAGTAATATTAGCAAATTTTCTGATGACACAAAGTTGGGTGGCAGCGTGAAATGTGAGGAGGATGTTATGAGAATACGGAGTGACTTGGACAGGCTAGGTGAGTGGACGGATGCATGGCAGATGCAGTTTAATGTGGATAAATGTGTGGTTATACACTTTGGTGGCAAGAACAGGAAGGCAGATTACTATCTCAATGGAGTCAAGTTCGGTAAAGGGGAAGCACAATGAGATCTAGGTGTTCTTGTACATCAGTCAATGAAAGCAAGCAGGCAGTGAAGAAAGCTAATGGCATGCTGGCCTTCATAACAAGAGGAATTGAGTATAGGAGCAAAGAGGTCCTTCTGCAGCTGTACAGGGCCCTAGTGAGACCACACCTGGAGTATTGTGTGCAGTATTGGTTTTCAAATTTGAGGAAGGACATTCTTGCTGTTGAGGGAATGCAGTGTAGGTTCACAAGGTCAATTCCCAGAATGGCGGGACTGCCATATGTTGAAAGATTGGAGAGACTGGGCTTGTATACACTTGAGTGTAGGAGGATGAGAGGGGATCTGATTGAGACATCTAAGATTATTGAGGGATTGGACACTCTGGAGGCAGGAAGCATGTTTCTGCTGATGGGTGAGTCCAGAACCAGAGGACACAGTTTAAAAATAAGGGGTAGGCCATTTAGAACAGAGTTGAGGAAAAACTTCTTCACCCAGAGAGTGGTGGATATATGGAATGCTCTGTCCCAGAAGGCAGTGGAGGCCAACTCTCTGGATACTTTCAAGAAAGAGATGGATAGAGCTCTTAAAGATAGTGGAATCAAGGGTTATGGGGATAAGCAGGAACAGGATACTGATTGTGGATGATCAGCCATGATCATAATGAATGGTGGTGCTGGCTCGAAGAGCCGAATGGCCTACTCCTGCACCAATTGTCTATTGTCTATTGTCTATTGATCGAGAACGACCTCAACCATATCTCACACATTTCCCATAACTCATCCCTCACAATCCCTCTCCACAAATAAAAACCAAAATAGATACCCCCTCGTCCTCAATTGCTACGCCGCCAACCTCCAGATCCAATGCATTATATTCCAACATTTCCACCATTTGCAATCCGAGCCCACCACCAAAGACATTTTTTCCATCCCCACCCTTGTCTGCTTCCGGAAAGACCACTCTCTCTGGGACTCCCTTATTCGCTCCACACTCACCTCCAGCCCCACCACACTTTTCCCTGCAACCGCAGGAAGTGCTACACCTGCCCCTACACCTCCTCCCTCACCACCATCCCAGGCCCCAAGAAGACTTTCCACATCAAGCAGAGGTTCACCTGCACATCTGCTAATGTGGTATACTGCATCTGCTGTTCCCGTTGTGGCCTCCTCTGCATCGTGGAAAGCCAGCGAAGGTTTGGGGATTGCTTTGCAGAACACCCACGCTCGGTTCGCGCTAAACAACTGCACCTCCCAGTTGCGAACGATTTCAACTCCCCCTCGCATTCCTCAGATGACATATTCCGCTTGGGAACCCTGCAGCCCAATGGTATCAATGTGGACTTCACAAGTTTCAAAATCTCCCTTCCCCTACTGCAACCCAAAAACAGCCCAGCTCGTCCCTGCCTCCCTAACCTGTCCTTTCTCTCATCTATGCCCTCCTCCCACCACAAGCCACACCCCCATCTCCTACCTACTAACCTCATCCTGCCCCCTTGACCTGTCCGTCCTCCCTGGACTGACCTATCTCCTCCCTAACTCTCCACCTACACTCACCTTTACTGTCTCCATCCCCGCCTCTTTGACCTGTCTGTGTCCTCTCCACCTATCTTCTCATTTATCCATCTTTTATTCACCACCCTGACTCTCCGTATTTATTTCAGAACCATCTCCCCGTCCCCCAATTCTGAAGAACGGTCTACACCTGAAACGTCAGCCTCCCTGCTCCTCTGATGCTGCTTGGCCTGCTGTGTTAATCCAGCTCTACACCTTGTTATCTTATATTCTCCAACATCTGCAGTTCGTACTATCTATGGTGGAAATTGAATTCTGTAAAAGTCTAGAATTGCAAGTCCAATGATGACCATGAAACCACTGTCAATTGTATTAAGAGCCACTGTGTTTGACTAATGCCATCTAGTGAAGGGCACTGTAGTTCTTGTCTCACATATCTCTGAACTGCCTCTTGAACAGCCTATCAACTGCTAGAAAAGAGTTGACCACCTGGCACTGCCTAAGGACTCGGAACCGACGATGATGAAGTCCTCCCTACTGACATCTGGGAGATTGTGCTGAAATTGGCTGAGATGTCTCACAGCCTGACATGATCATGCTCACAGAATCATACCTGACAATCCATGTCCCAGAAACCACCATCATGAGGATATGTCCCGTCCCAGCAATTGGACTGCAGTGATTCAAGAAGACAGCTAACCACCACCTTCTCAAGGGCAACTAGGCATGGGTAATAAATGCTGGTCCAGCCAGTGATGCCCACATTCCATGAATGAAGGAAAAATTAGATCATAAAATCCCTTCTTTCCTTCAGGCAAATCTTGTAATTAACTGACATCGATATTTGAATACATTGGCTAAGTTTCAATTGAAAAATATTTTAAAAAATCCAATATTAAAAACCACTGATTGGCACTTCAACCAACCAGCATTCGGTCCCTTTAAAAATCTGGGTTAACAAGGGCTGGTTGACTGATCTGATTTTGAGCACATGACTGACACATGATACAGATCTATCCAAATCAGCGTGTTCATCCTCAGTGATGAAAAAAAGATGCTCAATCTATTGTCACTCTCCATAGTTTGTGTGTAAATATAACATTCACTTTAGATGAGGAAGAAATGCACAGGTAGAAACCGATGTAATGGGTTTTGATCGGCTTTTCATGACAATGTTGGGTGTGACATGTATCGTGTTTTGTGTTATTAAGTTTATTTGTAATGTAGCAGATGTTCCCAGAATGGCACGGTGTTGGGAATTATTTTCTAATGCCGTGTTGAAGAGATCTACAATTCCTTGAGAGTGATCCAAGCCTGACATCGTCAATAAGCAACCAGTTTAAACCGAACTGTATTTCTTTCAAATTCAACCTCTTTAGAGATGTTGTTACACACCTCTGAAGCAGGTGGGACTTGAACACAGGCATCCTGACTCAGAGTTAAACCTACTTATGTACTACCTTGGAATATTTCCTTGTGTTAAAGATAATATAAAAATGCAAGTTTTATTGACTTAGTTGAATACTAAAAATAACTTGCATTTATACAATACTTCTCATGATTTAAAGCGCTTTAATATGAGTGAAGCACTTTCTGAAGTGTAGTTGCAGCTATCGTGTTGGATAATATCACAGTTCTTTTGCACAATGCAAGACCCAATAAATAGTAAAGAAGTAAAAGGCCAGGTAAGCCATTTTGTTGTTGGCTGTGGGTCAAGTGTGACCCAGGACACAGGAAAATATCCCTCATCTTCTTTAAAATTTCAAATAATTATGTGGAGCTGGAGGAACACAGCAGGCAAGGAAGCATCAGAGGAGCAGGAAGGCTGACGTTTCGGATCGGGGCCCTTCTTCAGATCCTTTTCTGAAGAAGGGTCTAGGCCCGAAACGTCAGCTTTCCTCCTCCTCTGATGCTGCTTGGCCTGCTGTGTTCATCCAGCTCTACACCTTGTTATCTCAGATTCTCCAGCACCTGCAGTTCCTACTATCTCTGAACCATATAAGTATCTTGGTCTCATTGCTACTGATGAATTTTCAGGATAGTCATGCTCCCAGCTAATACCTTAAAGACTGTTACTCTGATTAAGCCACTGCAGAGGCTGTTGAATAAAAACAAATAAGAGGAATGGACATGGAAACAAGGAGAGAGACCAGAACTGTGTTGCAAGGTTGCTCTGAAATGTTAACACTGAGTTGATTTTGACTGACCTGATGTGAATTACCAGAAATGTGCACTGCAATTTAGGAGACCAAAGAAACGTCAGTGGAAGCCATACATGTTGGGAACTGACTGCTCACTGGGTCATAACTGCAGAGCCTGACTCACATTTGATTGAGGAAACTTTTGCATAGTGTGTGCATGCCATACTTAGAGACTCTCAGACCCCACCTCACACTTACACTAAAAAGTAGGAAAATCCTGGTAAATGTTTCAGCTCACTGATCTTTAAATGGTAATGGAATTTTTATTTTGGAATGGGAGGAATGAAACACCTGCCCTCTTAAACATTTTACTCTAGACAAATTCAAAAGTCACCATGACACCAGGCTATAGTCCAAGAGGTTTACTTGAAATCACAAAGTTTTGGAGCATCAAGTGAAGTCAATTTTTTCTGGGCCGGTGAGGTTTTTCAGAAGTATTTATGACTCAGCACAACTTTTAAAAAAGTTTAATTTCTTTTGATGGTTTCTACAGTGAGAATAGTGCTCAAGAGGTCTATAGCAATCTGATGAAACTAAGCTGATCACACGTGTGGAGACTGTGAAAGCACATGCTGTGAGGAGCATGGCATCACTAAGAGCAAGCTTTGTGTTTCTGCTTCTAATTGCACAAGTGCGGAAGGCAGAATTTACTGTCAGTTTTACAGAGTACTGACGATGAGTGCCAATGTAACAGTGCAGGTCACAACTAATTAAAAACTGTTGCATTTACATTGGTTTTTTATATGGATGTATTCCCACAGAGTGAGGCCCAACGAACCTTTACTTTATGATTAGTCATTTATCAGAATGCCAGCCTAAAAGCAATAAACAACACAAGCTCAACTTTAAATGGTCGTACTTTTCTTCGCACTTTACTTTCTTTTGTGAGAGGAATAATTTCATGTGAGAGAAGCATTATGAGATTCATTTTCTCCCTTGTTTTTAAATGAATATTTCTACTCCTATTTTAAATCCCTTTTTCCTTTACAGCATTTATCACTTCTTAATCGAAAGGTTTGATGGGTTGCAAGTTTCTTACTGAAATCTGCCACTGCTGTTTTGCAGCTGTGTGTTTGGAAGTGCCAACTTTACTTGGCCTATTACAATTTTCTCCCTCCATGGTGAGGAGGGTATCAACATTTCCTTTTGAAGGAGGTCAAGAATCATGAGTGGAACCTTGAGATGGATCTTTGCTCTCTCACCTTTTGTACACCAATGTGCTGTACCATTGGGCCACATTATTTATAAAGTTTGCTGAAAACCTGAAGAACCGTATGGGAAATTTGAAGCTTTCATCATTGCAGATTTTAAAAAATTAGTCCCAGTAATATTGATACATGCACAATATTTTTCCATTTTAAATGAGAAGGGGGCCCTTGCATGGATCCTGGTCATTTCAACCACCTGCAGTTTGACATCAGCGAACCTGCTGAAGATCATCTGTTTCCAAGTAACTTTGGGATTAATTAGAAGAATGAGGACACAAATTTGTTTTCTCTTTCAAGCTGTTGGCCCACAAGATCGAGTTCTAACTGCCTTTCTCTCACCTTTTCCCTCAGAGACAGTGTATATTATTTTACCACGGGAGGTGTACACTTGCTTGTCCTTTGAGACTTAAGGACGCAAGGAAATAATTGCATAGGAGTAAGGAAGAGAGCCATTATTTAATCAATAGATTGTGACTGGAGGAAAAGATTTCCCTAGAAAAAACAAACATTTAAACTTTCACATTCTGCAAAAACAAGGGAAGATTACTAACAGATCTCAGAAATGAAGTCACTGGTTTGATATGATGGAAGACTGACATTGGAAATTGACACAATTTCAAGGTAGAATAACATGGGGAAAATTCCATATGATAAACTGGTGAGGTGGATTGAATTCACGAAACAAGAAAATGCTTGAACAGGCTCATTGTTTATTGTGAGTCGTTCAAAGTCAGACCTATTTCCATGCCATTTGAATCTACCTTAATCAATGTTGGGAGACTTGTTTAATTTCTCATTTGGTTAGATATCTGGTGGAATCTCCATCTCAGTTCCATGACCTTTGTCTTTGGGAGGCCTGGGGTTGGAGTGTCCGGGAATGACTGCCTCTACACAGTGAGGCATACATCTCCTGGGTTCTGTGAGTGGTGGCTCAGGATAGCTGGGGAGAGGGGGGCAGTGGGATGGGTCCTGTATGTGGGGCTATGGTGAAATGTAGGCAAGGCTCACACTTGGGTCTTCAGTCTGCAGTATGCAGGGAGAGTGAACAAATAGGTGGAAATCTAGGATTGAGGAGTTGGAGAATGAAGTGCATGTCCTGGTATCACACATCAGTCAGATTGATGTGGACCGGGCCTTCAAGAGTTGCTTGAAATGAAGAATGGCACACTCCAAGATCCAGTCCCTCCAGGAATTAGACTTTACACCTCCTGACACGTGCTGGAAAATAAAGCCACAGGGTCTGCCAGCAGCTCCATTTGCTACTTGCTGATGGCAGATCTCTCATCTTAGGCCCAGAGACAATCAGAGATCTGGTAACGGAATTCTATTCCTCTGGATCTGTCCAGCAAGGAATTTCACAGAGCTCTGTGGGAGGACTTCCTGCAGGTCATCCTGGAGGGCTTGATGCTCCTCTGAGCTGGAATGAGCTGACCAGTGTTCTTATCTAGCTCTCCAGTGGCTAGTGCCCAGGGCTGGATGGGATGTCTCTGGTATTCCTCAGGGCATTCTGTGATGACTATCTGCAGGTCCTGGAGGAATGTATCATGACTGGAAAGATGCCCCTGTCTTGGCACAGTGCTGTCATTGGTCTGCTGCCCAAGACGGAGCATCTCTGATTGGATAAGAACTAACATCTGGACTTTGTCCTCGAATCAGATTACAAAATCTTTGCCAGTGCCTTATCTTTTCACCTTGGCACCGTGCTGGACCACATGCTTCACCCAGACCAATCCAAAACAATCCTGAGCCAGAGTATCTATGACAACATCCATCTGGACCAGGACTTGATTGATCTTTCCCAGAGAAGATCCTTTCTCACCCTTAACCAGGAGAAGGTGTTCTACAGGATGGATCATGAGTATTTACTCAGGACCTTGTGAGATTTTGGGTTCAGGTCGCTCAGACCTGACTTCAGCTTGCAGTTGTGGAGTGTATAGTGAAGGCTTTGGTTCCTGAAGATACTCCTGTGCTTTTGGATGGATGTGTGTTAGGATTGTCCTCTGTCCGGTCAGTTATATTTGATTTGAGTGGAGCTGTTCCTATATCTCTTGTGGAAGTGGCTGTCAGGTTTAACTCTGAGAGAGCCAAATGAGGGCGTGAGCTTTTTGACTTACTCTGATGATGTGCTTCTCGTGTTCACTGACACAGTTGAACTGGGGGAATGTGTGAGTGCCACAAATTCTATTCTGCAGCGTTCTCCATGAGGATCAACTGGAGCAGATGTTGGGGACTGCTGATCAGTACGTGGCATATGGACCCCCTGCTGGAGGAACTCCAGTGCTTCGTGTGGAGTATCATGCATCTCCTCTACCTGGGACATCATCTCTGCCCGGCTGAGGAATCCTGGCTACCAAACTGGCATGGGTTTGAAACCAAGGTGATCACTTGCTTGGGATGCTGAACAGGGCTGTTCTGAGTGTAGTTTACAGGGTGTGAGTTTTTGTCTGATTGCTGAATACTGCCGTGTTGTGATAGGGCTGGTCACTTTGTTGCCATTCCCAGAATTTGCCACAAGTGGACAGAAAAAAACTTGTCCAGTTTTTCTGGAACAAACAGCAACATTGGATTGCTGCTGAGGTCCTGAGTCTCCCACTTCGGAGGTTTTATGGACCAGACCAGTGCCCCTCAAATATTGTAAGAAAGTGGCTTAGACCCTAACTTTTCTTATTTTAATGGTAAATGTAAGCTATCTGTTCCTGATGCAATGTGATTGGCCAAACTACTCCACATTAATCAACACACAATTTATTTAAATACTGTAGCTAAAATAAACAAAGGAAAGAGAAATTTAGAATTGCAACTCCCTGGGAAACTCAACTGAATAATAGATACAGTATTGATTACTAATTAACTGTTCCAATATAGTAACATCCCATAAGCACACCCCTTGGCAAGAAAAGGAAAATTCAGACACAGATTCTCACATGCGGTTATCCATTTCAGGCTGAAAAACATCAAGAGAGAATCCAGAGAGAGCAGCAGCCAGGAGATATTCATTGTAGTTTCCAATTCTTTTGAGACCCCAATAGCTTCTGCTTAAAGCTAAACCTAAAAATAAAAACAAAATGTTAAATCTGTAAGAATTAGCCACATCCAGGCTGCTTCCATTGTTCCAACTTTAAATAAAAACCCAAGACTTCACAAGCTCTTTACTCAAGTGGTGTTCAGTAAATGGCCTTAATTTCTGCCTTACAGCTTCTCTTCAAAAAAAGACTAGCACAAAATAACCTCTTGAAAGCTACAGCATTAATACAGAGGGAGCCAGTGCTGGCGTACCTTTGAATGCTGGTAGCGATTTTCCACCTTCAGACCTTGCAGCGATACCTTTTCATTGATCCTCTTCCAAGGTGGTGCACCCTGATGACATATTTCCTCCATCAGATGCCTGGCTTCAATTATGACATGTAGTTCCTCTTGTTGCCCTGCCCTCAGACCTCCTTTCAGAAATTATCTGTTTTGCTTGGACTTGATCAAGGTCTGGGACACAGCTGCCCTCACGCCAGACTGCTCTTTTTGTACGATTGGTGACTGTTGTAAAGAAGCCGCTACTCAGGAATGGGTACTGCCATCACTACAGGTTTCTCTATCAGGTTGAGGAGAGGGATTGGGACACTGAGCTAACCAGAGTTCGAGGTGTGTTGGACAGCAGAATAGTGAACTGGATGATGCTAACACAGTTGGCTGAGAGGGCATTAGCCAATGTCCAGTACATGTCCTAAGCCATCTAGAGTCTCCTGCCCAAGGTGCTCGGCCTACAGAAAACACGGGGAATTGAGGCAGCTTAAGCATGCGGTGACAAACTGGCCCCTGTCTGTCTGCAACTTGACATTGGCCCCGTACACCAGGCCTTCCCCGTGACCTGGCTCACCACAGTCTAAAGCATCTCAAGGCAATTTCCACAGTGCCCTTCAAAGTAGCATGGAGGCATTTCCTGTCTGAGTTCCACATTCTCATCCATGCCCACCACTTGCATACAGCATGATGTTTTAGCCCCTGGTGGCAGAGAGCCCAGAGGCGGATGCGGTGGGGTTCAGGGCCCTTGTGACAGGAGAGCACTGTCATTCACAAGGAGGTGGAAATGTACAGTGGGCAATTCATGTACAATGGGCAAATCATTGTGCATTTGCCTGATGTCAGGTGTCCTTTCCCATTCCAGTCGGAATTCAGGGTGGAGTGCTGCATGTTACGGTCCCAACCAACAGTAAGTTCATGAGGTGCCAGGCCAGGTGTAGATGCTGTGGCTTGGAGAAAATGATTTTCCACATTTATACTGAATGTTTTCATTTGCAGCCCCTCCATAGTTTGTTGAAGGTCAGAAATCACACGATACCAGTTTATAGTTCAACAGGCTTTTTTGAAAATACAAGCTTTTGGAGCCTCGTTCCTTCTTCAGGTATTAGTCACAGAGGTAGCATCAGACACAATTTATAAGTAAAAGATTAAAGGGTCATACAACTGATGAGGAAGTATTAAAGAAACCCAAGATGCTGTTAAATCTTTAATCAGTCAGAAGGTTTTAATTGATTAATATATATACGTAAATACCCAAATTTCTTTCAAGGCGCTGCCCCAAATTCCTTTTCAAATCACTTTCAAGAGAACTAAAGGTTTCAGTAGTGTAAAGAGGAGGTGACATTTTAGGGCAGACAATGCATGTTTGATGTGTGGCTTTGTTTAGAAACTGTTTGTATTTTGCTTAGGAGTCAGTTTGGTTTTATTTCTAAAGTAGGAATTTATAAAATGCCACATTGACTGACTGTCTATAAATTGCGTGCTTCTTGAATGAAATGGTATGTATCTGCAAATGCAAGTTCACCCAGTGTATGCGTGAGTGTCTATGTGTGTGAGAGAGAGTGTGTGTGTGTGTGTGTGTGTGTGTGTGTGTGTGTGTGTGTGTGTGAGAGAGAGAGAGAGAGAGAGAGAGAGAGAGCGAGAGGGAGAGAGAGAGAGAGAGGGAGAGAGAGAGAGGGAGGGAGAGAGTGTGTGTGTTTGACTGTGGGGGGCAAAGACAAAGTAGGTATATGTGAGGGCGTGCGTGTGTGTGTGTGTGTGTGTGTGTGTGTGTGTGTGTGTGTGTGTGTGTGTGTGTGTGTGTGTGTGTGTGTGTGTGTGTGTGTGAGAGAGAGAGAGAGAGAGTCTGACTCCAAACCAATAAACAAACAGATTCTACATTCAGCCTCACACCCAACATGCTTTGTCTGACCTAAAATGCCATCTCCTCTTTACACTGATACAACCTTTAGTTCTCTCCGGGCAGCGACTTGAAAAAAATCAGGGATTTATATACATATTAATCAATTAAAACCTTCAAACTGATTGAAGATTTAACAACATCTGGAATCATCAGTTGTGTGACTATTTGAAGTTTTACCAATAAATTCTGTGTCTGATGTTACTTCTCTCACTAATATCTGAAGAAGGAGCAAGATTGTGAAAACTTATGATTTCAAATCAACCTGTTGGACTATAATCTGGTGGCATGTGACTTCTGATCGTGTCCACCCCAGTCCAAGGCCAGCACCCCATATCATAGGTTGTTGAAAGGGCTGCTCCTAAGTATTTATTTGCACATCGGCCCTACCATCCTGATTTATGGCCATCCAATGCAAGGAGAGTCCACCAGGCCAGTGAACCTCCTCATGGGCCTGCTCCTGGGCTTCGTCAAAGTGGCCATGAATAGGTCCAGGCAGCCATCAGTCCAGGGTACCGCACTGCCTGACTGCCTGCTCCTCTTTTGTGATGGTAGTGGAGGAAGTGTGAATTTTCTGTCCTCCTTTACAGATATGTATCTACTCTGTAATACCAATGAAAATGGTGTAAGTTAGTAATTAATAAAACTTGCAGGTTAGAACACAAGGGCATAGGAGTTAGGATCAGAATGAGGCTATTGCAGCGGGGGTTTGGGCCCCTTGTGTCTCCTCTGCCATTCAATAAGCTTTCTTACCTCAACTTGTTTATCTGCAATTACTTAGTCCTCTTAGAAGCCAAGACTCTATTGAGCTCTATAAGAATGTAAAGCTTGTTGGACACATTGATAAAGAATTGCCTGCTGAAGGATGTATAAACACACATAAGATATATAAATATACAGAGATTATATCTTCAGAGTTTCAGAATCATTGATTAAATAGCATGTCGACATGGGGCTCTCCAGAATGAGAGTTTGCCTACTATACTCTATATAGATATCAAGCTGTCTGGTAAATTAACAAGGAAATTGTAGTGACCATAACAAGGTCAGCTAGGTGGACATCATAGAATATGACTTCCCTGATTGGGGCTGTTAATCTGATCTAATTAGGGAGCCCTGGCTGACAGATAAGAACTGGAGTATCAGGCATCCTGTTCATGCTGAGAGCTGACTCTGAGGGAGCTGGATCAGTGTCAAGGACTCTCCACATGTAAATAAAAGGTGACACAGTGATAAGATACTGATCTCTGTTGAGTTATTTCAGAAGCCTTTTCATTTTTGACAGCCGTCCCTCAATGAGGATGGATATACCTGTGTTGCAAAGTCATCCTTGACAAGAATGTATTATAGCTAATTGCATATCATTTGAATGTGCTCACCTACATGAGAATGATTCGATGTCTCTTTCAATAGAGGGTCTCGGAAATGGCAGCAGAGGCCAAGGAGGCAGCAGGACAGCTCCCTGCTACATTTCCTGATCTCACCCTTTGAAAGACAACCTGGAAATGTGTGGCAAATCGTTGGAAAATCCTGGCCCCTATCTCCTAAAGCTGCCTCAACATTTGAGGTAATTGCAAGGAAGTGAAATTGTGCACATATCCTATTGGAGTTCGTGCTGTGATGATGACAGATCCCTTGTCAGAAACAGGAAACAGACACGTACGCACTGCTGGCACACTGCAGGGAATCTCAATAACTGTTTCAGTCAGGTGACACTTGACCTGACCTATGCAATCCGCAGCACACTCCAGACCTTTACTGCACTGAGTGGCTCCAAGTGTTGACATTGGAAAAAGTTGAAAGGGTTCAGAGACTTTCACCTAAGCCTCATTTAGGCCTATTTGTGCTGTAAATTGACTCTGATTTGATGTGGTCAAGGTTTTTGGTTTTGAGGTATGTACTTTGTTTTGATTTTTCACCCACACATACATTCCAAAACAAGGTATAGTACAAATCTTCTTGTTACATTGCTTTATTTGTCAAATGAATCTTGCCTTTATTTATTCCAGTCATAGTTCTGTATATCAATTCTGATCCAGTAGAAAGGAATGATATTTTGCTGAAGTTTAACTTGTCTCATTGAGTTATAGTCCAATTATTTAAAAAAAATACATGTATGATACCTTCACATCATGGAAACAAATGTGATTAATAACTTCTTTAAGTATGCATTTGAGGATTTTATTGTCTACTTTAATTCTATTTCACATATTTCACTCAGGGATTAAATTGAGTACTTCTACAGATGTACCATTGAAAGCATACTTTCTGGGGGCATAATGGCCTGGTATGGCAACTGCTCTGCCCAGGACTGTCAAAAAACTACAGAAGGTGGAAGGCCCAGACCATCACAGAGGCCAACCTCCCATTCATTGCTGTGGAAAGACAGCCAACATCACAAAGTCCCATTATACCCTGGCAATGACCTCCCACAATCTCTTTTGTCAGGTAGGATACAGAAGCCTGGACACACGCATAAGCAGGCTCAGGAACTGCTTATTTCCAGCAGTTATCAGACCGTTGAATGGGCTCTAGCCTCAAATAATGTAGCCTGCAATGTAATCTCTATGCCCCGAAGTCTTTTTGATTTTTACATCCATTGCTTGCTGTGATCTGCCTGTACTGCTTGTAAACAAAGTTTTTCACTGTATTTTGGTACAGGCGACAATAACATCAATCAATCAATCAAGTAACCTAGGCACGGGGATTGCAGTTTCTGATCATTAGGTTGGTGCTACCAGTTTGAGCTGGCAGCCCTTTTAACTCATTGTTGTGTGCAGCCACCAGTGCCCACACTGTTCTGTAAGCATCAGCAGGTGGTCCGATATTTTGAGTTGGTGGCAAGTTCTATGAAGACAAATTACATTCTTTAAGGAGGAGGTGCAAGGAATGGTGAAAGTTTTTCAAATGTTGTCAGCCTGTGATTCTTTGAGGGATGGACTTCAGGTGCTACGCTATGGGGAGAGATTATACAAATTAGGCCCATTTTATTTAGAATTTAGAAAGTTAAGGCTGATCTGATCCAAGTCTTTAAGATAGTAACAGGAAAAGAGAAGCATAAAGATAAATTGTTTTCACTAGTTGGGGATTTTAGAATTAGGAGTCATAAAAGGAGTCTGAAATTAGGTCGGACTATTGAGGAAAAATGTTAGGAAGCCCCTCTATACACAAAGGATGCTAGAAGTTTGGAGCTCTCTTCCACAAATAGAAATGGATACTGGATCAGTTGTTAGTTTTAAATCTGATGTAGATACAGTTTTGTTAAGCAAAGGCATTAAGGGATATGGGCCAAAGGCAGGCATATGGAGTTGGGCCACAGGTGATCTCATTCAATGGCAGAACAAGCATGAGGGGCAGAATGGTTTAGTCCTGTTCCTATGTTTTTATGGTTGCATGCAGAAGTGTGAGCAGCAATATTTTCAGACAACGTTCAGGGGATCTTTGTAAACAAAAGTGTCAAAAGAGGCATTTTGCATCTGTTGTGGTTTGCCGTCTTCTAGATTTATGTTTAGGAGATAGTGGGAACAAGAAATCGAAATAAATGCTGCAAGAACAGGGATGCAGAGTTAGAAGAATTTTAATGATTGGCCATGTGTTGTCAAAGTGAGTGAATTTGTCCTCAGTGGAATATCCTAGTAATAACCAATGCTTAATTCTCTACGCACCCATTGTTCATCATCTGACAAGTTCCGTCAATCCTAAAATTCATAGGCTTTAGCTAGCTTACACATTTAGAAGTGTTGAAAATGTTGAACATACAATTCACAGTCAGACACACTGGCAGACGTTCAGTCATGACAGGTGCATAATCTAAACGTATTTCAAAACACAAACTGACGTGGTTTGCCATCAAGGAGCAAGGTGGAGCCCCAGAAAAGAACTGAAGGATGATTTGCATTACTGCACAATTTAACCTCCAGTGCGACTGGAAAGCGCATCACTGAACCACTGACAGACCTGGAAGAATCAATGATGTGAATACTTACACTCATCCTTCAATAATCCCACATCTTCTGTATCCCACAATTTCAGAGGAATAATGAGCTGTAGTTTGTGTAAGTGCATACTTCTTACTTTCTCCTCTTCCTTCAGCAGAATCCAAACATCTTTTTGCCCTTTCTTGAGGTGTTCAGGAGCTGGATCTTGCCCAGACAGTGGTGAAAAGAAGGAAAACAATATTTTGGAAAGGAAAATTGGAGGGAATCTAGAGAATTGTTGCTTGGTCAGTCCATTATTTATTGTTGGAAAATTACTAGCATCTGTGATTAACGGTAGAGTGACTGAAGATCTTAATTTTCAGCCGACGAGAGAGACTCAGCATGAATTTGTAAAAGTTGTCATTAATTGTGTTCCAGGGAGGGCGATAATTAGGCCCCCAGATCGACCCATATAAATACATACAGATTGAAACTGTGATTGTTGTGTTAGGAAGCACGTGCTTGTTATATGTGGCTTTGAAAATTAACAGTTAAAAACATTTATAATGATTGGTTTCGGTTCTATCCAGGTTTCTGTCGTATAAGGGTGAATTCAAAAATGAAATTGAATGATGAAAGCTGTGTGATCTGCTACTTTGCCTTATTTAGAAAGATGGAGTTGAGATTTAAATTCGCATGGAAAGGAATGTTGTCAATACTTTATTAAACTATCTAATTCATAATGAACATAATAAATACTTATCCCATAGGTTAACCCCTGTTCTATAATTAATCTTAAATTTAAAGGCTTTATGCCATCCTTGTTGTAAAATCGATTAATTCTAACTGTTTAATCTGCTGAGCTACAGATACTGTGTACATTATCACAGGAAGTATTGCAACATCCCATGAATTTGGTCTCTTGTGTAGCCTTGTGGAAGATGTAACCAGAGCTGTAACACATGTTCCAATAAAGTTTGTGTTTTATGTACCTCCGTAGTCTCATTATATGTCCCTTTTTATAATTACTTGCGGGATGTGGGCGTCACTGCCTGGCCAGAATTTATGACTTGTCCCTAGTTGTCCTTGAGATGGTATTTGTGAGCTTCCTTCTTAAACTGCTGTAGGTAGACCCTCAGCGGTCTTAGGGAGAAATTCCAGGATTTTGACCCAGTGACATGGATGGAATGTAAATATATATCTCTAAGTCAGGGTAATGAGAGGCTTGGAGGGGAACTTGAAGGTGGTGGTGTTCTGATGCATCTGCTGCCCTTGTTGTTCTAGATGGAAGGTGATGTCTAAGAATCTTCGGTGAATTTCTGCAGTGCATATTGCAGATATGTAGATAGTACACACTAGCGCTACTGAGTGTTGTTGGTGGAGGGAGCGGACCTTGTGGATGTAGTGCCAATCAACCGTTCTGCTTCGTCCTGGATGTGTCAAGCTTCTTGAGTGTTGTTGGAGCTGCACCCATCCAGACAAATGGGGACCATTCCATCACAAACCTGACTTCTGCCTTGTTGATGGTGAACAGGCTTTGGGGAGTCAGCAGTTGAGTTATTTGCTGCAGTATTGCTAGCCTTTGACCTGCTGTTGTCACCAATATATTTATATGGTAAATCCAGCTGAGGCTTTGGTCTGTTAGTTGAAGAATACCAAGAATATTGGATAGGCTCCGGCCTTCAGTCATCTCCCACACTTACGCCCACCTTGTCCCTGAGAGTATAGAATGAGTGATGATTCTATTGATCTCTGGAGGGATAGATTATTTTCAAGTTTCAGCGTTTCACAGGAGCACACTGTCATTCAAGGCTTGGAGATGTCCAATGGGCAATTTACATCTCCACACTCCCTTATAGTGCATTGGCCTGCTATGGAAAGCTGCACAAAGCCCCGCCTTTTCCATGTTCGATGTTGTTGAACAGAGTGGCCCGGCACTTCAAAGCAACTTGACAGTCTGTACACACTCTGAAAAATTGAAGGTTTACTGATAATGGAAGAGTCAAAAGGTGTTTCTCAGCATTACCCTTAACCTGTAGCCCATCATGAGAAGCTTTGCTGTGTAACAGTTTGACTTCAGCCTTAAAAGCTATGTAACTTTATCACCATATGATGTTAGTGCACTCTGTCATTGACTATTACATTGTCTCTCAGGGTCAGTAGGTCCCATAATGTGTAGAGACTTGAAAATGGGATCATGTGAAGATATCAGGCGTACAATCATGGGTAACCAATCATTTATTTAGCATCAAAGAAGGTCAGGGACTGCAAAAATAATTAGGCCTGTGTACCCTTTGTATTAAGAAGGAAAATATGCCATATAACCACCAGAAAGTTAAATAATTTTTAAAAATCATCATCATTCATCCTGGAATTGCATGTCAATTAGATTTCTGAAGAAGGGTCCTGACTCAAAACGTCAGCTTTCCTGCTCCTCTGATGCTGCCTGGCCTGCGGTGTTCCTCCATCTCCACACTTGTGTTGTCTCAATTAGGCTCTCCCTGGCTTCTCACCTTAATAGTCTAGAGGTTTATCTTGTTCTCTTGGATATCCTTCCGATCAATGTTCTGACTCTCATCCTCACTGTCATCCTTAGAGGATGTTGTTGATCTTCACATTACTCTGCATTGAAGACATTCCTCTTTTTGTTGCTTCCGTTTTTAAGGGCACAGAATACCATAATGACATGGCACACTATCTCTGGGCTATACTGTAAGGTCCAGTCAGAAGCTCTCCTGAAATTGAAATCGCATCCTTTAGAGGCTATGGTCTGTTCCACTATGACCCTGGGGGAAGCATGAGTGGCCTTGCAAATTTATTCAGCACCACTCTGAGGGTTTCATAAAGATGTCAGCAGCTACATTTGGAAGGGCAGTCCTTGTCTCCAGCAGCCATACTGTATGGCCCAAGGAAAATTCTCCAGTATGTATGAATCATAGAGATCCCAAGTTAACTTGAGCAGATCTCCCAAATTTGACTTTCATTGTCTCAGATAATTTGAACAGTAGTGGATTGGAAGCCCTTCCTGCTGATTAATTCTGCAGCTTGGTGATAGGGCACCCACAAAACAACATGGTAGCCGCCTGGGGGAAGCCAGTGATGGATGAGAATTCCATTGACCTAGAGTGAGCTGCTAGACTCTCTACTTGTGATCAGGAAGGATATGAAGAGCTGTGAAAATGACACCAGTGACATCTTACATATACCTGTAGACCAATGAAGGAGAGGCATCACACTGATCCTTAGGTGCTCCTTAAAAAGAGCCGTTGGCATAAAATTCAATGCATCTGTGACCTTGACAGTCATCAGGAAAGGATGGCTATTCAGTCTTTCTAAGCACAAGTCCTATTCCAACAGAAGACTGCTCAGTAACGATGGTCTGGGACGTCCTTAGACTCTGCCTGCATTATCTTCCTGAGAGCTTGCCTGCATTATCTTCCTGAGAGCTGCAGAAAGTGACAGTGAGGTCTGAAGATGTGGAATGGAGTGAAATCATTCTCCTGGACCTCTGAGGGGGTTAGTGTCTCCTGCCTTTGCAACTTTAGAGTGAGATTCTGAAGATTGATGGGAAAATCAGAAAATTTTTTCTCAACATTGAGATTGTGATTTTTTATCCTTGCCATATTTTCCAAACTTTCACACTTTTGCTCATATTGCTCAAGAGAGGTAAAACTCAGGCTAAAGTCTAACTAGTCAATGTAACTTTCATCTATTACTATCATGTTTTAAACTTCTCCCTGTTCTGTAAGACAAGTGCCTCCTCTTGTTAAGACTCATTCGTTCATTGATAATTTGACTGGCCCTTACTTTCAGCAGAGAATGGTCGATTGGTGGTAGCATCAGTCATCAACCACCCAGAACCCAATATGACAATATTGTTTTGCAACAACATGCCGTGCCCTACCAGAAATGAATTCTTTAAGAATGCACATGCAATTCAAAAGGTCACAACAAAATATGGCATTCAACACAAATGAAAGGATTCCTAATACAACGCAAATGATGATCTCAGTCTTTTCATTGCTCTCATTTGATTTTTCTCTCTTCTATTTCTGTGATACTTCTTATTTTCAATTGTGATGTGATGTGAGTGCCTGGCATAGTGTTTCCCACCTAGTGTTAGCATCACCAACACCTGGAGAAAGCATCATGTTGTGTAGACCTGAAGAAAAGTTCCTTTCTACATTGCCTTACAATATGATGCAATCCAGCCACAACAGAGCATATTACCACCTGAATATGGGCTTTCCATCTTCCATAAGCACCATTACATTGCTAGCTTATGCCAATTTCCAATGACATATGGGCCTTTTTAGGTGTTGATATTATGTTATTAAGAACTATGTACAGATTTCATGGATTTCTACAGCAAGCATCACCGTTAACAGAAACAAGGAGCTTTCAACCCTTCAGACTAAGCCCAGGCTCTAAAGATGAAAGGATATTATTCTAACTGAGTTATTATAAATGTATTGTGAGAAACCATTTATTTTGTACATTCTGTCTGTTGTTGGTGGGTGACTGGTACCATTAAGCTAAGAGCTGATAACAGGCAATTGTGTATGTCTAAGCTGGTTAATTTACTGGAGGAACAGAGGGCTTCGAATGGTTTAACTGCACTCGCGACTGCCTCAAGCTACCGTCTATCTCCCATTCCAGGGTAAAACTAATACGTTTATATTCAATAGTCATTATTCTTAAACCTGTACTTTGACAAAGTCAGGAGCTTCTCAGTATCTCCAGACATTAATGTCTTCTTCAAGTATGTTTGGAATGAGCTTCTTAAATCAAAAATCTACAACACTAAGCTAAATTATCTAGCCAATGGTCAGAATTTTTGCTCCTAATAGGATATTCCTTCATTGATCATTACTCACCTTTAAAAAAGATGTGTTAAACAACATGATAAAACCTTGGCAAAATAAAAGATTGCAATTGGAATGCAAAAATAACCTTTATATTCCAAATGTGGAACGCACATGTTTTTAGTCAGCAAGTGAAAAGAGATATAGCATCAATATATTACCCCTGGAGCAAGAGGTTTCATTTTATTTGACTGATTAAAGGTTAAAAGTATTTACAGAATAATTTTGCTTTTAAGTTTTTTTGCAAAGTGAATCGAGTTAAAAAACTTAGAGGATTGTGAATGTTACAGAAAAACAAAAGCAAAATATCATGAGTACTGGAGTTCTGAAGTTGGTGGAGAAAATTAATAAATCTAGCAGCAAATGTGGAGAAAGAAACAGAGTTAATATTTTGATTCTGATTTGACTGTTCATTTAAATGTTAATGTTGTGAAGGTTAAAGACTAAGGCTTTGCTTAAGAGAAACAGAAATGGATAAGACAAGGGAATGTGAGAATACACGGTGTGAAGCTGGATGAAAACAGCAGGCTAAGTAGCACCAGAGGAGCAAGAAAGCTGACATTTCGGCTCGAGACCCTTCTTCAGAAAATGACAAGGGAGTGTAGCTGGTTAGTCTTCTCTCATTTATGGCAAAGGTAATGTTGCCATAGTCCCAGTGGACCATAGGCCTACTCGCTCATTAGAGAGAGATGACTGATGATGAGTTTAACCTGACTGTCACCGCACTTCAGATAAGGGATCAGTTTGAGAGAGTGCGACTTCCATGATAACCTCAGTTGGTACAAGATTTGCAAGCATGCTGTTGGCACAATTAATGATAAATGGATGAATGCAATATAGACCCAAAAGAGCAAAGATTGACCGGGAGCAGTTAGCTTGCGTTAGTAAAGGTACCTATGCTTGACTAATTGCAATAATTTCATTTTTAAAGAATTGAAATACTAAGTAATATTAGAAGTTGCATCTAGGGGTTTTCAGAATGTGTTTCCATGGTTACATATGGGCTTGGAAGGCATATTACTTTGAAGATTGTAGCTAGACATGGAGTGGTGCCAGAAAGAATGGAAAACAAGGATACGATAATTGGATACTAACAGATTTGAGGCATGTGGACTGTGAGTCCAGATCTCTGTGCAAGGACTTCTTTTACTTTCTACCAAAAATAAACACTTGTATTTAAACAGTCCCTTTCATCACTACACAATGTTGCAAAGCTGTGCACAATCAATAAAAGAACTTTTGAAATTAAGTCAGAGATAGTGGCAACCGCAGATGCTGGAGAATCTGAGATAACAGGGTGTGGAACTGGATGAACACAGCAGGCCAAGCAGCATCAGAGGAGCAGGAAAGCTGACGTTTCGGGCCTAGACCCTTCTTCTTAAGAAGTGAATTTAAATGAAAATGGTCATGAATCAGGCTTCAATAGGGTGACTAATTGAACATCTTGGTTGAATGGCCCAACTTGTCCATGCTGATATGCTAAACTGATCCAGACCCATTTGGCCCATATCCCTTTAAACCCTTCCTATTGATACACCCATCCAGATGCCTTGTAAATGTTATATTTGTATGTGCCTCTGCCACTTTTTCTGCCAGCTCATTCCATACACACTCTGCAGTCTGTGTGAAAAAGTTGCCCCTTAGGTCCCTTTTAAGTATTTCCCCTCTCACCTTAAGCCTATGCCTTCTAGCTTTGGACTCCCCAGCCCTAGGAAAAACACATCGGGTATTTACCCCATCTATGCCTGTCATGATTTTATAAGCCTCTACGATGTCACCCTTCAGCCTCCGACGCTTATGGGGAAAAAACTCCAGCCTATTCAATTTCACCCTTTAGCTCAAACTTTCCAATCCTGGCAATATCCTTGTAAATCTTTTCTGAACCCTTTCAAGTTTAACAACATCCTCCCCATAGCAGGGAGATCAGAATTGCACACTTGTATTCCAAAGTGGTCCTGTACAGCTGCAACATGACCGACCAACTCCTTTACTCAATGCACTGACCAATAAAGGCAACCGTACCAAAAGCCTTGTTTACCAGCCTTCCTAACTGCACCTCCACTTTCAGATTGTGAACAATGCGGTTTTCCCTTATGATCCCTGCAATCTGCAGTTGTTAGGTACACAAGAAACAGGAGGCATAATTCATTTAGGCTGGGAATATGCATCACTTAGCACCAATTCCAGATGTTTGCCGAGAACTACTGAAAGGGCCCTTGGGGCTAGAAGATAGCACTTAAATGACTGAGCTTTTTCATTCCCACACATCTTCCCTGGAGGACTGTTAAAATGTGTTTAAAGTGAAATAAGTCTGCCTGCTACAATCGGCTTCCCAGTGAGTGTGAATGCTTGCACATAATATCCTGCTTTAGTAATTTGTATTGAGTTGGACATTCTCAATTTTGACTTGAGTAATATGAAAAATTAAAGGCTTCTGGGCTGTTGCAGTAGGAACTATTTCTTTGGAGCCTGGAATGGTGTATATTTTTGACAGTACAATGTGGTGTTTTGGCACATTTGCCTTATTGGTTCGCACATTAGAGTTGGGATTGCATGTTGAGGTTGCTCAGGACATTGGTGAGGCCATTTTTGGGGCTTTGTGCATAATTCTGGTTGTCCTGCTATAGGAAAGATGCTATTAAATCCGAAAGGGTGCAGAAAAGATTTACACGAATGTTACTGGAACTGCAGGGTTCGAGCTGTAAAGGAGAAGCTGGATAGGATGGGACGTCTTTCCCTGGAGTGTAGGAGGTTAAGATGATGAACTAGTGGAAGTATATAAAATCTTGAGTCACATAGATGAGATGAAAAGCAAAGGCTTGTTTCCTAGGATAGGGGAATTCAAACAAGAGGCCATAGGTTGAAGTTGATAGGGGAAAGATTTAAAAGGGACCTATGGGGCGATCTTTTCACGCAGAGGATGGTGCGTACATGAAATGAGCTGCTGAAGAAGTGGTAGAGGCAGGTACAGTTACAACATTCAAAAACATTCAGACAGGTACATAAATAGGAGGGGTTTAGAGGGATATGGGCCAAATGCAGGCAAGTGGAACTAGTTTAGGATGAGAACCTGTTTGGCATGGCTGAGTTGGACTGAAGCGTCTATTTCTGTGCTGTATGGCTCTATGGTTTACTTGATCAACGCCTTTGTTCCCTCCAATATGGGACAGTTGGACTAACCATGAATCCTGGACTTTCTCCTCTTCTTGCTACTCTGCGCTGGCACCTTTTTCACTGTTTCTTGGCATCCTTCTCAGCAACATGAATTTATTTTTCCTCAATCATGGTGACAGGCGAGCTGAGACACAGAACAGCTCTCCAGTGGTGTCACCTGTGATACTCAGTTAGATATTCTTTTTGAAACCACAGTCACAATTAGTTTCATGTAAATTGACCTCTGCTAGTTCCTGCCTGCTGTATTTCCAAAGTTGTAGGCTCAGTCTGGTAATTATTTTTTAACAGGGTCTATCTGCTTGGTTTTCTGGGGAAGGTGGGGATTGGATGGGTGAGTGATTTGCTTCCCAAATGCAACAATGGACTGGAGATGAATGATGCCAAATCTGCCATCTGCTAAACTGCCCTGACACAGGCGAACCCTGGCTCATTATAACCATGCCTGTGTTGACCAGCTCTTAGGATTTGAATGAGCTGGGAGATGGTGGTTTGAGACCATCTCTCCAAACATGCTTTCCATCCCATTTCTTCTTGGCTTCCCTTAGTGCGGCCTTTGCTGAAACCCTCTGAAATCATTCCCCCTAGCCCGCACTTACATTTTGCAGTATTTTAATGGGCAGGCAACATGGCAATATGAGAGAACTTAATTAGTCAAGGGCCAAAATCTCCAGGTCATGCAGTTGCTAAGTCAGCAGCATTGCAGCGGCATGTCAGGTCTCATATTAGCCTAGGGAGGATCTGTACTTTTAATTCATTTACAAGCCTGGATGTTCGTTATCTTAATGTTATTTGATGTTTTGTACTATCTTCATGGTAAGTCAACAGTTTAGGGGAACCCCCAGGCACCCAGGGTAACAAGTTATAAAAAACTTTCATGTAAATCTTTTCTCAATGTCTCCAAAAGCACTCGTGGCTACCAGGCTTCGAGATTGACTTAGGAAGGTCCAGGGACAAAGAATTATCCTCATCCCTACTCCCTAGCCCGGGTGCATGGCTGGATTCTGTGTGTCAAGTCTTATTCCCTTCTGGGCATGGTTAATGACATCAATAAGACATCTCCACAGTGCAGCAGACACAAATGTAGGGGGTAGTGTTGAAGAGTTGGGAGGCTCCAGAAGGACTTGAACAGGCTTGGTGAGTCGGTGAAGAAGAGGCAAATGGAATACAACGTGGGAAAGTATGACTTTAGTTGGAAGAACAGAGTCTTGGACTATTTTCCAAATAAGGAAAGGTTTTGGAAATCTGAGGCACAATGGGACTTAGGAATCCAAGTTCAGGATTATTTTAATGTTAACTTGCAGGTTCAGAGAGGGCTAGAATACAAGAGCAAGGATGTACTGCTGAGGTTGTTTAAGGCTCTGGTCAGACCATATTTGGAATATTATGAGCAGCTTTGGGCCCTGTATCTAAGGAAGGATGTACTGGCATTAGAGTCTTGTAAGAATGATCCTAGATGAAGGGCTTGTCATGGCTGGAGCAGTTGAGGATTCTGTGTCTGTTCTCAATGGAGTTTAGAAGGATGAGGGAGTATTCAGTTGAAACTTACAGAATACAGAGAGGCTTGGATAGAACGGATTTGGAGAAGATGTTTCTGCTAGTTGGAGAGAAAAAGCTTCAAGCCACAGAGTGGAATAATAACCCTTTAGAACTGAGATGAGGAGGAATTTCTTCAGCCAGAGGGTGATGAATCTGTGGAACTCATTGCCACAGAAGACTGCAGAGGTCAAGTCATTGAGTGCATTTAAGTCAGAGAAAGATAGGCTGTTGTTTAGTATAGGGATCAAAGGCTACAGGGAGAAGGCAAAAAAACAGGATTGAGAAGCATATCAGTCATGATCGAATGTTGGAGCAGACTCAAAAATGCTGAATGGCTTAATACTGCTCCTGTACCTCATAGACTTCTGGCTTACACCTTTACCAATATCCTTGTAGATGGAAATTGAATGTAAACACACACTGTTTCCTCTACAATAAAAGAGATGTCACCAATTCCTCTGGAATGATCAATCTTTGCCAACAATGAGACATGTCAGAGATTTAGCTCTCTGATTAAGCCAGTGGTAACAATTGATGGTGGTGTGCTCATAAATATAGTAGAACTAATGCAATGCATCATGTTTGGAAACTCACTGGTGCCATTGTTAAGACCTATGCTGATATTCTTGATGCAACCTATTATCAGCAGCTAAGGGCTCTAGGCCTGGAGGGCTCCTGTCCAAAGATGGCCTCCTGCATTGGTACAGGGGCATCCTTCCTGGTCTTGTCTGCTGAGGCAATAGGATCAATGGTGGAGGGGATTAAGTGAAGCCATGCCCTGAGAAGTGGGGGCATGGACTCCCCCTGGATTGGTAATTGTTCCCTATCTCCCTCTTGCCTGGCCACTTCTGCACTGCGCCCATGACTATAGTGATGGACTGATGGTCAGAGCATGGTTGGGCTGAGTACTCAAGCTGGTTCTCCATGACAGTTGTCAACGACCTGAGAACATGGCAGAAGTCATGGCTTCTGAAGTCATAGAATCCTCCATTGCCTCTACATAGTCATGCATAACCTCTGCCATTTCTGTTAAATGCTCCCCTTCCTTATGCTGCATGGCTGACAGGTTTATCATGGCCGTGATCAGAGAGGCCTGTCATCAACATGGATTGTTCTGAGAGGGCTACTGGACCTGGCTGTCAAATCCTTCCTCAGCCACTGCAGCATGTTTGAGATGCGGCCATCAGATTGTGACCCCGATCCTAAAAGCAAACCCTCTGTGACCCATGTGGCTGTTACAGCATTGCTGTAGGTTGTTGAAATGATCGGTAGTGGTGCAGTTGTCCTCAATGGTGGCCTTGTGATAAGGAGCTTTATAATAGCAAACTAAAAGAATCACATTAAGAATGATCGGAAAGTCAATGTAACATGTCCTCATGAGCTTCCTGTGAGAGTTGTGGGTCTGTTTATTTTGCATGGCACCAAGCAGAGTTAGTGATGTGTCAAGTGACACCTAAGCCCCTTATCTCAGGATCTCCGTCACACTCCGCTCTCTAGCTTTATGTTGCCATTCACGTCAGTCAAACTTTCACACGTTCTGGAGCTCAGTTTATATGAGGCACTGAAGCCCATCACACATTCATCTGCTTGTCTTAGCTGCCCACTCACAAAGATGCATTACTTCATGACTCCATGAGAGACCCTTTGGTACTCCTGATGCTGCAACTCACCATGGTGGGTTGGAGGTGGTCATTGACTCGTCTCCTACACTGGATCCGGATTCCTGTCTGTGTTTAATGGTTGTCCACCTTCTCTGCAATATCCATCCAGCCTGACTTGGTCAAGCATAAGGGTTGTATGTTGTCAAATATGGAAAAGAGTAATTCTGCCATTCCATGTCAGCTCAGAGCAGGGCCTGCACAGAGGTGTCTTAAGATTGTGGAGTTAGTCTCTATTTAGTCCTGAACTTTAGAGCTTGGATGCAGTGGTGTTGGTGGTTTATACAAATTAGTAATAAGGTCATCAATGATGGCAGGAGGATACGTTGAGGGAGGCTCAATACAACATATTGCTACAATCAAATGTAACCTATCCTCTACAAATTCTTACCGACTATTTCTGATCAACTGATACTTTTCCACATATTTCTTCCTATCATATTGCTCATGTTTGGTCTTTTCTGTCCACAATGAATATCAGCATAAGGGTCCAATTTTTTATTTGGAATCAGAGGCACCTTGTGTTGCACAAATGGCTACACTTAGTTTTTTTGGGAAGTGGGGGAAATATTGATTTTCTTCCATATTTGCAAACCTATGTCATTCCCTTTGGCCTTTTAGCAGCTGCGGAATGTCTATTTTGCAAAACACACGCCTGCACCTGCTGAGGATGGGTTTCATATTTTAAATGGGTGACGAAAATCAGATTTCCTCTTGTACATTATTTTCATCTGGTGCTGCAGGATTTTAGAAGCTCATTAAAAGCACACCAGGTTTGTGAGTGTGCGAAAAGAATGGAAAGCCTGCTGAGAAGTCTGAAATCTTGTGAAAGGTGAATGCTGTGTGTTTTCACACCTTAAAATGACACAATTAGGAGCTGAATTGTAATTATGTTTTAATGCAGTGGTTCATCACATGGGTCTGTCCTTTAAAGGTAAATTGGTTCTTACAGTGACCAGCCTTGCGCATTGCAGGCCTTTTCCAATGTGAAATACCACAATAAAATATGTATTAAATGATAGACCTTTCGAAAACTATCTATTTTCTTTGACTGTGATTTATGTGGTGCTAGTTGATTAAGAAATGACTGGTTTGGTCTAACCACCTGCTCTTTTACGTTTCAGTTTTAATGTTTAAAAAGTTTCTAACTGCTGGGTTCCTTACATTGATTGATGAACACTTTCCTCTGAAGTTGAAAAGAGAACTTTCTACTTTCTGCTTTTATTCCTGTACTTTTTTTAAATAGAATCCCTACAGTGTGGAAACAGGCCCTTCACCCCAACAAACCCACACTGACGCTCAGAGCATCCCACCCAGACACATCCCCTAATCTACATGTCCCTGAAGACTACAGGCAATTTAGCATAGTCGATCCATCTAGCCAGTGCAACTTTCGACTGTGGGAGGACACTGGAGCACCCAGCAGAAACCCACACAGACACAGGGAGAATATTCAAACTCTACAGAGCCAGTCGCCTGAGGGTGGAATCAAACCTGGGTCCCTGGCACTGTGAGTCAGCAGTGCTAACATCTCAGCCACTGTTATGGGCTACTGTAATCATTATCAATGATTTGCTTCCTTAAAGGATATTAGTGAGCCAGAAAGTTTTTAATCACAATTGACAATGGTTTCATGGTCATCATTAGGCTTTTAATTACAGACTTTTGTTGAATTCAGGCTCTACTGCCTGCTGTGTTTGGATTTGTGCCTGAATCCCTAGAAGATTACCTGGGTCTCTTGATTATTAATCCAGTGACAATACCATTAGGCCATCACTTCCCAAAGAAAGATTAGAAGTATTACCAGTACTTTTCTCTCATGGTAGACTGCATTATTTTTCTCAGATTCAATGATATAGTGGCTTTTATTAGATGGCAAGAGTTTTTTTCTTCATTTGAATGTAAAATATTTTCCATTGATATTGCATGGAATCTGAAAAATGAACGTAATTCTTACTGGGTGAGTGGCTACTAAGAAAACATAGAGAAGACATGGGCGAATTGAAGGGGCATGAATGATCCAGGTGTTATGGGTATTATGTGCAATGGGGGGTTTATAGGTTGTAGACTGTGATGTTTGGGGGTCCTTTAAATTTTAAATAAAATCCAAAAGAGCTGTGGATGCTGTAAATCAGGAACAAAAACAAAGTTGCTGGAAAAGCTCAGCAGGTCTGAGAGCATCCATGAAGGAGACAACAGAGTTAATAGGAAGTTCTGAGGGTCACCAGACCCGAAATGTTAACTCTGTTTGCTCCTTCATTCATGCTGCCAGACCTGCTGAGCTTTCCCAGCAACTTTGTTTTTCGTTCTTTAAACTCTGTTGGGAGCTGGGATCCTTGTTTGGACAACTGCAGCAACTTTCAAACAGGCCTGTCTCCACAACTGCATTGCTCAAACTCCATCATACCTGCAAAATATACTGCAACCCTGGAGTAAAGAGACAAAGAGAGGTGTGCAAAGTCACATATAGGTCAAGTGTGTAGTTTGCGAGCTGTGAGGTTTTCCTGAGCCCAGAGGATGATTTGGCTGAAGATGCTCACTTAATATATCTGCCATTTTTAAAATTATAAGCTTGTCTGATTTAATTGCCAATATTTGGCCTCACAATTCTTTCTATTAATATTTTTATGCAAAACCGTCATTGTTACCTTTGATATCTTTAGAAAGGTAAATTGAAGTAGATTTGAGTTGCATTAGTTTCTCCGTCACGTACTCAAATTGAGTACAGTGAAAAGTTTGCGAGTCATCATTTACAATGCCATCGTAGGTGCAAGGTACAAGTTATTAGGAAAAAGAATTAGAAAAGTAAAGAAATAAAAAGTCCAACGTTACAGATCGTAAGAATCCAAAAATCACAAAAGCGAATAAAAAAGAAGAAAGAAAACGAATGAAGCAGACGAGCTCTAGCTGAAGTGTCCTATTCGGCCTCCAGCAGACAGCTAAACTGCCACTTCTGTAGTAAAAATAAAAACTGCAAAATTTGGAATTATGAATAAACACTTCAAAATTACTGGAAGTCTTATGCAACACACAGAAAACAAATGATGGATTAAGACTAATTCTGCAACTGAGTGCTCCAGCTCAGAGTAACATTTGCAGACAATGATGTTCAGGATGTCATGAGCCACAATTCCTTGTTTCCCCTGTGAATAGCAAGAGCATGCATAATTCAGAACCAAAGTTAATGTTGCTGATCAAGACTCATGGAGTAGATATGTATTTCTAAAACAAAAATCTCCTACGCATGAAACTCAGCATTTTGGAGTAAAATACTGACACGCTGTTAGCAGCTACTAGGAGAAGATACTAAGTATGTGTTTGGGGCAGTGGGAAGGGAGATTTATTAGTTTTTGATATCTACCTTGGAATTGCTAAGTGATAGCTTCATCCCAAAACAAAAATGTCGATGAAACTGCAGTTAAAAATGAACAAAAGCATGAATGATCTTCTGTGTCAACACTCAAATGATGAAAGCACAGCTATGGTCATTCACCATATGCACAGAGACAGAAATTACACAGGTTCTGGTGATTTAGATTATCTCTGCTGGATTGCTAAAATGCCCTTAGTGTCCCTAGTCAGTTAAAAGTGAAAAATCAGCTAGGACTTCCATGTTTCATTACCCAATCAGTCTTGCTTGATGATAATACATATCAGGTGAATAAAATGATTAGCTATGAATAATGGTCACCCAAAGCCTGATATTCTGGAAAATGCCTATCACCTCAATTATTGTGCCCTAGCAGCATTAAGAAGAGAGAGAGAAAGGAAAATTGTGGGGAGAAATGACTAATTTACATCAACTCCTATACTTCTTGAAAAATTGATTTTGAAACTAAAATATTCTTGAATTGTTTTTCAATAGACATTCTTCTAAATTGGAACTCGGGGATAAATGGCTCTTTAAATAAAAATTAATAGATCTATGGTGCTGAAATGTAGATATTTTGAAGCCAAAATTGATAAAAAGAAAAAAAAGTCCAATAAAGCATCACTGAGCTAACTAAATAAACCTGCTCAAAATGACCTCTGCTGACCCTATCCATCAACTGTAGTGGAATGAGTCTCCATTGAGATGGTGTTTGGATAAACCTTAGCCACACACTGTCTGCCCTGACTCTCAGTTACTCTCAGGGGATTGGTAGGGCTAAGTAGCGCAGCTTGTTCTCACATTAAAGTTCTTGGTAAATAGAACTTAGGGCAGAGGGACATTAGCAAAGCAGAACTGATCAAGTTTCTGCCCATGGTAGAAAGCTAAAGGTCACAAATTCAGCAAATGAGTCAGGCACAAAAAAAGGGAAACGTAAATCTGTTAGTTTAAAATGGTTGTGCTTTACTTTGCTGACTTCTCTGGGAAAGTTTAGTTCATTAAGTAGCCCACACTGTCAAGCCTAAGTGAGCCTTGCACCAACTGTGCCTAGGTATTCTCTTTATAAAAATGTTATTGTAAAATATATACAATAAAAAATGATTTCAACTCAGTTGGCAAAATACATGCATCACTTTCACCAATGAGATGTCACTATGCAAATTGACATTATTACTTAAAAATAAAATTCTACATGGAGCTTTTGAAAGGGAGCTATGCCGAATATTTTTAAAGCTGCACTTTCTCATTATTGGAATGTAATGACGTGTAGTTTGGAAACTGCCAGAGAAGTACATTTGGATCGATTTTTATCCTTGGCACATACGAGCAGAAAGAGGACCTATCAGATGATGCCAGTGCAAGGCCTAATTGTTTTTGGTGATCAGACCTCATTATGTGTCAGGAGTGAACTGAGAGCGCTAATTGTGTTGCCTATAGGCAGCTCACCCTTTGGGACAGCTAAGGTGTGATGGGGCTGACTTTGCTGATATCATCTTAGAGGGAAGGGGTGGAAACCTTGGGAGTGGAGAGACTTCTAGGTTCTAGCAGCAGAGAAGGCTTAGCAGCACCCATTCTGCAAGCAGATGAAAGCAATCAAAAGCGTTGAGAAAGAAATGAGTGCCAAACCAGCTTCCAGCCTTCCTGAATAATAAAATGTGAGGCTGGATGAACACAGCAGGCCAAGCAGCATCTCAGGAGCACAAAAGCTGACGTTTCGGGCCTAGACCCTTCATCAGAGAGAGGGATGGGGAGAGGGAACTGGAATAAATAGGGAGAGAGGGGGAGGCGGATCGAAGATGGAGAGTAAAGAAGATAGGTGGAGAGAGTATAGGTGGGGAGGTAGGGAGGGGATACGTCAGTCCAGGGAAGACGGACAGGTCAAGGAGGTGGGATGAGGTTAGTAGGTAGATGGGGGTGCGGCTTGGGGTGGGAGGAAGGGATGGGTGAGAGGAAGAACCGGTTAGGGAGGCAGAGACAGGTTGGACTTGTTTTGGGATGCAGTGGGTGGGGGGGGAAGAGCTGGGCTGGTTGTGTGGTGCAGTGGGGGGAGGGAACGAACTGGTCTGGTTTAGGGATGCGGTGGGGGAAGGGGAGATTTTGAAACTGGTGAAGTCCACATTGATACCATTGGGCTGCAGGGTTCCCAGGCGGAATAGGAGTTGCGGTTCCTGCAAGTTGTGTTAAGAATCTATTTACATAGCATGGCAAGTGGCTACCTCATGACTTGCACTGCTGAAGATCTGGAGGTGAGTTCAAGGGATAGTGATGACAATGTTAGTTGAAGTTAAAATAGAGTTGTGCATCCTGAAAATGCCCACTGACTCCCTATATATATTTAACTTATTGAAGCTCTTGTTTATGAAAATAGTTTGGAATGCTAAATTCTGACTGAAAATTGAAATAAGTGGATCTGTTGAAAGCATGTGTTTGTATGTGTTGGAATTGCTGTCTTGGTTCACTCTATTTACAGGTGTAAATGGGCAGTCAGTGTGTCTCCTTCCTTCACAGCAACATTCCTTAGCCAAGTAGATCCAGATGCATATAAAGCAGCAAGTCTACACATACAAAATAGATCATCGTTGTGGCACGAATTCCATTGTCCAACTTCTGATGGAGTCCCTATAGGGTCACCAGGGAGCTTATGGACTACTTGAGTGGTACACTTCAAAAGCAGATACTTTACTCCTAAAAACTATGCTTTCTTTGGCAGCTTTTCAAACTTTTTTCTTTCAAACTGACTGAATCATTTGGCATGTCAGCAAATTCTGTGCAAACGTTTGTGAATGTCATGCTTCAGCTAAAAATACTTCATTTATAGCATAGGACAGAATGCCACTCTGTGAACAGAGATGAGTTATCGTTCCAAAAAATGGGCCTAACACCAAAGTAAAAGAAGGTGGGATCAGGAAATGCTACCAGTAAAATGACTAAAGCTCTCTGCAACTGATGAAAAGCAAATGATAGCGCTTTTTTTCCAACTCAGCCCTCAACCAGCAATCCTTTGTATTTAATTTGTCCACATTTATAATCTGCTTACTGCCTACATTTACTCTATTCTATTATATGACTGCTTTGTAAAATTGGATACCACAGAAACCCAGTTAACGAAACTGGGGCAAAACTTTCTCAGCACGATTACAGTAGCATTTTTTAAACATCAATCATGACACGTCTGTTTATTTATAGCCAAAAGGAAATTGGTAGGACAGTTTTACAAGCAGCTACCGTATTAGCTGCTGCCCACAACTGATATGTAATTAGTGCCTGAAACTAGTTTATGGCCAATCTGCAGCTTAATGGGAACCTGTGGTGTATTTGTATCTCTGGTCTGGGTAAGGTAATAAAAACATTTTAAAGGGCATTTTACTGATTCATTCACCCTTCTTTCCTTAAGTGTACATTTCCGCGTATCTGTGTATCAGTCTATTTGCCTTTTCTTTCATTTTCCCTTTATTTATCCTAATTTGAATTTGGGAAATTGTTTATAAAAATGAATAAATGCTCGATGACCCAATGCCTGCAGAGATTGTCACTTCGTCCTTAGTTTTATCCATTCAAGGTTAAGCTGGATAATGTAATGCTAAAAAGTATTTGGACAAAGGAGTGTATTATGAATGTGTCAAATTAGATTAATTAGATCATAATTTTCAGTTCTTGTTTTTAACCACACAGTAAACTTCTATCCACTTGCTTCTTGTCTGAAAAGTAGCTGAGGAAGATCAGAGCAAAGTGTTGTGTCATGGGAGTGGGATAGGCATGGTTAACATTGGAAGAATAGAGCTACCGCCTGTTTCAGGCTGGAAGTTATTTGGAAAGGAAAACAAGGTCAAAGGGGTAGAGTCTGAAATTATGAAGCAGAACGCTGTAGCCTGCATTTATACATCAATCAATACATCAACAAAGAACACTGTCAATGCTTTAAGCACTTGCCAATCATGCTTCACCAATTTGTGCCAGATGGCAAATGGCTAACTGGTGGTCCTTAAAAGAAGTTGATGATCACACATCAATAAGCTTCAAATCTTATTTTTCCCTTCCTTTAATTCTGTAGTGAATCGGCTAGCAGGTATGCCTTCTCTGGTTCCAATAGTGCCCACTTCCAGAGCGTGCTCTTCAATGAAAAGCTCTGTCCATTCCCCCAGCCACCTAGACCCGGCTCAGTTAGCTCAGGTTCCCACACCGTCCACACCTGACAATGAAGCAAGCTGTTTGACACCTGCAGCTAACTTGCTACATTCATATTAAACCCAAACCTGAACGCAGCCTGAAAATCTCAACACTGGCTTTGGTCACTCTGCTGACTTCACACACATTGTGGGTGGATCTTTAAAATCGTTATCCTTCCCTCTTCCAAATTGCATTTTCCAATGACCGTTGTTTGTTTTAATATTTTTCCATTCAAATATTTACTTTAATTCAGTGACAGTCATTTCTTCTCCAGGTTAAATATGTCTCAAGGAGATACATGAGAAATCCCAAAGCCACCACTTGACCCAGACTTCTGGCCTAATTTCTCAGATCATCCAGCCTGTTATGTAATAATGCTTACAAAATAACAACTAGAATTTCCCAGAAATTCTAAAAAAGGAGATATGCTCATTGTAATTTGAACCTTTAAAATGTCTTGGATGATACTGCCAGTCTCTCTTGTATGACTTGATAATATGCACAATTGTCACTCCTCGGGTAAAGATCTAATTTCATAGTTAAAATCAATGGAAATATTTCATTTCAGTTAGTAGTTATCTTTGCGTTCATATTGCAATCACCCCTTTATTTCCACAACGACATTCAAAGCATTCCGTTTATACCTTGACTGCATTACTCTTTTCTTTATGTCATTCACAAGGGATCCTGGAATGTGACTGCAAATCCTCCCAGCTCAGGCTAACATTCCTGCACTCATCATTGCGAAAATAAACAGGATCAAAGATAATCGTTAGATTTGAAACAGGGACCGTGTTACGGGAACACTTCAATTGAATATATATTCCATTCATATGCTGTGTATCATAATGTTCTCACTAATACTAAGTAAATTTAGAATAGCAATTTATTGCCACTTGTATGTATGAAGAAACAGTGAGATGTTGTATAAGTTGCTACAATTTGGTGCTGTTTTAATTACAGAAATTATAAAAAGAAATAATTGGGACAAAATTAGGCTGAAGTTTAAAGGGCAATTTTCACTGATAAATGCAGCCTTCTAGAATTAAATCATTCATTAGTAGAGAAGCATAAAACTTAAAAAAATTCATACTTAAGAAGTTTATTGCCTTTTATATTTATCACAAATTGCCTCATGGAAACTCTGAACCCTAATTCTGAGTCAAGAGGAAATCCTACAATAATTAGGTCTGTATCGCAACCTGAGAAAGTGAACTGAAGTTTAAATATAATTGAAATGCTGTAACTTAGAGAACATATGCAATATAAAATTATGTAGAAAATGGAGAAAGCTTTTTTTTTACTATCTTCTGTTTCCTCTCCTTGACTTTTACACTCTTTTAAATGCTCTGGATTATTTGCTCACTTTCTATTTCTTCTCCGAACTTTTCTCTATCATTTTACATTTAAGATGCTGATTCTGTGACTTAACTCAATATTTTCAGTTGAACAATACAAATTTCCTAAACTGTTGCTTTCAATAACTCTTCTGCTTTATTTCTTTTCACGCTCATTGTCAATTTATATTGCTACTTTTCCAAATTCCTTCATGAGTGTCCTTTTCTCCAAGAATTTTCTCAAAATTTTTCCTGATATTTTAGATAGTAAACACAATACTCAATTGCTTTTTATAGTAATGTAAACCTTCCTTTTAGTACTCAGCCTAGAATTTTCCATTAAACAAGTCATTTTCATCCTTCCTCAAACTGGATATCCAATATGGATTGCTGAATCCTAGGATTAGAGTTTGGATTTTTCCCTTTGCGACTTCAATGAGACTCTGCTTGATTGTCACTAGCTGTTTCTCGATATTTGTAACTGATTCTAGCTGATCCGTGCTTTTACAGGCATGTTTAGAGCTGCCAGGGTTCCTGCAGCTTTCACTGCTGACTGCTGCTTTCACAGAAACTGACAGGCTCTGCATGCTTTTAAGGTGCCAAATATTAAAGGCACACTCACGACTTTTGACTGGAATCTTTTCCCCTTGCTACATGCAAACATGCCACATAGAAGCAGAAATAGATTGTTCGGCTCATCAAGTCTGCTTTGCCATTCAGTACGGTCATGCCTGATCAGTTTGTGTTTTGAATGCCATATTCCCATCAACCTCCAAATACCGTTGGTTCCCTGACCAAACAAGAATATCTCTATTTCTGTCTTTAAAATATTTATTGACTCAATTTCCACTACCTTCTGAGACAGAGACTTCTACAATTAATGGAGAGAGGGGGAAAAAAATCTCCTCATTTCTGTTCTAAATGAAAAACCACCAATTTTGAAAAGTGCCCTCCAGTTTTGGACTGATCTAAAAGACGAAACATCCCTTTCAAAGATAGTAGGAACTGCAGATGCTGGAGAATCTGAGATAACAAGGTGTAGAGCTGGATGAACACAGCAGGCCAAGCAGCATCAGAGGAGCAGGAAGGCTGACGTTTCAGGCCTAGACTGTTCTGAAGAAGGGTCTAGGCTTGAAACATCAGCCTTCTTGCTCCTATGATGCTGCTTGGCCCGCTGTGTTCATCCAGATCTGCACTTTGTTATCTCAGAACATCCCTTTCAAGTCCACTTTGTCCACACCTTTTCAGGATTTTATACATTTCATCATCACTCACCCATTAAACTCCAGTGGAATGAAGCCCAACATTTCCAAACTATCCTCGTAAGACAACATACTCATTCCAAGGATTAGTCTAGTAAACCTTCTCTGAAGAGCTTCCAACTTTTTACAACCTTCCTTAAATTAAGAACACTAAACTTGCATACAGTATTCAAGCTGTGGTCACACCAATGTCATGTATAAATGAAGCATAATATCCTACTTTTTGTTCAATTCAAGTAGTGGTAAAGGATAGCATCTCATTAGCCATCTTGAAGGACTTTACCTGTATACTAGCTTTTGTGCCTCATATACCAGAACCCTTGAATCCCTCTGCACCTCAGGATTTTGCTGCTCTCCCTATTTAAAAATCACATTTATAAATAACAATAAATAATGCTTTTTCATTCTTCCTGCCGAAGTGAACAACTTGACATTTTTACACATTATACTTCATCAACAAGATTTTTAAAATCACACCATATCAATAGCCATCTGCAAACTCCTTATGCTTTCTTCACAATGTACTTTTCTATTTATCTTTGTGTCACCTGAAGTTACCATGTTTTTGTTCCTGTCATCCAAGACATTGATATAAATAGTAAAATGCTCAGGCCTCAGCACAGATGCCTGACGGGCTTTAATCATCATATTCAGCCAATCAAATAAAGTTTCATTTATTCATACTCTGTTTTCTAAAAACCAGCCAGCCTCCTATCCATGCCAATATTTGTACCCCTATTCCATGAACTTTTATTTTCCACAAAAAGTTTTATGCGCACCATATCAAATACCTTCTGGAAATCTAGGTTCAGTACATTTTGTATCACTTTATTCCTGAAAAGAAGTCTAATAAATTGGTTAAAGATGATTTTGCTTTCATAATATCATGCTGGATTTTCTGGATAGCATTGAGTTTTTCAAAAATTGCAGCTACAATCTCTTTGATGAGCAATTCAAGAAATGTTACCCAGGAAGGGCTTCAAGCTAACTGGCCTGCAGTGTTTTGTTAACTGTCCTTTCTTGAATAAAGGAGATATATCAGATACTTTCCAGTTTGATAGAACTTTTCCTGAAACAAGAGAATTTTGGAAAATTAATACCATTGCATATTCGAATGCATTAGCAACCTCTTTAGGGACCTAGGATAAAATCCACCTGGACCTGGAGACTTGTCAGCTGTCCCTCCCCAGATCCTTTCCCACCTGACATGGGACTTCTCCCTTGACCTTCCTTTGGAGGGAAAGTAAGAGATAGGACTCATAAACGGGAAGATTGGAGAAGACATCTTTGTACAAAATTTTGGCAGGAGACGTCAGACTTAAATGCATGTATTTAGCAGATATTAACAAATACCCGCCCAGCCCTACACACACACAGGTGTGTTGTGAGGTCGGATGGGGATTGACAGTGATGGGGTGGTGGGGAGGGAGAGAGGGGTGCATTTGTTACACAGCCTCGTGTGGCTCGGTGGAGTTCCAATCTGATTGGATAACCTGATCCCCATTGAAGACTCCCCCTTGGCCTCCATTGCAATGATCCCTATGCTGTGGCCAGCCTGTGTGGACCCCATGAGCCTGTCCCATTCATTTCTCTTATAGAGTCGTAGAGCGCAGCAACAGAGCCTTTGATCCAACCAGTCCATGCCCACCATAATCCCAAACTAAACTAGTTCCACTTGCCTGCTCCTGGCTCATATCCTTCCAAATCTTTCCTATTCAAGTACTTATCCAAATTTATTTTAAACACTTTAACTGTACCCGCATCCGCCAATTCTTCTGGAAGTTCGTTCCACATGTGAGGGGTGCTCTGTATAAAAAAACCCTCATATTTATTAAATCACTTTCCTTTCACCTTAAAATGTACCCCCAGTCTAGAAATTTCCCTATCCCAAAGAAAATATAACTACCATTAACTCTACCTATACCCCTTATTTTTCATAAACGTCTATAAGATTGCCCCTCAACCTCTTACAGGATCATGAAAGAAGTCCTAGCCTTTCTTCCTAACTCAAATCTTCCATATCCAGCAACATCCTGGCAAATCTCTTCTGAACCCTCTCCAGCTTAATAATATCCTTCCTATAACCTGGTGACCAGAACTAAACATACTATTCCAGAATAGAGCTCATCAATGTCTTGTACAACCTCAATATGACTTCCCAACTCCAATACTTGAAAGGACCGAGCAATGAGGCACGTCTGCCTAATTCCTTTTTAACCACCCTGTGTGTACATGAAGCAAACTTCAAAGAATTATGTACTTGCATGCCTAGGTGTCTCTTTTTTCCAACACTACCCAATGTCCTACCATTAATTGGATAAGACCGACCCTTGTTTGTTGTACCAAAATCCAATACTTCTCATTTATCAAGATTGAACTCCATCTGTCATTTTTTAGCCCATTGACTCATTTCATCAACGCCCTTTTGTGATCTTGGAAAACCTTCTTCACAGAGGTTGTAGACTTGTTCGCTGAGCCAGAGTGTTTGGTTGCTGACATTTTGTCATCCTGAAACCCTCAGTGGAGGAACACTGATGATGTTACCTGGCAGGGTGATGAAATGTCTGCAACCAAACACACCGATTCAGTGAGCACGTCTTTAACCTCATCCACAACCCGAGCTACAAATCTTCTCAAAAGCTGTTAAAACTTCTTTACTGCCAATTACGCCACCAATTTTGATGTTGTCCGCAAGCTTACTGAACAAGTCTTCTATATTTTCATTCAAATCATCAATATAAATGACAAACAAGGGAGGACCCAGAACTGATCCCTGTAGAACACTATTGGTGACAGGCCTTCAGTCTGAAAAGCAACCCTCCACCACCACTCTCTTTCACCTATTAAGTAAATTAGGTGTCCAATTGGCAAGTTCAATCTGCATCCCATGTGACTTAACTTTCCTAATTAGTCTACCCTACAGTACCTTGTCAAAAGTCTAAAAGACTGGCCAACTTACTAAAGTCTAAGTAAATAACATCTACTGCTCTGCCCTTGATCTTTTTGGTAACATCCTCAAAAAACTCATCAAGTTTGAGAGAGACAGCAAGAGCTGAAGATGCTGGAGTCAGAGACAACGAAGTGTGGAGCCGGAGGAACGCAGCAGGCCAGGTAGCATCAGAGAAGCAGGAAAGTTGACGCTTCGGACCAGGGCCCTTCTTCAGAAATGGGAAGGGGGAGGTTAACTCAGAAATAAATAGAGAGAGGAGGGGTGGAGATGGGCAAAGTAGGTGGGATTTTGATAGGTGAGTGCATGTGGGCAGTGGTGGGGATTGGTCAATGAGGTGGGAGTGGTGGAGAAGTGAGAGAGAAGATGGACAGGTTGTGTCAGGTCAAGGAAGCGGGGATGGCAGGGATGTTTGGTCATGGGATGATGCTGGGGGTGGGGAGATTTTGAAACCGGTAAAATCCATGTTTAGGACATGGGGCTGCAGGATCCTGAGGCAGAATGTGAGATGCTGCTCCTCCAGTTTGTATGTGACATCATTGTGATGCTGGAGGAGGCCCAGGATGGACATGTCACCTCGGGACTGGGAGGGGAAGTTAAAATGATTGGTGACTGGAAGGGGTGTTATTGTTTGTCGCGTACAGAGTGCAGGTGCTCTACAAAATGGTCTCCGAGTCTACGCTTGGTCTCACCGATGTAGAGCGCGCCACATCGGGAGCAGCGGGTACAGTAGACCAAGTTGACGGATGTGCAGGTGAACCTCTGTATGATGTGGAAGGTTTGATTTGTGCCTTGGATGGAGGAGAGGGGTGAGGTGTAGGGGCAGGTGTAGCACTTCCTGCGGTTACAGAGAAAGGTGCCTTGGTTGGTGGGGTTAGTGGGGATTCTGGAGCGGACA